>NW_022900932.1:22662849-22676625 GCF_012274545.1 Fukomys damarensis
AAAAAAAAAAAAAAAAAAAAAGTTTAAAAAAAATTTTCTATAGTGGTGCATGCCTGTATTCCCAGCTAATTGAGAGACTGAGGCAGGACAATCATAAATTCAAGATCAGCCTGGGCAACTTAATGAGACTTTGTTCCAGACATAAAAAATAGAAAGTGTTGGTGATATAACTCAGTAGTAGAGTGCTTGCCTCACGTGTTCAATCTCCAGTACCACAGCAATCAAAACTGTATAAAATTATGAAATATTATGAAATATGAAAAACTTTATAAGATTTATCCTCTTAACTGTGATTTTTAAAAATTTAAGCACAATCTAGTTTATTATACTCCTTTCTATGAAACAAAAGCCCTAGCTGTTGAATGGATCTCAACATTAGTTATTTCGTTAGGGTAAAAATATTTAAGTATTCTTTGCACCAATATGCATTTTGGTTTTGTGATTTGTGGAACAGTAGGTTCCTGTGGCATCTACAGATCCTGTCAACCTATCATATTCTTAATTGTCTTTGTAAAGCATTTATACAATTTAGTGTTCTGTTTTAGACAGATTATTGCTTTTGAATTTAAGGTGTTCAAATATTTTCTTAAGAACTCTTTCCAGAGCTGGGCAAGCTGTGCATGGTGGAACAAACATGTAATCTCAGCACTCTGGGAAACTAAGGTAGGAGGATCCACTTTCTAGCTCAGCCTGGACAACCGAGAGACATAAATGCAGCACATTGTGAAGGCCTTGAATTTCGACCTCAGTACTGCTCTCTCTCTCTCAAACATACTTTAAAATGTTCACGTTTTAGCTTTTATAGCTACTCAAGATATTCAATATTTTAGTGTATTTCTTGCTTGTTTGTCTATGTCTTTGTAAATTGGGGACATATCTTTTCAACATCTTGATATGATTTAAGACTCAATTTAAATCTAAAACCTCAGATCTCATCCTTGACACTGAAGTTATGTTATAAAAAAACAAAAACAAAAACGAAAAAGAATTTTGAGTTGAGGTGTGGATACATTCATGCCTCACCCTCTTTCCAGGAAGTCAAGATCTTGAGATAATTATTGCTTGAGTCACTTTACAAAGGGTGAAAAACACTTGTTATAAGGAACGTTTCAAAAGATTATAATCAAATAATATGCAGGTGAGATGATTTAAACTGTAAAGTAAGTGCCTCTGAGATTGTTATTTCCTAAGGCTATTTTATACTACTATGTTGCAACTCCCCTGCTTCTAACTCCTGTAATTCTTTGTCTTTTTGCCTAACTAGTAAACATACTCAGTTTTTCAGCTGTACAATACCAGGTTTTACCTCTTTCCTGGTATTACTCAAGTGGAGTACCTTTGTAGCAGTTTCCTATAAATATGATCAGAATGGTGTTGGAAGATTCTCCTTCCCAGATATACCTCCTCTGCTGGACATATAATCTACCATTACAATATAATTCAATTATAAAAAAATATAGAGAAGCATAATACATTATAATATATAATGATAGAATTCATTACTTTGGATTAACATAACCTCTTTAGCAGTCCTTTATTAGAAACCAATGCCCCTAAAGGCATAATTAACAAGTATGTGCTAAGCATATGTATATATTAGCACTGTGCTAAATCACAAATCAAGCGAGTAACAGTGATTTCCTAATAACAGCCATGATTTGGAGGGAGAAAGACCACAGAGTTTATACATGTCTCACTTGTGTAAGTTGGAGAAGAAAAGGAGTAGGACAGGAACTTTGGTTCTGAAGAGCGCAAACTTGCAGGAGGAAGAGTATCTTTTGCTCAGAAGTGGACCCAAAACAGGCACAGTTCGGAATGTAAGCTCTGGGTTTGGAAATGTCTCAAATGACACTATGGTATTTGATATGATCGGCCTTCTTTTTGTAAGGAGTTCTAATACAGAAATTAGGCCATGTGATATGACGTACTTTTCCCACTAAAAACAATTTTTGGGACCACCTTAAACACAGAAAAGATGGTCTCTGTATTTGACAAGTGACCAGGAAATCTCACTTCAAAATTTCTTTCATATCCAGCACCTAGAATTTCATTCTTCTTTCAAATACAAATGCTGCAGGTATGGATAGCATTGAATAACAACATGAATGTGATTTCTACTGCTGAATGCATTTCTTTGACAAAATTTAAGGCATCAAATGATAGAAGGAGGTCAGTGGTCATTCATATGTGGTCAGCCTGTCTTTAAGTCATTTGGGGCATTTCTTTTTTAGCAGAGGGCTGCCTTTGCTCTAAGGTTTGCTTTGGGCAGACCCTCACTATGCTGATGATTTATGCATACAAACACAGTTTACATTGGCAAGCAGATGTCTTGGAATAATGAGATTACAGAGTGCATATAAAATGTATTCACATTTTTCCCAGGCCTACTTCAAGGCTAACCTTTAAAATCAAGAGGGGCAGAAATACTAAGAACACTGCCTGCAATTTAACTAAGATCAAGATGTTAAAAGGTCTTAATATTAAATGTGAAAATTGAAAAATATATGAATGGTCCTCAAAATTGACATTTGGGAAACTGTATGTTAGAAATACCAACATTGTGGGTGTTAAGAGGGAGGCATTTTGCAATGACTAACAAATCAAGGCATCTTGATGTGAGGACTGATTATATAATACATAATGAAGAGGTTTAAGGAAGAGACAGAGATGTGCTTTCTCATTAGTTCTGGCTTAGAACCACATTGCATAACATTACCAGATTTATGAATATAAAGCATGGAAAAAAAATCTATGACTGTTTTCTGAATCAGATCATGTTTATAGCTCAAAGAGGCATTTTGAATGCCTAAATTTATTCATAATATATCATTGCTTCTGTGTAGTGTAAAATCTCAAAACTATAGCAGTCAGTATGGTCAAAGAGTAACTGGTACAGAAAAACAATTCAGAAAAAAGAAATCAGAGGAACATATTTCATTTTCGGTGACTCTGCCTCTAGTTCATGAGGGCTGTTTTTACTTCATGTATACACAGAATTCTACTGTTTGAATGAACTGTGCATGTTTTTTAAATTCAAGTAATAGCTAACAGTAAATTAGCACTTAACTATGTGTCATGCACTGTGCTAAGAGTTTTACATATGATGTCTCACTTAAATATACTATTCCATACATTTGAATAATGCATAGTGAAATATACAGTAATATTGAATACAAATAGTTCAATTTCATTTAGATTTTCACTGATTTTTTAAAAAGAAAATAAATGGAAAAAGAGAGGAGATAAACAGTAATGATTAGTATTATTCATCATAAGTTTTCACAAATAATAACATGGATACTGTGTGACATTTAAGAAATTTAATTCCTTCAATAAATAATGAGATACCTTACCCAACATAATTATCTATTATTTTATTTTTTGGTACCTGGATCTAACTCAAGACCTTGTGCTTGAGAGGCTGGCCGTGGCACCACTGAGTTAAATCCCTGGCCTGCATCTGTTATGTTATAAAATGACTGTGTATGAAGAATTAAAGGGGTGATTTTGTGCACTTTTCTATGACTGCTTTAAGAAATTATGAAGCAGAACACCTAGTCAAGAAGATAAATGGGCTCTTCTGTTGACTGGACGTAATAACGAGTTTGAGAAGAGAGAAAAGCGTAGTAATAGTGACCATGAGACTCCAGCTTGCATTAGTCAGAAATAGAACTTTAGGGTGGAACACTGAATTGTGTGACTATTTTACTAAGACAATCAGGAACATCATAGGTTGACAAGATCTGTGGATGCCAGAGAAACCCACTTTTCAAAAGATCGCAAAAAAAAAAAACCCTGCTATAAAAAAAGAAAACAAGTAGTTCATATTCCCACTGAGGTTTTACAAAAAGCTGCCTGTGGATCTTTGGGGGAAAAAGTACCCCTACCAGAGACTGAAAGAACAACAAATTAAACAAATATATAAAACCTAAAGCGATTTAAAACTAGACAGGGGAAAGAAATTTATTTCACAAAAGCAAAGGGATAATGCTAAAAATTAGAATACAAAATAACATGAAGGGGAAGTGAAAAATAGCAAGACTAATCAACAAAGGCAGGAGTCACAGTAAATTGCTGCTCATTCTGAAATGACACACCATAGGATTTTTAATCAGTCTTCCAGGGGAAGTTTTTTTAAACAAAAGAGTGTATGAGTTCACATAGGTAATGTCTTACACACACACACAAATTCCTGATAGGGTGAACAGAAGAAAGCTTGATGTCATAACAATGCACTTAGATAGAGTTAAAGCTACATAGGTCAGAAGGGCTGAATGGCAAACAGTCTAGTGTGACATAAAAGGCAGTGGCCAAAGTGTTTATTCAGTGTAGCCAGTCATCACTGTAAGGCCAGGTTACTCTTCTTTTCAAAGAAGTCCATGCTTCGGCTATCAACTTCATCTTCCCCAGAAGCCCAAAACAGCACTCCAGTTTAAAACCTGATAGAACTGGAGTTATTTCAGACCTATTGTGATCTGGGATCTTTTTATAATAGCATCATAAATTCCACTTGCAACAACTTTCTTGGATGTCTTTACACTGTTCTAACAGACAGAAGTCACAGGTGGAAGAAAGGTTACTAATGCATTGATCTGTGGCATGAAGAATTGTATAGGAATTTTTATTTTCATTTTAAAGTCCAAGGGGTGTATATTAACAAGTGCATATGGTTGCCTCCATTCTTTACAAACACTTATTCATAAAAAAAGGAAAATACCTCATCCCGTGAGAGAGGATTTAGAATGCTACCAAAGACTTTGGTCTTAACACTTTTCAGCTTCCTTGCTTCATCTGGGTAAGGATGTTGCTCATAACCCCTTATTTATATCAGGGAAAGGATGTGCAGATTGAAATGAAGCACCAGATGTGAAATTCCATAAAACATGAACTAATTCACACTGTAGACTCTGAGGATTTACAACTACTTCCAGTGATGGCCAGACCAAGGGTAATGAGAATTCTGTTGCTGGTAAAGAACAAGCATATCAGAGCAGAAAAAGACTCCAACCCCAGGGAAGGAGAGCTTCAACTCCAATAAACGAGTCAATGCTGATGAGATGAAATTTACATTTAAATCACAAAGCTTTTGGGACTGGAATGTAATAAAATAAGTCTCAGACAATAAAACAATTTGATAAGTCAGCTTTTTACTGTGTGTACATATTATTAGAAAGTCTCTTTGAAAAAAAGACTGACATTTGAACTAGGATTGAATAGAAGACATTAAAATAGTTTGTATTCAAGAAATGTCAGAAATCAGTAATTGCTACAGTTTATTGAGGACTGACCACATTTTATCTCATTTAATACACCTGATTCAAATAAATCTGTTTTTAAGAAGAGGAAAGACCCTCAGAGAGGGTAACTTCTCCAAAGCCATATCGCTAGGAGCAGGAGTGGTATACAAACCAAAGCCTGATGGATGATGATAAGTCTTGTTCTTCATGCCTCTGATTCCTTATGCAAAAATATACTAGTAATTTTTAAAATTTTTAAATTGACATATTTGCACTCAATATATGGGATGCAGCATTAAATATATGTATATACTGTATAATGATCAAATTGTTGTAATTAACATTTCCATCTCCTAAAATGTTATAATTTCTATATGTTAGGAAGCTTCAGAGTTCTTTCTAGTTATTTTGAAATGTATAGCAAACTGCTATGGACTATAGTTATCCTTGTAGTATATAAGATTAGAACTACTGCCCCTTCTCACAATGTGTTTTGGTACCTATTACCTACCTTCTCATTTTTCTTCTGCTGCTTTCCTTCCTAGCTTCTAGTGATCTGTATCCTTTTCTCTACTCTTACTTCTGTGTGATCAGCTTTTTAAACTTCCAAAAAACGGTGAGAAAATACAGCATTTGTCTGTATATTTCAATTACCTTCATTTCTTTCCATTCCATCCACATTGTTGCAAATGACATTTCATTGTTTTTATGGCTTCACAGTATCCCATTATAAAAATATTCATTTTCTTCATTTGTCATTTGATGGGCACTTAATTTGTTTTCATTTCTTGATTATTGTGAATAGGGATGCAATAAACATGGCATTCTGTTATCTCTTTGATATAACAATTTATTTTCTTTTGGATATATACCCAGTAGTGGGATTTCTCAATCTTGTAGTTTGTCCACTCCAATATCTTGAAGTGTTTATTTTCTTTCTAAAAGTTTCCTAGTTTGGGGTCTTACATTTAGGTCCTTAACCTACTTACAGTTGACTTTTCTATGTGAGATAAGTGACTATATTCTCTTTTCTTTGTATGAATATCCAGTTTTTCCAGAACCATTTGTTGATGAGGATCTCCCTTTGCAAGTAGCCTTGGTACCTGTCTTAATTACTTTCCTTGTCACTTGGCCAAAATACTTGACACCCACAATTTAAGGGAGGAGAGATTGTTTTCGTTGGTGGCTTTCACAGGATTCAATTCATATTTAGATGGCTCCAAGGGAGGGAAGGCATGGTGGAGGGTCTGGGAAGAGGAAAGCTGCTCATCCCAAGGCAACCATGAAGCAGAGGGAGAATGGAAGAGCTAAGGAGGGAGATATACCCTTCCAGGTCATGCCCTCAGTTTTCCATATCTTCTGACCAGACCCAACCTCCTAATAGTAAGCTGCCCAGTGAGTTAATCCACTGATGAGTATAGTGCTTTCATGATCCAATTGCCTTCAAAAAGCCCAACCTCTGAGCACACGAACCTTTTGGGGGAACATCCTAAATGAAAAACACGCCTTTTGTTTAAAATCAGGTGCTTGTAGAAATGTGGATTTGTTTGTAGGTTCTCTATTCTGTTTCGTTCGTCTATGTATTTGTCTTTATACGAGTACGATGCTGCTGTGATTACTATAGTTTTGTATTTCATTTTAATGTCAGATTTTTTTATGATTCCAGCTTTGCTTATGTTTTTGATTTCTTATTATTTCTTGTCCAGGTTTGTTTTGGCTATTTGGGATCTTTTGTGATCCTATATGAATTTTGTGATTGTTTTTCTATTTCTGTGATGAGTGCCATGAATATTTTGATAGGGGTTGCACTAAATCCATAGATTGCTTTGGGTAGTATGAACATTTTAACAATATTAATTCCATATTTCTATATCCTTCTCAGTTTATTTTGTCTTTTTATGGTTTTCATCATAGAGGTCCTTCGTGTCTGATTAAATTTCTTTCATACTATTTTATATATATTTGTTTTACTGATTTGTTTTAGGAAAGTCTTTATTAGTGCATAACAGTGCCACTAATTTTTGTGTTTTGATTTTGTGTCCTACATCTTTCCTGATTTTTAAAATTAATTTTATTTGTGTGTGTGTGTGTGTGTGTGTGTATGTGGTGAAGTCTTGGAGATTTTTCTTTTTTTATTCATTAAGTTTATTGTTACATTTAAGGTATATGTTATAATCACATTTATTATTGGGCATTTGTACATGTGATACTTAACCAGTGACTATTTGACTTCCTTTATTCCAATTCGGATGTCCTCATTTCTTTCTCTTGCCTAATTGCTCTGGCTATGACTTCTCATGCTATGTTGGGTTAAAATGGTGAATCTGCCCTTCTTGTCTTGTATCAGATTTTAGGGAGAAATCTTTCAACTTTTCTAATTCAATATGATGTTACCTGTTGTCTTACTAATACAGTAGATGACCTTTATTATGTTAGATTCTATTTCTTCTATACTTGATTTTTTCTATTTTTATCCTGAAAGGATGTTAAATTTTATCAAATGCCTTTTCTGCATCAAATCAGATTATCACACAGTTTTCTGCTTCATTCTATTTTTGTCATATGTCACATTTATTGACTTGCATATGTCAAATCATCCTTGCATCTGTGTACAGAATCCTACTTGGTCATGATCAATAATCTTGTTTGGGTATTTTATTTTACTTTTCTTTTATTCATTACACAGATAAATTGATTTCATTTTGCCAAATCATACATCACACAACGTAATTTAATAATCTTCATCCTTTCATAATCCTCCATACGCTACCCTTCCCTAGTTTCACATTTTTTGTGAGGTTTCAATGCATATATTTTGCTCATATCCATCCCCCATTACCCACTCTTTCAGCCCTCCCTTCCCTGTTATTCTCTTCCTCTTCCCTAATACTTCCCTTGTACTTTCTTTTCATCTATTTAGATTCCACATATTAAGGGGAACAAGTAATATCGTTTTTCTGAGACTGGCTTATTTTATTCAACATGATGGTATTCAGATCCATCCATTTTCCTACAGATAACAAAATTATGGTTTAATGTGCTATTGGATTCAATTTGCTAGTGTTTTGTTGAAGACTCTTGTATCTATGTTAATTGAGAATATTGGCCTGTAGGTTTTTGGTTTGTTGTTGCTGTTGTTTTGTCCTTGTCTACTTCGACAACAGAGTAATGCTGGACTTGCAGGGTGAGATTGGGAGAGTTCTAATCCCTTCAATTTTGGGGCAATAATTTAAGAAGTATTGATGTTAGTTCTTCCATAAATATTTGATACAATAAAGCAATGAAGTCACCTCATCCTGATTTTCTCTATGATGAGAGACTTTTTGTTATTCATTCATTTTGTTACTTATTATTAGTCCTTTCAAGTCTCCTATTACTTTATCATTTATTCTTGATAAGGTCTGTGTGTCCAGAATTTTGTCTCTTTTTTCTACGTTATCAAATTTCTTGGTATATAGTTGTTCATAAGAACTCTAATGATCACTTGTATTTTGTAGTGTCATTTGCAGTATTACATCTCAGATTTTATTTGAGTTTTCTCCCCTTTTTTCTTAGTCTCACTAAGGGTTTGTCAATTTGGTTTATCTTTTTTTTTCCTCATTGAGTTTATTGGTACATTTTAGGTATACAGTACAGTTACATTCATTACTGGGACCTTGTACCTTTACGTGACAGGTCTTGGTTTTCATTTTTTCCCTTGTCCCTGCTCTTCCTTCACCCCTCCTCCTCTCCCCCTTTACAAACAGTCCATTTCCATTTTTTCATTTTCTCATATTTTTTTCTTTTCCCTTATTAGCTTTCCCCTACCCTTCCCACTTTCCCTACACCTTTAGCCCCTTTCTTCCTATTTCACATTGTCCATTATATCATTAGGATCTTATGTACTATTATAGTTTATTCACACCAGAGAAACTATTCAGCATTTACACATGTGTGACTTATTTATTTCACTTAGGATATATCCTCAATATGTATCCATTTTCCTATGAATGAATCTAATTTCTCATTCTTTATGGCTGCGTAGTATTCCATTTTATAGAAAAACCACACCTTCTTTATCATTTCCAACTGATGGGCAAATGGGCTGTTTCCAAGTTTTAGCTATTAGAAACTTTGCCGCTATAAACATAGCTGTGCATACATCACTGTGATATGATTCTTTTAGTTCTTTTGGAAAGATGCCCAGCAGAGGGATGGCTGGGTCAAATGGGAGCTCTAGTCCCAGCTCTTTGAGGTATCTCCATATTGATTTCCATAGTGGTTGCACCAGCCTGCACTCCCACCAACAATGGAGAAGGGTTCCTTTCTCCCCATCAGTTTGGTTTATCATTTTGAAAAACCAATTCTTCATTTGTTGGTGTTTTGTATTGTTTTAGTCTCTTTCATTTTTTTCTGCTTATGTGCTTTTCCTTTAACTTATTTTTGGTTTGGTTTGTTCTTATTTTCCTAGCTCACTGACATGCAACAATAGATTGTTTACTTTAGATCTTTCTGCTTTTTAATGTAGGCATCTATCACTATAAACTTTAGTCTTAGGACTGCTTTTGCTGTATTTCATAGGTTTTGTATTTTGTGTGTTACCATTTTTGTTTCAAGAATTTTAAAAATATGTGATTTTATTTGCATTATTTTATGTTTATATAATGGTTTTCCTTTTTAATATAGATACCTTTCATTTGTTTTTGTTAAAGCATTTAAATAGTACTGCCTGTGCATTGTTGAATGGAAGCAGTAAAATGGACATTCATGCTTTGTTGTTTAAGGAGGAAAGTATTAGTCTCTCACTATAAAGTCTCATATCAGTTGTGTTTTTTTCATAGATTCCCTTGATCCACTTTAAGATTTTTTAAAACTAAAATTGTTTGACTCTGAGTATACATTACTTACATATCCAACAGTGAATTAAAATGGCAATGAAAGTACAGTTCACATTAGGACAACAAGAGGTCTAAAGGAAACTTGAAGAGCATAGGAACATAATTTGGCAACTGGTGAGCTACTGTCAATTTACTCACATTATGCTTTTAAAAGAGGAAAGGTTGAAGTATGCTAGCTCTTTCCTAATAAGGATTTTTTTCTACTTAATGCAGAAACAATTGTCCTCATCATTTAGAGATGTTTCTTATTTTTATGTCTCATGGAAATGTTCAGAATTTAAGACAAGAAACATGGATCTTACCTTTCATTTATTTGGCAATTGTTTATTTTGGGTATGGATAATCATTACTATAAATTTATAACATGTTCAGTGATCTTTAATATAAAAGGTAGCCATATGCTTCAATTAGACTATGGAGACTTTTGTGATATATTTAGTCAGGTAGTTTTCTTGAAGGCAATAAAAAAACCAATGCATTCTTACTAACTTTGGTATGCTCTATGGAATGAATTTTGAATGGTTTATTTCTGCATTAGAGGCAAACATCAACCTTCTGGGGTTGTCCACATTCCAGCATCTTGCATCTGTTGTATTTATGATAGAAGTAAGAGTGGGGAAAAAAAGTATTTAGTCATCTGCTGATTCCATTTGGTGCTAAACACATATTTTTCTCTAGGGTGCAAGAATGCTAATTTATTTTATGTACCAGGGTGTATTGAAGACATTCCTAGAAATATGAGTATTTAAATTGGCCAAAACTACACACTGAATACTCTGCATAGAAATGATTCATCTCTGGTACAGTTGTGGTGTAAGTCTAAATCTTTTATCGCTTAGGGATCTAAGTGATAAAGGATTTTTAAATATACCTTTTAAAATATACATTTAATAATTTTAAATATATCTTGTTTTCTAATAGGCATGTATACATAGTTGACCTTTCGATTACAGTTTTGAGTTCATAAACTTTTTGTATGAAGTCTAGTAAGCATGAAAGATGACCTAAGTCAAACCCAGACCTAAATCTTAAGAAAGGCTGGTGCATTTTTCTAAGAATAAAAGATAAAATGGAGCCGAAAGTTTATCCTATCTATTTATGTGCTATTTATCTCTTCTGATCCCTATTCTCTAGTATCTGACATTTTATTACCATTTTGTGGTGCAATTTTTTGTATGTGTTAATGTTAAGATATTTCGAATAGTTCATTGTACTTTTTAATTTGAGTTGTTGGTCATACATTAGTTAAATGGATAAATATTTATCATGCACTTCTCATGTACCTTCAGTGGAGGCTCCATCCTTTTGGAAAAGACAGAAAGCAAAAATGATAAGTAACTATAATGTCTAGCATATCAGTGATTAAATATTAAGAAGAAAATAAAGCAAGGAAAGGGGATATGGCATATCAATGATGGAAGTATTAATTGAACTTTTAGACAGGGTAAACATGACAGGTTTTCTCAAATGTTGAGTTTTGACTTGAAAAAGACTTGAAACAAGTGAGGGACTAAGTCATGGATCTAGGAGAGCATGCTGGCAATGGGGTGGCCCACTGTAGGGACAGGCCTGCCTTCTTCAAAAAACAGTATTGAAATTCACATGGCTAAATCACAGAACAAAGAGCGTGTTAGAGATGGGGTCGTGGAGATAACACTGAATGGTCTGGGTCAAGCAGTGATATGATGACTGCTAGAGGTGATAAAAGGTCAAATTCTAGATGAATGAAGATAAAACTGATAGAATTTTTCTGATAGACTACAGGTGACATAGAAGAGAAAGCAAGAAACTTAAAGATGATAACAAACTTCTGGTCTAGCCAACTATATAACTGCCATTAGCTGAACTGGTGAAGATTGTAGAAATAGTGGGTGGAAGGATTCTGACCTCAGGTTTTAGTATGTTATGTTTGAGAGTCTTATTAGTGAGCTAGCTACTTTTTATTTTAATTTTTTTGGGGGGCCTACTGGGGATCAAACTCACGATCTTGTACTTGCAAGGCAAGCACAATGCCACAGAGCTAAATCCCGGCCCTTAGCTGACTCTTATTTACATCAGTTTTCTTGGCCATCATTAACTTGGTACATTGAAAAATACTCATCTGCCTTTCTCTGAAGCATTTTTAAAGCGTCTCATCCTTTTCCTCTCTATAAAAGCTCTTTGTACCCTGAGTTCTCTGATGGGATTCTGAGCCTATATGCATGCCCTATTTTCTTAAGATGCTGGCCCTCTGATAAAATGATTTTTTTTTCTACCAACATTGATTGCCCAAGTACTGGTTTTCAAGCTTGAAGCAGTTGGAACTGAGCCCCAAAATAAGAGTATAAGAAAGACGATGAATTTATTTTCAGGCATGTTTACTTTGAGACTCAATTTTATACATCTGGAGCTCAGAAGATAGATAAATACTAGTCAATTTAAATTTAGTATTCACTGGTATTTAAGAAAACAGAGGTGGGTACCTTTTAAGGAGAGAATATAGCTAATAGTTTGCTATGTGGTGAAAGATCAAATAAGAAAATGCTAAAAAAAAGTTTGCCTTGAACTGTTTAACTTAACTAGTACCCTAGAAGGTAGGAATTATAATTCTCATTTTGCAGCTGAAGTAAGATTAGTTTTTCTACTCCAAATTTCTTACAATTGAGGTTTTCTGCACTGAGATTCTAACCCTAAAGATCATGCAATTTTCATTATAATGTGGCAGATTTCCACATTCCTTCTCTTGGCTAATTGTAGTCTTATTGGGCCCAGGGACATGTTTCAATCTTTTCTGGGGTCAGTATACATATTCTATGACTATAAAGCATGGAGACTGAATTAGTAAGGCTTGCATAGATATAGATGCTAATATTTGGCCCCTTTTGGATTGGAATGTTTTTGAATGGAGGCAGGTATTCTATTATGTCTTAAGGACTTGCCACTTCATGTTGACTAATACCTGGCCTATTCATGTCTCCTGCATAGACTAAACATCTGAGTTTGTAACCTTATCTTCAGTGTCATACCTAATAGCAGATATTTCAGGGTTGTTGAATTAAATTAAAAAGTGAAAGTTTTTTTTCCCCTGTAAAAGGCAACAATGAACTTATCATTACTAAGATGCCATAATTGGAATGTTTCTTTTTATCAAAACTAGATTGAAATATTCAAGATGGTACTTCTTAACTTCTGTCTTTCTCCATGTATCTCTGACTTCTGTTTTTGAGTCCTTTAAAAGATGTTTTGGACCATACTTTTAGTTTCTAGTCTCGTAGTTTTGGCCTCAGGTTTTCTTATCAGTACTGTTCTGAAACTGAAGTAAAGAATGTGTTTTTAATATGAATTGGGTATGGAAATTATTTATCAGATATATGTTTGAAATTAGTATTCTCCGCTGTATTATCACAGAATGTAAAGGAGAAATTTTTAGGGGTATTTGGGAGCAGATCACAAATCAACTGACAAGAAATAGAAATAATGTTAGAGAAAGTGTTGATACAGGAACAAATCTTGGATCCTATCCATAGCCAGGCCATTAAATCAGAAAGTGGTTATGGTGTTTGGGTGAAGGGAGCATTATGGTCACTCAGTCAATGTTGGCTTCCTTCCTTCCTTCCTTCCTTCCTTCCTTCCTTCCTTCCTTCCTTCCTTCCTTCCTTCCTTCCTTCTCTCTCTCTCTCTCT
>NW_022900932.1:22676841-22791967 GCF_012274545.1 Fukomys damarensis
CTCTCTCTCTCTCTCTCTTTCTCTTTAAAGGACCTTGTGCTTGCAAGGCAGGCATGGTGCTACTGTGCTAAATCCCCAGCCTAATGTGTTTTCTTAAAATTGATCACCACACTACTTTTACTCATTTGTATATTTCTTTGGCCAAATGTCCATTTGTTCTTTTGAGAGACAGGCATAATAACAATTTCTGTGTCCTATAGAATTATTTGTGAAGAAATTTCTGGAAATATGTCAAACATAATAAATGACTACATAAACATAAGGGGTTATTAGCTAGGTAGTTGCATCAATATCTCTGGGTTTGTGTACTATTTGGATGAAGTGATGCTGTTTGCTCTCTGAGATGCACCAGAATGTTCAGAAAACTGGTGGTATCTTTCTCACAAATGAGTCACAGAGTCCTAAATAAGACATCTTAAACAAGGAACAGATGGGGCTGGGCACTTAGCTCAGTGGTTCCACCACCTGCCTTGCAAGCAGAAGGACCCAAGTTTGATCCCTGGTACCAGGAAAAAAAAAGGCAATGGTAAGAATAACAATATTTATTGATCTTTGACAAGGTGCTAAAATTCAACTTAACTCTTATAGTTGCCAATCTGTGCTGAGAGGAAAAATTTTCTGGCTTATGCATATGCAAATATTCTTGTTGGATTGAATAGTATAAAATACACACAAATGGAAGGGGAATATGAAACGTAGCAATTGTATCCTGCCAAAGAAGCTCATTATTTTTTCTATTTTTGTATTTATGCTTTTCACTTTGTAAATCATATGGCAAGTGGTTTCAGATAGTTTTAGTTTTCACATATCAATTCTAGACAATCAGTAAACAGGTGTAATTGTTGTATTTGATTCAGATAGATAGAAAATGGACATAGTATATTTCTAAATCTTTATACACACATACAATTTCTAGACTCACAGTAGTCTGCATTAGAACTACATAAAATTGTTTTCAGAGGTGATTTCTTTGAAATAGTTGATATTCACCTTGTTCTACTTCAGCCACTCAAAGTGTATGTTATTGGCCTAGAATATAGACCTTTGAGGATATCTTAATGCTATTATTATATGGTTTCATCTTTGAAGTTGAAGCATCTTTTATTTTCCTTTTTATTGAATTTGTCTTATTAATATGAAATAGAAAATAAAGGCAAGAAAAGGAGTAAAAGTCTATCTCTACAGCACATGATATCTTGATTATAAAATCTTGCATTAGTTTTTAGTTTTTTTTTTCTTAAAATTTTATTTGTAATCTGTTCTTATTTTTCCAGCTTGGTTAAGGGTAACTATTCCTTCCCTAATTTTTGTTAGAGAAAAACATCAGATTGGCACCATTTTTTTTCCTGATGCAGCATGATGTTGCCCAGTGACCAGTAAAGCAGTTGGCATGTAGCATCTTGGCAGAGAGAAGACTGAGGAGAGTAGCCAGGTAGACAGAATCCAGATAGCAAAGTGTACATGGGTTTTCTTGCCACATGTCTTTTTAATTCTAAGAAAACAAAACTGCTCTTCATAAGCTCCCTTTCCCTTCCCTACCAGAGTAGTTTTATCAGCTTCAGAAACCTCATTTAAATACCTGGAAGAGAAATTTATAATTTGCATGGAGTTGTGCTTTGCCAAATAAAGTATCTGCTGAGCTATTCCATGTGGGCAGGGATCTAACTTAGTAAGGAAGTTTTGTTTGGTTCTCTGAAATGCAGGTTTGTCCAAGGACATATGGATTCAACTGCCGTGAAAATTCTTTATCTTTGCCCTTTCTGATGGCCATCTTTCTCTGATTTTTATTTTTTAAACAGTCAGCTTTTTCTCTCTCTTTTTTGGTACTGGGAATTGAACTCAGGACCTTACACTTGGGAGGCAGGCAATGGCACCACTGAGCTAAATCCCCAGCTCTTTCTCTTTTTTTTAATACAAGCCTTCAAAGTAGAAAGAAGGTGGTCTGCATATTCAATTTTGTCATCTTCTCCTTGATAAGGGAAATGGAACAGTGAAAAACAGGTTTATTGATTAGGGTTTTCTAGAGCAACAGAAAATTTATACACACACACACACACACACACACACACACACACATATATATATATATAATAGAAAATACATATAGAGTTTAATAAAAGTATATGTGCAGACAGTAAAATATACACATAAAATACATATCTATATCTGTATTCTCTATATCTCTTTTTCCTAATATGTAAAAATGTAAGAGGACTTATAAAATAGGCTTGCAGGATCAGAGGTAGGAGAGTCCACAATGGCCATCTGTGTGTTGGAGAGACAGAGGACACAGTAACTGCTCAGTCCAAGCAGCTGGGAGCCACAGAAAGAGAGGGCTTAAGAATGCAGTGCCATAGTGTGTAATAGCTAAAACTTGGAAAGAGCCCAATTGCCTATCAGCTAGAGACTGAATTAAAAAAATGTGGTTTTTATATAAAATGGAATATTATTCAGCCATAAAGAATGAGAAATTAGAGTCACTCATAGGAAAATGGATGCATAATGAGGTCATACTTTTAAGTGAAATAAATAAGTCACATGTGTAAATACAAAATAGTTCCTCTGGTGTGAAAAACTAAAGGTGTAAATAAGATCCTAATGGTATAATTGACAATGTGAAATGGGAAGAAAGGGCTAAAGGTTTAGGGGAAGTGGGAAGGGTAGGGAAAAGGAAATAAGGGAAAAGAAAAAAATATGAGAAAATGAAAAAAATGGAAACAAAGTTTTGTAAATAGGGAAGGGAGGAGGGGGTGAAAGGAGAACAGGGGCATGGGGATAAATGAGAACTCAGACCTGTCATGTAAAGGTACAAGGTCCCAATGATGACTGTAACTGCACTGTATACCTAAAATGGACCAATAAACTCAATGAGAAAAAAAAAAAAAAAAAAAAGGATGCAGTGCCAGTCTGAGATGGGAAATCTAGAAGCTCCCTGGAGAGTCACTGGTGTGAGTCCTCATAAAAAATTGAAGAAGCTGGAATCTGAAGTCCATAGGTGATGGCAGGAAAAAAAAAAGAATGATAGAAAGATGCACCCGTTCAAGCAGAATGGAGCTTTTCAACCATGGGCTGGCTCCTCCTTTCTTCTAACTTCAGTCCATCCATGATGTAAGCATATTGGTTGGTTCCAATCACAGTCAGGTGGGTTGTGCACCCTTTGTTTTCTGGCCTCATATCAGTCATCTCTGGAAAAAACCACAGACACTCCCTAGATATCTGTTTTACTGATCTGCTGGGTGCGTCTGAACTTAGCCAGTTGACAACCACAATTAATGGTCACAGCAGACTAAGACCACAGTTAGTTTATACCAATGTTGTTTGCTAAAAGAAGACACACACTATCGATATTTTCTTGATTTTACTAGCATTTTTGTTTTCCTTGATTATATGTAAGCTTTCATTATATGTAAGCTTTTCATTCAGAAAAATGCACAGCTCCGTAATGTACAATTCAGTAAATTTTTGCAAACTAAATTCACGTAACCAGCTTCCAAGACAAAAAACAAAACATCACCAAAATCTAAAAGATTATTTTTCCCTTTCTGTTTTGTAATCACCCCTCAAGAATGACCACTCTTCTAATTTCTAACCCAACTTCAACTTATATTGCCTGCACCTGAACTTTATTTATTTATTTATTTTTGGTACCGGGGATTGAACTTGCGTCCTTGCACTTGTGAGACAGGCTGTGGAACCACTGAGCTAAATCCCCGGCCTTGCCTGAAGTTTATATAGATGCAGTCAAATATATGTACTCTTCTGTGTCTGAATTTTTTTATTCCATATATCACATTTTTGCATCTAGCTACAGTTTGTTCATTTTTATTATTTTGGAGTTGTTTCCATTTTGAAGGTATTATGGACAGGGCTACTGTGAACATATTTTGCATGTATTTTTATGAACATAGTAGCATTAAATGTGAATATAGGATAGTTTAATTTTACCCTTTTGTTTTCTGTGGCATTGCCATACATAAATTTGTACAAATTCTAGATTTCTTAATAATATCTAAGGTTTCTGTCTTCCTTTGAGCTGAACTTCTGACTTTTAAAAAATTCATTTGTTATTTTACTTCTTCATCAACAATGCATTAAATTCCTAAGATGAGCTATAGGGTCCTAGGTAGTTGGACACAAAATAAGTAAATTATAATGCTTGTGTTCAAGAAATTTATAATGAAATGGGAGAAACACCTATATTAACAAATATATTTTGATTTATTTCACTCCAATCTAAAAGATAACTTTTGATGTGATGTTTCTAAATGTGGTGAAGAAATTCATTAATAAGTTATCAAGTTCATTCATGATTTCTGGATTTTTAAATCACGTGTTCTCCAGTAAAAATTTTCCTTTTCAAGATGAACAGGCCCATCTCTCTTCAGATACAGAAGTAATCCTGTCTTTATAAGTTATTTTCTTATGATCATGATTATCTACAGTAATTCAGGTTTTAAACTCTATTGTGTACATGTGTTATTTTACTTTTTCAAAAATTTCATAGTTTAACTTAAGTTTAGTATTTTCTGACATTCTTTTGGTAATTTGAATATATGCTTTACTAGGGCCTTGGAACTAGTACATAAAATTATTCGCTTGATATCCTCAAAGAATAATTTATGATAACTTCCAAGTTTCTTTCTTCATTATAATATTCATACTGGATGAAAGTCCTGTAACTATTACACACATATCTTTGGTTTTCAACTGAGAGCTGGTGATTCACATATTTATATTTTTAGAACATTCTCCCTGAATTCTAGATTTTTATATATTGTATTTTTATTTAGATCTTGTGCTAGCTTCACACTTTTGGTAGATGACAAAATCTACTTCACCTTTCTATTCCTAACGCATTCTTTTTTTTTTTCCCTGTATTCCCTTCTTGGTGCATGCAGTCATAAGTATAAAATTGTTGAAACCATTTTTTAGACTCTTCTATGTACATTATCCCACTCCCTTCCATTGAAATATCTGAAAGGCTAACCATTTTCATCTCCTAAATATTACTGAGATCCATTCTACTATAATCTGGCAATGATGTTCAATGTTCGGACACATTGTTACTCACCTAGACCTGAGTTATTGCCTGGTTTCCTTGGCATCAATGCCACACTCTTAAATCTATCCAAACTTTTGTCAGAGAAATCATTTTTATTAAGTTTATTGGTACATTTTAGGTATACAATACAGCTACATTCATCATTGGGCTCTTGTTCCTTTACATGACTTGTGTTAGTTCTTATTTTTCCCCATTCCCCAGCCCTCCCTTCACCCCTCCACCCTTCCCTATTTACAAAGACAGTTTCCATGTTTTTCTTTTTCACATTTTTTTCTTTTTCCTTTTTACCATTCCCCTACCCCTCCCACTTCCTCTACTATTTAGACCTTTTCTTCCTATTACACAATATCAGTTAAACATTTCGATCCTTATTTACACTCTTAATTTTTCAAACCAGAGAAAATATGTGGTATTTACACACGTCTGTCTTATTAATTTCACTTGAGTATGGCCTCAATGTGCATCCACTTAGCTATAAATGTCTCTAGATTCTCATTCTTTATGGCTGAGTAGTACTCCATTTTATAGAAAAAACAAATATTCTTTATCCAGTCTCCAGTTGATGGGCAATTGTTTCCAAGTTTTAGCTATTACAAACTATGCCACTATATACATGTGTGAGCATATATCACTGTGGTATGATTCTTTTAATTCTTTTGGGAAGATACCCAGCAGAGGAATAGTTGGGTCAAATGGGACTTCTAATCCTAGTTGTTTGAGGTATCACATACTGATTTCCAGTGGTTGCACCAGTCTGCACTCCCACCAACAATGAAGATGGGTTCTTTTCTCCTCACAACTCCACCAGCATTTGTTTTTGTTTGATTTTTTGATAGCAGCCATTTTTTCTGGTGTGAGATGGAATCTCAGTGTTGTTCATTTACATCTCTAGAATGATCAGTGATATTGAACATTTTTTCATGTGTTTATTTGCTGCTGTTACTTTTTTGTCTGGGAAATGTGTGTTCATTTCAGATGCCCATTTTTTAAGTGGGTCTGATTTTTTTTGAGTTCTTTACATGTTCTAGATAGTAGACCTTTAAGGACCAGCTGGTAAAATTTTTTTCCCACATTTTGGGTTGTCTCTTAGCTCTGCTGGTGATTTCTCTGGCAGTGAAGATTTTTTTTTTTTTTAAATGAGATCCCAACTGTTGATTCTTTGTGATAGTTCCCATGTGCTAAGGATTTGTTCATAAAGTTTCTTCCTATGCCAATATCTTCAAAAGTTCTACCTTACTTATCTTCCAGCAAGTTTAGTATTTCTGTTTTAATATTTATATCTTTTTTCTACTTGGATTTTAGTTTAGTGCATGGTGACAGATAGGGGTCTAGTTTTAATGTTTGGCAAGTTGAAATCTAGTTTTTCCAACACCATTTGGAGGAAACAGGTAAGATATCCTCTTTCTTCCAATAAGGATGGTTGGCTCCTTTGTCAAAGATGAGGTAGCTG
This sequence comes from Fukomys damarensis, assembly GCF_012274545.1. Classification (NCBI taxonomy): domain Eukaryota; kingdom Metazoa; phylum Chordata; class Mammalia; order Rodentia; family Bathyergidae; genus Fukomys; species Fukomys damarensis. The sequence continues at coordinate 22,683,354 of NW_022900932.1, forward strand.
AAAATGTCAGGAGTTGTTTCTGCATCTTCTAATGAATTCCACTGGTACTTGGGTCTGTTTCTTTGCCAGTACTATGCTTTTTCTTTTTAATCAGAGTGGCTTTGTAGTGTAATTTCAAGTTGGGGATTGTGATACCCCTGCCATGTCTCTGTTGCCTAGAATGACTTTTGCTATTCCAGGTCTTTTCTGGTTCCAAATGAATTTTTGTATTTTTTTTCTCTAGTTTAGTGAAATATACTGTTGGGATTTCAATAGTATAGCACTGGAATCTGTATAGCAGTTTTGGAAGTATGCCATTTTCACTATATTGATTCTTCCTACCCAGAAACAAGGGATGTCTTTCCATTTTTTTATGTCCTCTTCAATTTCATTTTTCAGTGTTTAATTTCTCAATGTAGAGGTCTTTTCCTTCCTTTGTTAGATTTATTCCTAGATATTTCTTTTTTTTTTTTTTTGGATGCTATTGTGAAAGGGATTGTTTCCCTAATTTCACTCTCAATGAGTATGTCATTGTGTAGAAGAAGGCTATTGACTTTTGAGTGTAGACCTTGTATCCAGGCTATTCTACTGGATTTGTCAATCAAATCTAGAAGTCTTTTGGCAGAGTTTTTTGGGTCTTCTTTGTAGAGTATCATAATGTCAGGAAATAATGACAGTGTAACTTCTTCCTTTCCTATCTTTATTGCTTTTATTTCTTTGTCTTGTGCAATTGCTGTGGCTAACTATATTGAAAACTATATCCAAAACTATATTGAATAGTAGTGGTGATAGTGGACATCCTTGTCTTGTTCCTGGTTTTAGCATGAAGGTTTTCAGTTTTGACCATTTAGTATGATGTTGGCTGCATCTTAATAGATACAGAAAAAAACATTCAATAAAATTCAACACCCCATTCATGATAAAAACCCTGTAGAAAATTGGAATAAATGGTCTTTATCTCAATTTGATAAAGGCTATGAGAAATATTTGAAAATACACATTTGAGCTTGTTGCTTCAAAGCACTTTAGCATGATCTGTAGGAATCACCTGCCTTCCTTTCCATCTGGATTAATAAGCATTCCTGCTCAAATTTTCTGTATTAAAGTATCACCTGCAGGGGGCCTTCATGGTCCATGCCTTTTCATGCTTCAGGCTGTTGATCAGGTTAATGTCTGGCTGAGTCATGAGCGCCGCACCCATCTCTTGTGAGAAAACTCTGAGGCCTGTTAGGGCTGGAATAACCCGCCCCCTCGGGTGTGTAATCTGACCTTAGTCAGATAAACTGTCCCTCTCAAAAACCTCTAAAGTCCTGACTCCATTCACCTCAGCCCCTAAAGCATACAATCCAAAAACCAACATGTGGCCAATAATGATGTGCCAAATATCCTGACTCCACCCTGGTTCCACCCCTGCCTTACCCTGTCCAATAGCGATCCAACAGTGCCACCCTGGCTCCACCCCCGCCTTACCCAATATAAGTCTGTACATTTCCTCAATAAAACGGAAGTGTTCCAGAAACCTCCCTGGGGTCTGTGTGGTGACTCTGCGCCTTGTCGCCAACAAAAACAAGAAATGGCGCCGGAACAGGGGACTCGCGTATACGGGGTAAATAGTGAAGTTTAGGGTAAGGATCCCTCCTATTATGGGTAATGTCATGAGTCAAGAATGGCCGGTACAGGCCACCCTAGTAAAGGGTCCTTATGCCCTAAAGACATCCGAGGTGTTTCCAGCCCAAACTCAGGTGAGTGCAGGGCCCCGAGTTAAGGATGGCGGACAAAAGCCTCTTAAAAAAGATGGCGTGGGAGGGCTGTCTCTTCCGCTTTCTTTTTCCTCAAAGGCATCAGCCCCGCCCACTCGTCCACCTTCTGGTCTCTCACTTCTGGTCAATGAAGTGCCTCTGCTAAAATCCCCTCATCACTGGAATAATGGTCATCTGGAAGAGCCTACCTTTTCCGGTCAAGATGGCGGCCTCCATCCTGTGTGTTGCCACCTCGTTGGATGAGGAGAAACAATCCTTTGATTGGGCCTTAGCATGGCTGCAGGGTCCTGGGCCTCCGGACTGCCCAGCCTCCTCCTCCAAAGCCCGGTCCAGCACAGCTGAGAGCTCCGGAAAAATTTCAGAGCAAAGGACCTGCAGCTTCGGGGCACTGCGGCCTGCTGAGTGGGGAGGGGAGCCTGGTCGGGGGGGCCAGAGGTCCCAGCCTCCACTGTCCCTGCCTCCTACCGCAGATCCCGTCACCCTGGCTGCTCCTGGCCCCGCTCCCCGAGGCGCATTAGGGCCCAGCGGGGCTGAGAGGGCTGCAAACATGAGGTAGAGGCTGTCGAGATCGGGGCTGTGCGCTTTGTCTCCGGCATTTGGTTGCTGCTCCCTGGTCGGTCGCCACTGGCGCTGAGCTGGGAGGGGGAGCTGCTGCTCGCCCAGGAACAGCCGCCTTGCAACAGCCCTTCGATCTCTACTTCATCCTGGACAAATCCGCAAGTTCTAACCCCCCTATCTCTATCTTGTTCTGCCTTCCCCTTTCATGTTTGTTTTACCCCTTGTATTGATCCTTATTTGTTTGGTTAGACAGAAACTTGGAGTTTATATTTTGCTAGAATTCTCCTGGCCGTTTGGGTCCCGTTGATCTCCATATGGAATGAGAAAATTCAGATCCTCTCTTTAATCTTATGCTTCGTCCCCGCAGTAAGAAAGATTTTGAAATTTCCACCCTTATTGCCGTCATCATTTCCATGGTGGCAGCTATTTCCACCACAACAATGGCAACAGTACAAAATCAAGTTGCAACAGCAGCAGCGGTCAACCAGCTAACAAAAAACATCACCCAAGCCTTCAAAAAGACCGCCCTGCTATTTCAAGATGTCTGCGTGGCCGTACTCAATTTACAAATTCAAGTAAACTTGGTTTGGGAGGAAGTAATACCCAGGTTTTAGATGTTTTAACTTTAAATAATATATGGGATACCATTTGGTCAAGAATTTAGGCCGGATGGAATAGTTTGAATAGCTGGATACATGGATTGATATTGGGATCTCTATATATATTAACCTTGTTTGGCATATTATTATTGTTCTTTAAAGATCAGAAGTGCCAGTAACAAAATCATAAAAATGTGGTCCTTTTGGCTGAGGCTCTGGAGTCAAAGACACAAAAGTGGGAAGTGAGGATCAGATTAATGTCTGGTTGAGTCAGGAGCGCTGCACCCATCTCCTGAGAAAACTCTGAAGCCTGTTAGGGCTGGAATAATCCGCCCCCTCGGGTGTGTAATCTGACCTTAGTCAGATAAACTGTCCCTTTCAAAAACCTCTAAAGTCCTGACTCCATTCACCTCAGCCCTTAAAGCATACAATCCAAAAACCAACATGTGGCCAATAACGATGTGCCAAATATCCTGACTCCACCCTGGTTCCACCCCTGCCTTACCCTAGCTAATAGCGATCCTATAGTGCCACCCTGGCTCCACCCCCGCCTTACCCTATATAAGTCTGTACATTTCCTCAATAAAACGGAAGTGTTCCAGAAATCTTCCCAGAGTCTGTGTGGTGATTCTGCGTTTTGCCCTCCCAGTCTGGGCCCTTGAATCTTGTTCCGCAAGTGTGCTCATGGATGAAAACAACATCAGGCCTTGTGTTGCATGTACTGTTTCCTTTGGTCATTGTTTTGTTGTTTATTGTTCAGAAGAATAACTTCTATTCACTACGTAAGATTCACTTGTTTTGAAATCCTGCCATTTACAACAACTCATGAACCTGGAGGAAATTATACTAAGTGAAATAAACCAGACATTGAAAATCAAATAAATTATGGTCTCACTTCTCTTTGAAATCTGAGTTAAATTCATAGAAACAATTTTGCAGGGGTTTCTAGTAGTGAGACATTGGGGAAATGAGAAGATATTGGCCAAAAGTAAAATTACTGCATGGTACTATTTAATACTGTTTTGTTTATTTGAAATTTGGTAATAGATCTTAAGTGTTTACCAACACAAACATATGCTAATGTTTTAGTGATGGATATATTGATTAACTTGTAATAATCATCTGATATCAAATCATGTTATCTATGCAATTTTTATGAATTTTACATCAAAAATTGGAAAAAATTGAAAGATTCACTTTTGATAAATTTTTTTTAATTTCCTCAAGTTGGAGAGCTTTATGCTGGGCTTAATTTTAGTTCTTATCTTAGTTACTTTTTTTGTTGCTGAGACAAAATACCCAACACCCAAAGTTAAAGGAGATAAGGTTTATTTGGATTAAGTCTGTGGAACTTACAATCCATGGTTGCCTGGCTCCAAGGTAGGGTGGCATGGGAGTTGAGTATAGCAGAGGATAAGCAATTCCTGGTGTGGCAGGCTGAAGGCAGCAGCAAGCAGCCAGCCTGCCTTTCCTTTTTAATCTATTCAGACTACCAGCCTTTTGGGCAGTACTACACAGAGGTATGATAATTCCAATCCTTGGACTAATTTAGTACTACACACCCTCAATCCCAGTATCACACAGCCTAGATCCAGCCAACTCTGAAAAGCCCCACCTATGAGTGCATGAGGCTTTGGGGGTGGCAATGGGACATTTATATACAAGCTGTAGCAGTTACTATACAAATTTATTGTCTCCCCTTCTGGTCTATGAGTTCTTTATCTTTGAATTCCTAAAACTTAACATGCTATCACATTTGTAGTAGAGAGTCAACAATATTTGTTGAATGAATGGTTGTATAAATTAATTGATAGCTTAGAGACTCCATTTTTATTAGGTGATCTTTAAAATCTCTAAATATATTTTGTTCTCTCGACAGAGTTAAAACCCATGTGTTGCTTCCCTACCTACTTGCCCAGCTTTGTAAAGTCTTTATAATTCCATCTGTAAGTTTCTTCATCAGCTGGAAGCATTTAATGTCTCCTTAACTTGGGAATCTCATTTGAGCCTTTTTCTCTGGAGAATTTTAAAAATGATATAAATTAGGTGTCAATTCTTGAGTAGCTGAATTCTGTATACTCTTCTATCTAGAGAAATCCCTAACTGACCTGACCATTTAATTTCTATTTTGACCTGTTTTAAAATTTTAGTGTAAACAGACCATATATGAACCTTTGAATTCATGGTATCATCATTTAAAACAAAATGAAAGAAACACAAATACCCCCACAACAACCTTTTGTTTAGGAGAACGGTAGTCATTAGTTTCCCTTTTAACTCTGTCTACTTACTACATTAATTTATTATGGATTTGAGACAAATGATTTTTCTTTTTAATTTTGCTTACTAAACTCTGCAACTTGCCTCTCTTTCTCCTATGCACTGTCAAAATATATTATTTTTTGCTGTGTTCAGTAACACTGTCCTCTCTGGCAGGCTTCATACAGCTGCTGTTTGGGATAGCAGTTTCATTAAGGACTGTGTAATTGCCTTGGGCAGAGATGACAAAGTATGGGCTCAAAAGCCGAAATGTGTGCATATTTTAAAAATTCAAATGTTTTTACAACATTAAGTCACCATAGTTTACAGTAAGATACACAAGTCACCATCAGAGCAAAATAAATACTTTTTAATCTTCTTTGTAAAAATTTGTCACCTTTCAGAAACTACCTAAATTCTGCCATTGTAAATAAAGTAGGAAAATCTATAGGCCACCTTAGAAGAAATTATATAGTAATTTATGATTATATTATAATATACAGAGAGTCTTCCTCAGCTTTTTCTAAATATGTATACTGCTATCTTTATTCCCCTGAGGAGCTGTCCATTGTTTCTAAATATTAAAAATCCTAGCAGTCATGAGGCTGAGGCAGGAGGATTAATGTAAGTTTGAAGGCAGCCTGGTCTACATAGCGAATTTAAGGTGAGCCTGAACTATATGGCAAGACCCTCTCTCAAAAACCAAAACAAAAATAAATAAATATTGCATGATTCTCTAAGTCACAATATGATAAATGTAAGTCATGATATGAAATTGTGGGGAATGTGAGAAGTAAGATTATCATAAGACAAAAGTATTATACCAGTTTCATAAATTGAAGGAAAATAGTTTCATACTCTTTATAATTATTTACTGTTTTCCTCTTTTTGGATGTGCTATGTACTGTATCTTGTAAGAGTGTTGACAGAAGTATTATTATTTCCATTTTTTAAATGAATGCACAAAAGGATGCACAACTTCCTCAGTTCATAGTTCTAATGACAGAGCTGAAACTAGAACCCAGACCAAAAATAAGGAGAAAATTGTACCAAGTCAAGTAAACCACAAAATGTCTTTTCTTAGCTAATTAGTGATTGTGAACAGTGGGTTGACAGCTACTTCTAACTGTCCTCCCTACATCTTGTAAAGAAGTTAAGCTCCCCAATGCCTGCATGAAGTAGCAGAGAGCCTTCATTTTCAGAAGGGAAACAACTAAAAATATAGTAACACAGCCATTCATTAACCTCAGGCAACATTATCCAGAGGTAGCAGTCTTGTGAAAATAAAGCACAGGGTTACAATCTGAAGAATTAGGTTTAGATAACAGTCTATCTTTTTTAGTCTCTTAATCTCCTTACAGTAAATAGGTAAAATAAGACTAATCATACAAGCCTAACTCTTTCAAAGGGTGTTTCAACGATGTTATACAGAAGTACTTTGTATGCTATGTGATATATAAATCAAAGCCTCATTCTTCTATAGCATATAAGGGAAATTCTTTCAATTCAGGAAAAGGTATAACACAATTGTTTCAATTAGGCCTTCGAAGTTATAGTCATGGGTTACAATAAAGAAATGCTACTGGGTGTGGTGGTGCATGCCTGTCATCCCAGTACTTAGGAGGCCTAGGCAAGAAGAGTGCCAGGAGTTCAAGGCCATCCTGGGCTACATAGCAAATTCAAGGCCAGCCTAAACTACAAAGCAAGACTCCCTCTCTCTCTGTTGTCTATCTCTCAGAAAAAATCTATCTGTGTCTTGGTTACAGAACTTAGTCTCTTGAAACCTCAGTTTCCTCATTTTAAAAATGGAATAATAATTACATTTATCCTAGTTTTTGTGAAGATTATTTAAGCTATTGTATGTGAAGGACATAAACTGTTGTAAATGTTCCCTGAATTAGATTTTTTCTATTGAATTAGATTTTTTGAATAAAATTTTTAAGAATTTTTTTGATTTATAAAAATAGTTACATAGATAATAGAGTTTCAATTTACCTTTCTCAGTTTACTTTATTGTTAATGTGTTCATATTTGCCACAATAAAAAATAAATACGAATACATTACTATCAACTACTGATAAGCTTTCTTGGATTTTACCAGGTTTTCATGAAATCTTCTTGTTCTAGGATCCAGTCTACATTTTATTTATTTGTTATGCCTCCCAAGTGTTCTCTAACCTGTGACAGTTTATCATTCACCTTGTTTTTCACAACTTACGTTTTTAAGGAATATTGTCCAAGTATCATTGAGGATGTCCCTCTATCTAGTTATAGTTGTTGCATTTTCATGATTGGGTAGTGACATGCTATTCTTTGCCATGTTGTAAAGGGGTATATGATCTAAATATGTGTACAGATGATGTCACTGACATACTAATCTTCACCATTTGGTTAATGGCTGGCAGATATTTTTTCAATATATTTTAAGCTATTTTTGATTTTCTATCACTTAGGACTTTCTTTTCTCTTCTGTTTGTAATGTTCTTCATTTAGATTTTTATTTCAAATTGTCATCTCCACAGAAATATTCTTGCTGACCTGAGTCCTTGAGGGATTGTTCACATCTGAACACTGAGCCCAGCAAAAAATTTTGTAATACTAAGTGCTTGCTCAGTATTTGTTGGAGAAATATCAAAGAAAGAAAGATCCAGAATTAATTTATTAGTATTTTAAAAACTAGTTGAGTAGTGTGAAGGTTAATTTAATATTTTTAACTTACTTGGTTTTATTTATTTATTTTTTGGTACTGGGGATTGAACTCGGGTTTTTTGTGCTTGCGAGGCAGGTGGTGGAACCATTGAGCTGAATCCCTGGCCCCTACTTAGTTTTGTTTTAATAAAAATCTAAATTCAACTATCAAAATTTGTGGAAAAAAGTAGTTAGTATCCATGTAATTCAAGCTCTCTTGTTAATATACTTAATAATGTGAATGCCAGAGTTCTTTAGTGACTTCAAAGATATGACTTAAAGATGTTAAGATCTCAGATTTTGTATGTTTGTACTTTTGTGATCTTTGCTTGTGAAATGTTCTTTCCTAGTGTAGAATTCCAGAATTTGAAGGAATATAAAATTAATTGGTGCTTTTGATTGACTTATAGATGATATTTCGGTGTCTATTTTAATTAAAGTGGAGCTTTTGTGACTAAGTTTTTCACATAATCCATGGAAAAAAACTACTTTCTATTTTTCTTCTCAGGATTTAAAATCTGCAAACCAGAGGGATGAAATTGCAGGAGCCCGGGCCACATTGAAAGAGAATTCTCCTCTTTTACATTCAATTTGTTCAGCTTGTTTGGAGCATTCTGATGTTGCTTCCCTCAAAGCCAGCAAGGACACAGTTTGTGAAGAAATGCAGAATGCTCTCAATGTGATTTCAAATGTTTCTCAAGGCATTCATAATATGCCAACCCCATCAGAACCTCAGGCAGCCACTCTGGGAAGTGCACTTGATGAGCTGGAGGTAAGTCAAGGGACAGGTACAATGTGATTTGATGTCTCAAAGCAAAAACAAAAACAAAGCAGAAGTAGCCTTCTAGATCCATGTGCTGGTGTTTAGAGTAGTAATAAAAGAAAATTCCAGTTATCAGTCTCTATGACCTTATTGTGTCTTCCAGTGAATTACCAGGAAAATATTGTATCAATAAACTTGTGATTGCTGTGCACCTCTATCAAGGAAGCCAATGAATTTGAAATGAAATTGTTTATTAAATTGAAGTGACTTTATTTTACATGGATCAACTTGTCAAATACAGGATTCATGCAATCTACAAATAAAAATGTATGACTGGCACTATTCTACGTGCTTGGAATATATCTGATTGCCTCTCTTTACAAAGGCTCATGTGTTTTAAATTTTTTTATATTGTGAAAAAATAAAACAAAATTTAATTACAAATAATATGAGAATAATTAAATCAGCACCTATCATTGTTTTCAAAGTAGTTACTCAGAGTACAAGACAGACCAGAAACAAAGAGGTAACAGTACAACACTTTCTTTTCAATGAACTGCAAGGGATTAGAATTATAAATGAAACAAATTAGCATATCTATTATTTTTGAAACAACAGAATAGGTGATTTGTAGCATTATTTGAACTTCTCTCTATTTCCAACTTATCTTCCTATTTTGCTCTTTCTTTGAATATATGTGTACTTTTTCAGTTTCTGGCATAAGAGTAACCATGCAATATTTAATCTTGTATGTTTGACTTATTTCATTTAACAATATGTTTTCAAGTTGCATCAATTTACCTAAAAATTCCTCAAATTCATCTTTCTTGATTGCAGATTACTACTCCAATTGTGTATTAATACCACAATTTCCTTATCCATTCGTTGATCGACATATGTATTATTCCCAAGATATAGCTTTTATAAATTGTACTCCTATAAACGTGTATTCATGTAACCTTTTATATGGTCACTTGAATTCTTTTGGGAAGATACCTAGAAGATAGCTCAGTCAAATAGAATTTCTACTTTTAGTTTTTTGAGGAATCTCTATTTTGACTTCCATAGTGGTTGTATTAGTTTATATTCCCATGAATAAGGCAGAAAATTCCTTTCTCCTCCACACCCAAGCCAGCATTTGTTATTATTAAAAGTTTGATGACAGCTATTCTTTCTGGTATAAGATGGTATTTCACTGTAGTTTTACTTATGTATTTAGTATGTATTCAGTGACCATTTTTACTTTTTTCCAAGAAGTTTTTATTTATTTCAGTTGCCCATTTTTAGATTGCATCTTTTATTTTGGGGAGTCTAATTTTTTTAGTTCTTTATATATTCTTGATATAGTCCTCTGTCTGAGGAATAGCTAGAAATTTTTTTTTCCCCTGGGCTGGGGATTTAGCTCAGTGATGCTGCTGCCTACCTTGCAAGGGCAAAGTACTGGGTTTGATTCCTGTTACAAAAAAATTTTTTCCCATTACTTTTGTTTGTTTGTTTGTTTGTTTATTTTTGGTACCTGGGATTGAACTCAGGTCCTTGAGCTTGCAAGGTGGGCCACTGAACCGCTGAGCTAAGTCCCCAGCCCTTTTTTCCCATTCTATAGGTTGTTTCTTCACTCTGTTGGTTGTTTCCTTTGCTGTGCAGAAGCTCTTTAATTTGATATAATTCCCCCCTTTCTTAATTCTTGGTATTATATCTTGTGTAACCAGGATTCTATTTTAGAAAGTACTGTGTCTTCAAGAGTTTTACCTATTTTATCTTTCAGCAGGTAAGTGTTTTTGTTTTAACATTTAGATCTTTGATCTACTTTGACTTTAATTTAGTACATGGTGAGATATATGGGTCTAGACTTAGTCTTCTGCAAGTGGATATCTAATTTTCACAGCACCACTTACTAAAGAGGCTATCTTTCCTCCAGTGTATATTTTTTGCCCCTTTGTCAAATAGGTAAAAAAGATCAAATAGCTAAAGGGTCAGGAGCCAGGCACAGGGTCTGAGTGTAGAGAACCAATGGGATGAGTTTACGGAGAGCTGTGTAGGTTCTCCTCTGATGTTGGTGGAATTCATTGTAAGATTTTCATAAATGGATTCTTCGTTTTAAAAGGACTATGTTGGCTTCACATTGAGCATAGACTGAAGAAGAGGAATAAGGTGGGGAATCTGCAAAACCAAGCAAGAGGCTTTTCCCTGAGAGTCCAGGTCTCATCCTTATACTGTACATGCCGTACCTCATTCCACCTCATGTTAGTTGGAACACGGTGGTGTCGGTGGACATTGGGCTAAATTTTGTAAGTAGAGTCAAATGGATCTTGACAGTTTGGATGTGGGATTTGAGAAAAGGTTAGAGTCATATCCTCTGTTGTAGGCTGATTTCTCCAATATCCCACGCAGAATAGAGTTTGAGATCTAAGCTGTTATTTGGATTAACATTTGGAGAGGGAAAAGGAAAGAAGTCTGTCTCAGAGTCAGAACCACAAAGCCTGGACCAATCAACAGCAAGTTCTGGTGAGAACATTGCCTTTCAGAGTGTAGTTTGTTAGGTAGCAATGACCAGGCCTTTATGCCTCTTTCAGTCACTAGTGGGTCTCTATGGCCTGAAAAGTGTATAAATTATTGGGGTAGGGAGTTAGCCCACAGCTGGACAGCAATTTCTTCTTGGAAGGGTGATGTGAGTAACATATTCCTGTATCTACCACAGATAATTTAAAAAGTTGGTTTTAGTTTTTTTGTGTTTTGCCTGAAAAGCAGATTGGATAATGTTTTCATCAACCATGCTGGGGAAGACTGTAGGTGAAGGTGATTATGGGAGGAAGGTCTTTCTTAAACATGTTGGCACTGAGATATCTTCAGACCTTCACTATAATATCAAAGATCATACGCCATTCCAGTAGTTCCTTTATAGGAAGCAGCATAACATAGAGGTTAAAGACATGGGTTCTGGAGCCCAAATTCCTGGATTTTAATCCCAGCTGTAGCATGTAATACCTTTCACACATAAGAAAAGTTATTTAGGTGACTCTGAGTTTTCTTAATTATATTATTTGAATGATGACAAATCTGACAACTTAGTGTTATTATCAGAATCAATGATTTAATAATGTACTAATGCAGTGATACCACATAGTAAGTGCTCAATAAATTTTACCTTATTTATTTATTTTTATTGATACATTTTAGGTTATACAATACAGTTACATTCATCATTGGGATTTTGTACCTTTACATGATGTATTGTGGTTCTTATTTTTTCCCCATTCCCCTGCCCTTCCTTTACCCCCTCCATGCTTCCCTATTTACAAACACTTAGTTTCTGTTTTTCCTTTTATCTTATTTTTCCTTTCCCCTACCCCTCCCACTTCCCCTACACCTTTAGACCTTTTCTTCCTATTACACAATATCATTTATATATTTTGACCCTTATATACACTTTATCACACCAGAGAAACTATATGATATTTACACATGTCTGTCCTACTAATTTCACTTAAGAGTATGTCCTCAATGTGCATCTACTTACTGAAGAATGTCTCTAATTTCTCATTCTTTTTGGCTGAGTACTACTTCATTTTATTAAAGAGCCACATCTTTATCTAGTCTCTGATGGGCAAATGGGCTTTTTCCAAGTTTTAGCTATTACAAACTGTGCTGCTCTGAATACGGGTGAGCATATATCACTGTGATATGATTCTTTTAATTCTTTTGGGAAGATACCCAGCAGAGGGATGGCTGGGCCAAATGGGACTTATAATCCTAGTTCTCTGAGGTATCTCCATATTGATTTCCACAGTGGTTGCGCCAGTCTGCACTCCTACCAATAATGAAGAAGGGTTCCTTTCTCCCCTGCCGGAATTTATTGATTGACTTCTTGATGGCAGGCATTCTTTCTTGGGTGAGATGGAACCTCATTGTTGTTTTCATCTGCATCTCTCAAATGACCAGTGATGTTGAACATTTTTTTACATGTTTTATTTTTTTCCTGTTAAGTTTATTGGTACATTTAAAGCAAACAATACAGTTACATTTATCATTGGGATCTCATACCTTTACATGATATGTCTCAGTTCTTGTTTTTTTCCCATACCTCCTGCCCTCCCTTCACCCTATTCATCGTTCCCTATTTACAAAGACTTTGTTTCCATTTTTCCATTTTTTTTCACATTTTTTCTTTTCCCTTAGCCATTTTCTTCCTATTTCACATTCTCAATTATATCATTTGAACCTTATTTACACTTTTAGTTTTTCACACCAGAGAAACTATTTGGTAAATACTCATGTGTCTTATTTATTTCACAAGAGTGTAGTCTCAATGTGCATCCACTTAGCTATAAATGTCTCTAGATTCTCATTCTTTATGGCTGAGTAGTACTCCATTTTATAGAAAAAACAAATCTTCTTTATCCAGTCTCCAGTTGATGGGCAATTGTTTCCAAGTTTTAGCTATTACAAGCTATGCCACTATATACACGTGTGAGCATATATCACTGTGGTACGATTCTTTTAATTCTTTTGGGAAGATACCCAGCAGAGGAATAGTTGGGTCAAATGGGACTTCTAATCCTAGTTGTTTGAGGTATCACATACTGATTTCCAGTGGTTGCACCAGTCTGCACTCCCACCAACAATGAAGATGGGTTCTTTTCTCCCCATAACTCCACTAGCATTTGTTTTTGGTTAATTTCTTGATAGCAGCCATTTTTTCTGGTGTGAAGTGGAATTTCAGTGTTGTTTTCATCTGCATCTCTAGAATGACCAGTGATGTTTAACATTGTTTCATATGTTTACTTGATGCTTTTACTTCTTTTTTTGAAAAATGTCTGTTCATTTCAGAAGCCCATTTTAGAATTGGGTCTTTATATTTGGGGGTGTCTGACTTTTTTGAGTTCTTTATATATTCTAGATAGTAGACCTGTGTCTGAGGACTAGCTGGTGAAAATTTTTTCCCACTTTTGGGTTGTCTCTTAGCTCTGCTGGTGAGTTTTTTGGCAGTGAAGAATATTTTTTAAAAAATGAGATCCTACTTGCTGATTCTTTGTGCTAGTTCCTGTGCAATTGAGGATTTGTTCATAAAATCTCTTCCTATGACAATATCTTTAAGAGTTCTACCTATCTTCCAGCAAGTTTAGTATTTCTGTTTTAATATTTATATCTTTTTTTTAACTTGGATTTTAGTTTAGTATATGGTGATGATAGGGGTCTAGTTTTAATGTTTGGCAAATTGAAATCTAGTTTTTCCAACACCATTTGGAGGAAAGAAGGTATCTTGCCTCAAGTAAGGATGGTTGGCTCCTTTGTTAAAGATGAGGTAGCTGAAAATGTCAGGAGTTGTTTCTGCATCTTCTAATGAATTCCACTGATCCTTGGGTCTGTTTCTTTGCCAGTACCATGCTGTTTTTATCACAGTGGCTTTGTAGTATAATTTCAAGTTGAGGATTGTGATACCCGCTGCCATGTCTCTGTTGCCTAGAATGACTTTTGCTATTCCAGGTCTCTTCTGGTTCCAAATGAATTTTTGTATTTTTTTTCTCTAGTTCAGTGAAATATACTGTTGGGATTTCAATAGGATTGCATTGCAATCTGTATAGCAGTTTTGAAATAATGCCATTTTCACTATATTGATTCTTCCTACCCAGAAACAAGGGATTTATATGTCCTCTTATGTCCTCTTCAATCTTTTTTTTTCAGAGAGTTGTATTTCTCAATGCAGAGGTCTTTTGCCAATTATTTTGAAATAATGCCATTTTCACTATATTGATTCTTCCTACCCAGAAGCAAGGGATTTATATCCTCTTATGTCCTCTTCAATCTTTTTTTTCAGAGAGTTGTATTTCTCAATGCAGAGATCTTTTGCCTCCATTTTTAGATTGTTTCCTAGATATTTCATTTTTTGGGATGGTATTGTGTAAGGGATTGTTTCCCTAATTTGTCTCTGTGAGTCTGTCATTTGTGTGGAAGGCCACCGATTTTTGAGTCTAGGCCTTGTATCCAGGCTGTTGTACTGAATCTGATAATTAAGTCTAGATGTCTTTTGGCAGAGGTTTTTGGATCTTCTATGTAGAGTATCATATCATCAGGAAATAATGACAGTATGACTTCTTCCTTTCCTATCTTAATTGCTTTTATTTCTTTGTTTTGTGTGATTGCTGTGGCTAATGTTTCTAAAACTATATTGAGTAATAGTGGTGATAGCAGACATCCTTGCCTTGTTTCTGATTTTATCATGAAGGTTTTCAGTTTTTGACCATTAGTATGGTGTTGGCTGTTGGTTTTTCATAGATAGCCTTTATCAAGTTGAGATAAACACCATCTATTCCAATTTTCTGTAGGGTTTTTATCATGAATGGGTGTTGAATTTTGTTGAATGCTTTTTCTACATCTTTTCAGATAACCATGTGGTTTTTGTCTTTGACTCTGTTAATATAGTGTATTACATTTATTGGTTTACATATGTTGAACCATCCTTGCATCCCTGGGATACATCTGACTTGGTCAGGGTGTATGATCTTCTTGATGGCCCTTTGTATTTTGTTTGCCAGTATCTTATTGAGGATTTTGCATGTGTATTCATTATAGAGATTGGCCTGTAGTTTTGGTTTTTCGTTGTACTTACCCTGGTTTTGGAGTCAAAGTAACACTTGCTTCCAAAGTTTAAAAATAGTAGCAGTAGTTCTCTAAATGTTTTGTAGTAGTCAGCAATGAAGCCATCAGGACCTGAGCTTTCTTTTTTGTTAAATTTTTAATTATGCTTTCAATTTTACTGATTTTAATTAGGGGTTTTAAATTTTTTATATCTTCTTTCAACTTTGGTAATTCATATGTATCTAGAAATCTGTCCATTTCTGTGTTTTCCATTTTATTAGAGTACAGGTTTTTGAAGTAGGTACTTGTAACCCTCTGGATTTCTTCTGGATTGTTTTGACTTCACCCTTTTCATGCCTAAATTGCATGGATTTAAGGATTTCTTTAATTTTTTAAATAAAATTGACTAAGAGTTTATCAATTTTATTTATTCTTTTAAAAAGCAGCTCTTCAATTCATTGATTTTTTTTGGTATTGTTCTGTAGTCCCCATTGTATTGATTTCTGCTCTGATCTTTATAATTTCCTTCCTTGTATGAGTTTTGTGTTTGTTCTTCTTTTCCTAGAAGCTTAAAATTCAGCATTAGGTTATGTATTTGAGCTTCCTCTGTTTTCCTAGTGTGGGCATTCACAGGTACAATTCTCCCTCATAGAAGTGCTTTCATTGTGTACCAGAGATTTCTGTATGTTGTATTGGCATTATAATTTATTTGTAAAAACTTCTTTAATTTCCTCTGTGACCCATTGGTTGTTCAGGAAAGTATGATTCAATTTCCATGTGTTTTTGAAGTTTGAGCAGTTTCTTTTGCTATTGATCTCCAGTTTTCTTACACTATGGTATGATCATATGTGTGTGTGTGTGTGTGTGTGTGTGTGTGTGTGTGTGTGTTTGTGTGTTTGCATGAGGTAGTATTTGGGCTATTTTGGAGAATGACCTCTGTGGAGCACTTTGTTGTTGATTTTTTTGTCTAGATGATCAGTCTGTGACAGTTGGGTATTGAAGTCTCCCAGTATAATTGTATTAGTGTTTATTTGGTTTTTCATGGCCCCTAAAATTTCTTTGTTAGTATTTGGTGCACATATATTTATGACTATCATCTCTTCCTCTTGGATTGTTCTCTATAAGAATGTAGTAACCTTCTTTGTCTCTCTTAGTTTTGGTTTGAAGTTTACTCTGTCTGGAAATAAGATAGTTACCCCTGCTTTTTTCTGGGTTCCTATTGCATGGAGAACTGTTTTCTATTCTTTTGATTGCAGTCTATGAGATTTTTTTGAACTAGGTGTGTTTCTTGTATACTGCATATTGTTAGATTTTGCTTCTTAATCCAATCTGCAAGTCTATTTCTTTGATTGGTAAATTGAGGCTATTAACATTGATGGCTATAACTGATTCGTGTGGACTTATCATCATCATTTTATTTTCCTGTTGTTGGCTCTTTTTAATTTTTCCCCCTTCTCCCTTTAATTTTTTGCCTTGCCTGCTAGATTTGTTCTGCTGGGCTTCATGGAGTTGTGATCTTCATTATCTTTTTCTAGGATATTATTTAGAATTGTCTGAAGTGCTGGTTTGGTATTCATGAAGTTTCTCAGGTGTTCTTTGTCATGGAAATTTCTTATTTCCCCATTGATTTTGTGAGATACTTTTGCAGGATACATAAGTCTAGGTTGGAGTTTGTTTTCTTTTAGAGCTTGAAATCCCTCACTCCAGACTCTTCTTGACTTGAGTGTTTGTGTTGAAAAGTCTGTTATAATTCTTATGGACTTTCCTTTGCATGTGATTTGTTTCTTTTCTCTAACTGCTTGTAGAATTTTTTTCTTCTTTGGGATCTTGATTATTATGTCTATGTGTAGATTTTTTTTTTTTTTTTTAACCGTGGCTAGTTGGAGTCCTGTATGGCTCACTTATCTGTATGTCAAATTCTTTTGCTCTGTTTTGGAAGTTTTCTGTCATTAATTTTGTGAACAGATGTTTTATGTCACTTGTACTTTCTCCTGCTTTTTCATGGACTCCTATCAGTCTTTTATTATTCTTCTTTGCATCATCTAGGAGCTGTCGGATTGATTTCTCATGTTCCCTTACTATTTTTAAGAGATCTTTCTTTTCATGGTCACTGACCACCATCCTGTCTTCTACATCTGACATTCTGTCTGTCTTCAGATTGGCTCAGACTGTTATGTATACTTCCAATAGAGTTTTTAATCTCCTGGATATCTGTTTGAATCTGTTTCATGCATTCCACTTCTTTCCTATGTTGGGCATTCATGGCTTTTATCATGGTCTTGAACTTTATCTTTTTTTTATCTGTTTCTGTTCTAGAGTCTCTAATTAGGTCCTTCAGTGTGTTCACCATTTCTGTAGTTATCTGGGAAATTATTTCTGTTTTGAATTTTTCTAGAGCTTCATTCATCTGTTTTGTTACTTCCTGTGCTATCAGTTCAGGGTGTCCAGGTGGTTGATTATCAGACTTATCCACCTCATTTCCCCCAGAATTTGCCTAGTTGGCTGGCAGCCTGAGTTTCTGCTTGTTCCTTGTATGAATGTGTTCTCATTTCTATTTTTGTTGTTTGTATTGTCCTTTGTTTAATTCCTGGATTAATACTTGATCTTCTTGTTATAGCTTGTCTTTAGATTTTGGGTCCCTAATAACTCTGAGGCAGTCTCTTTTTCACTATACCGTGAAGGAAAACTATTAGATCAATCACACTACCTTTGCCCAAGTGATACAATCAGCAACACAATAGCATCAAGCACAGCTTAGAAAAATGGCCATTTGTGGTAGTTATTAATCTATTACCTTTAACTATGTGAATTAAATAAAAATTGAGGCTGGAGCTCAGAACAATGGCCTTTGTGAACTCCTGTGTCTCTGTGGAGTGAATCCTGGTACCAGCACAGCCAGGAGGAGGTGTGTGTGTGTCTTTGTGTGTGTGTGTGTGCACTGTGAGTAGACCGCAGGTGCCTGCACAGCTCTGCTTCTCACTGGTCTGCTGCCAAGGACTCGGTGGTGGGACTGGGGTAGCAGGCCAGCCCCATGTGGTTCTGCCTCTCACTGGTCTGCTGCTGAGGCCCAGTTATGGGACTGGGGTAGCAGGCCAGCCCCATATGTCTCTGCCTCTGTAATCTTATCTTTTAATACTATCAATTGAGATGACTATTTGGAAGCAGATTCTTCCATAATAAACAGATAAATAAAATTAAAATTACTAAACTTTTATTGGTAACTTTAAAAAATGAAACAAAATATATATTATGCCTATATTGTGCCTAATATTATTCACTTCATGGTATACTTATTAAATAACTGATACACTTAATTTTAGAATACCTTTCCATTAGTTACACATCTTCAAAGAAATGTCTTTATTTCTAATTCAGCACCCTTAAATTCCTAATTATTGGCATCCCTGTGAAAATTTATTAAATTTCTAGTTATTATCATGTATTTGACAATTTTAGGAACTCTTTGTCTAATGAGCCAGAAGATGAATGATGACTCTAATAATACTTCTTCATCTAATTTTTTGCCCTGTATAATGAATAATAATAATAATATTATGAATGTAATAATGTTTTCCATTAGGTGCATGTCTTGTTTACATAACAAGGTCCAAAACTCCTTTTCAAAGTCAGAGATTCTAGCTGATATTAGTAGACATCATCTAAATACTGGTTGAGTACCAGGCCCTTAAAAAGTAAATAGATAACACTTCTTGATTGCTGAAATTTTTACATTAATTGTTCACTTTATTATTATTGTCCCTATAAGTTATTTTTTACTGAAAATAAAACTGAGTTATATAAGTTATATAACTTCCTGAAGTCGGAAAGGTGTTGAGAAGTAGTAGACAGGTTGTGAGTTGATTTTCTCACATATCAGAAGAATTTCTGTGCTTTATTGAGTTCTTACAGCTAGAGCTTAGCATGCTTAGTCAAAATTCAACGTAATTCATGGGATAATTCTTAGTCTATATAAACCATCAGAAAAATTATAAATGTAACTGAGTCAAAAAGGTGGAATAACTTTTTGCTGGATAAGACATTATTGGTGGAGTCATTTAAGTAGAAATAATATGTATTTTGGGAGTGTCTAGTGCAGTGAGGTGAAATTTGCCAGAGTAGATGGATAGCACCATATAGCACATTTTCTATAGTATTAAAGAATTGTGCCAGAGGATGCTCCCATAAGGGGTTTCATTTATCCCAGCATTGCATTTTATATAATTAGGATTATAGAACAAGACAGAAATTTTCCAAATTGTTCCTCCTTCTGAGGCTTCTGCTGTTTCTCACTTTAAAAGGAAGGCTACAGGCAAGAAATGGCAGAGGTTGGAAAGGGGGAGAGAATATGTGTAGCTTCAGTGGGAGTGGGAATAGGGATAGGAATACAGTCCTTTCTTTCTTTTCTTTTGTTTTTTGAGACAGGGTCTCACTATGTATGAGACTGACTTGTAATTCACTATGTAGCCCAGGCTGGTCTCGAACTTACAGCGATCCTCCTGCCTCAGCCTCCAGAGTGCTAGGATTACAGGTGTGTGTCACCAAGCCTGGCTCAGTCCTTTCTTTCTTAAGAAAGGTCCTTTATATGGCAACCTAGCTTCTGAAATAGGAAAGTGGAAGTCCTGAAGACATTTCCCTGAAATGTTAACACAGTCCTAACAACCTTTGAAATTCATTTGTAGTTAGATTTTTGGAGGCACAAACTGGTACAAAATGCCTAAATTTTATATATATTTTTTGTATCCAAGGTACAAATAGCTGCTGACACTGTCTGAACTAGATAAAGCAGAATTTATCAAACATTTAAACATTTTTAAAATGATTTTGTAAATTAAATGGTTGCACTTTTCATTATTTACAGGGAGCTATATTGGTAAATGATCTAAAATAACCTTTGTTCTATTTTGTTCCTGCTAATATAATACTATGAAATAAATTGATATACTAAATACTCTGTTGGGAGCAAGTCTCATTAAATGTTTATAGTGTGGAAATGTATCAGAATGCTTCCTCAACAACTACCACACAGAAGCTTTTGTTAAATCTTCATTCTGCCCCATGACTGGTTGTGGGTTTGAAACTCGAGATTTATTGGTGAAGAAAATAGAAGTTGAATTAGATTGATTTATTGGAAAGGCCAGTGTGAATTGTAGGGTGTTTCTTCTGCATTTGTGACTAAATGAGAGTTGAGAAGCATTGAATGTAGATTAATAGAATTTTGAAAATATTTTTAAGCAAGAAATTTTGCCAGTGAAAATTGTGTAAGCTCATCGAAGCATATTTTCTTCTGGGTAGAGGGAGAAAACAGTTATCATAATCATGGTAAAGAAGAATTATTTACATCCTCACTCAAGAAGATAATAGCAAAGGAAACATAGACACTACTTTCCTATTTTCAAACAGCTGTAATATTATTTGCTTCTTTCATTTGTATATTTATTTCTCTATCATCATTCATGTGTTCCCTATTCATTGTTATAATCTCACTACCTGGAGCAGTACATCATACATAGTAAGTGGTGGATAAATGTCAGTGAAAGAGAGAATGGATGCAAGAATGCTGTATGGAATTTTCTGGTATTGTAGTAAAATCATTTTTCTCTTTCTCTTTTTTTCCTCTTTTATCCAACTAGAAATGTATATATGTGGGAAATAAGGCTCTATTTTTATCTAATTTTTAACTGGGCCGTGAATTTTGATGAGGGAAAGTAACATAAACAAATCTAAATGATACGATGCTCAAAAATCTTTTCTGTAATAAGGCATCATAAAGAGGGGAAAAAAAAGTGTATGTGTGTATTTTCTTCTCTCAATAGCTATCCATCCTTAGTGTTCGTTCTCTTCAGCTTCTAACA
Source organism: Fukomys damarensis (assembly GCF_012274545.1). Classification (NCBI taxonomy): domain Eukaryota; kingdom Metazoa; phylum Chordata; class Mammalia; order Rodentia; family Bathyergidae; genus Fukomys; species Fukomys damarensis. Next base: position 22,704,388 of record NW_022900932.1, read on the forward strand.
TACATCATCTTTGACTAAAAGGAATGATTTGGGGGACTATAGTCCTAATAGTGTTATATTTTCACTTAAAGGAGAAAATAAAGAACCTCTACCAACCAGATTAACATTTAGGAGCTAAGAAAAAATGTGCATCACTGATACCTAAAAGTACTTTAATATGAGTTCTAAAAAACTTAGTTGGTTTCTGGAAATATAATGAATCAGAAGAACTAAAACTGATGGATATCATATTTTTCCATACATAATTAATGTATTAGGTAAATTAGGGGAGTTTTTTGAGGGTGGATAGGAAGAGAGCACAAATCCATATTGTCAAGCTAGCACCAGCATTGTGCTGAGGAATATGGGATAATTCTTTTTCATTATGGCCTAGAGCTTGAATTTTGAAAGCCCAATAATGTAGTTCAAAAGACAAAGCTTTTTATCCTACTAGTTGGAAAGTCACATGAGAGACCGTTGGAAGAATTTGGGAATCAAATTTTAACTATCACCACTTTGATGGATAAATGAAAAACAAAACAAAACAAAAAAACATTAGTCCCTACTGCAGCAGGTAGAAAACGTCTCTTGGAGTTGACTGAGTGGCTCAGGGGTGGGGAAAAAGGGGACTGAATGTACCTTGGAAATTTTCTAATCAAACCCTGTCCTCATCTGGATTTGGAGTAAAAATTCATATTAGCTTTGTAGCCTCTAAAATCCCAGTAGAAAATCTAACTTAAAGCTTCCTTATCCTGGCGATACCTCCTGGGACTCACCAAATGAAAATTCAAAACTTTTTTTAAAAATATCCTAGTCTTCAAAAAATTCCCACATATTTCCAAGGAAGATAAATTCTGCAAACACATAAATAAGGAAACCATTATGAATGAGACTTTATATAAAGAATGAATTGCAGAATAAAATCTGCAAGCATTATAGGTATTGAAATTGTCACTAAATATAAATTAGTATGTTACATATGCATTATTCTTTCATTTATTCATTTAAAGTATAATTATTATGTTGACGGAACCAAAGATTTTCAAAATTTACCAGGCAGAAGTATCTAAAGTGAAAAATAGGGGCAGGGGATTTAACTCAGTGGTGTTGAAGTCTGCCTCACAAGCGCAAGGTCCAGAGTTCGATACCTGGTACCAAGAAAAACAAGAAAACAAAAGCTACTAAAGTGAAAAATAGAATAATTCAACAATCAGGTAAAAACATATTTAGAGGATTAGTGATATGGAAAAGTCAGTTACTTTGAGTTCCTCACAGGAAAAAAAAAAATCCAAATTACATAAAAACAGTATATACAAAAGGTAGTGTGAGAAGTTCTAAACTACTCTAATGTAAGAATGAAAAATGGGAAAAATGAAAAAATGTTACTGAGAAACCTAGAAATTGTGGAAGATGACAATCCACACAGGTAAGAAGCCCAATAAATCCTAAACAAAATATGTTGGGCCAGGAATTTAGCTCAGTGGTTCTGCCGCCTGCTTCATAAGCTCAAGGTCCTAAGTGGATCCCCAGTACCAAAAAAAAAACCCACAAAAAAACAAAAAAAAACAAAACAAAAAACCCACACACAAAAAAAAATCTAAACATTTTTACATTTACAATAATGCAGTGAAGCTGAAGGACCCAAAGACAAGAGATTTCTTAAAAAATTGAAAAAGCATTCCCTGTGGGTGAAGACTAATGGTCAATTTCTTAAATATAGACATTTCAAGACAGTGGAATTATCCTGAGAGACAATAACTTAACCATGAATTCAGTACACACTAAAGAAAACTATCTTTCAAGAATAAAGACCTTTACCAAATCCTAACTTTGTATAGTTTATTATCAGCAACCTTTCACTGATGAGAATTCCTACAAAAAATATCATACACTAGAGATATAAATATAAGGAGTTTGTAAGCAAGAGAAATAGTAAATGTGTTTGCTAGTGCTCAAATATTAATTTTAAAAGGATTAACTATGTATACGTTATATAATTTAAAATACAGAATTAAAGCTGGGCGTGGTGGCATATGCCTGTAATCCCAGCACTTGGGAGGCAGATGCAGGAGGATCACTCTGAGTTCGAGACCAGCCTGGGCTACATGGTAAGTTCCTGGTCAGTCTCAACTGCATAGTGAGACCTTGTCTCAAAAAAAAAAAAAAAAAAAAAAAAAAAAAAAAAAAAAAAAAAAAAAAAACCCAAAAAGCAATTAATATGCCTGGAAACATACTATAATTATAATTAGGAAGAATGGAATCAGAGTTAATTTTGCAGAATCTCTATATTTTAGGAGAAAGATAAAGATGGTGATTTAATTTAGACCTTCATTTTAGATAAGCATATTAAAATGTCCAGACTCTAAAGTAATCTAGAAAATATATACTAATAGGCTATATAATTTTCAAATTTGGAGAATGGAAAAATGAAGCAAGAAAATAAGACATTCAATCTAAAAAAAAAAAAAAGGAAATAAAGACACAAATGGCAAAGCAGGATAAATAATTGTAGATATCCTGTGATAAACCCAGGTATTCTTGTAATCATACCTGTAAAGAAAGAAAACCTAAACACTTCAAACAAATGTTGGAAACTTAAAAAACAAAATCTAGCTACAGTATGTTTATAAAAAGGTTATGTGTATATACACATATGGAGCACATATCTATATCTCTATCTATGGAAAAAGTAACAGGTTTGCAAATCATAGGATGAAAAAAGATATTCAGTAACACCTACCCAAATAAAGGGATTATAGCTATATCAGTATTTCTAAAAATAAATTGTTAATAATTATCTACAGTTAAAAAGGTTAAATTCAAGCAGTTGTGAAACATTCTTTTCAAGGAAATTAACAAAAATGACAGTACTGAGCTGATAATTAAAAAAAAACTGGTAGTATATAGGCCACCTAGATATATATTTAGGTAAATAAGTGAAATTTCTTACTTGGAATCTTACTGAAAAGCACATCTGCATTACTCCTGGGTGATGAATAAAATATTATTAAAAGTAAAATGTACTTCTGAGAAATAAAATAGAACAAAACTTGAGGGATCTAGCTGTAGAGAATACTTGGAAATTTATCACCTACAATGCTTAGGAAAGAGGAAAAACTAAAAAAATTGATAATCAGCGTTTCCAGTTTTGATTTGAAGCAAAGCAAATAAGAAACCCAGCAAGAATAAATTAATAAAGATAAGAATAGAAACTAATTAAATCATAAACAAAAATGCAGTAGAGATCAACAAGCCAAACTGTGTTCTTTGAAAAGACCTATAAAATTGACAAAGCGCTGCTGAGCTAGATTAGGAAGTATGAGAGCAGACAGAAAACAGCGTGCAAAAATGAAAAGGGAGAGGACACTATCACTATTGTATATACTACAATACTAAAAGAATATTGTGAAAATTTTATTTAAGTAAAATTCTAGATGAAACGGTAGCATTCTCAGGAAAATATAACTTGCTAAAACTGGCTCAGGAATAGATGATATGAATTAAAACAGATAAATTAGTTTTTGCTTAAAGCAAACAGCAGTCCCATAAATTTTTGCAAAATACCACAAAGCTTTTGGAGGATATTTAAATGTATTTCCATAAGAATGTCCTGAGACTAACAAAAGAAATAACTCTCATTACATACAGCTGCTGAAACCAGTTTGAACACGATATAGTTTAGGTAAGGAAAGAAACTCACATTACTAATCCAATATATAAAATTAAATTAAAAAATCCTAAATAAAATGTGAACAAACTACTTAGCAATAGGTAAAATAGTCACAATGAGAAAGTAAAATTTATTCCAGGAATGTGATCTTAGTTCAATATTAGAATCTCTGCTGAAGTTATTCACCCCCATTAACAAAATTAAAAGAAAAAACTATATTATAATCTCAATAGATTAAAAACATCAGAAAAATTAAATATATGTAAAACTTCTGTAAAGGTAAGAACAGAAGTAAAGTATATAAAATTTTACAGTAAACAAGTTTGAGTCATTTAAAGAATTCCCTTCAAATTTAGGAATAACATAATGAATAAAATTGAGTAAATTATAACACTACATTTTTTGTTTTGTTTTGTTTTTGTTTTTTGAGACAGGGTCTCAGTATGTAGTTGAGACTGACCTGGAACTCACTATGTATCCCAGTGTAAGACTTAAAAGTCTCATTTCCACTCCACGGAGTGTGAACAGCCAAAAAGACCTCCACGATGCTGAGCCCTAACAACCAGCAAGGCTCCAGGAGCTCCACGGAGAAACGAGAAACCCAGGAAGGAACACACCAGGCTAGATGGTAAATAGACCTTTATTAGTCTGGCCAGACAGCACTCCCATAGCCAGATAGCTCAGCGAGTCCGCAGCTCAGGGGCTGAGGTACTTTTTATAAGGTTTTTCTAAACAAAGGGTCAGGGAATTCACAGAACAAGACTGCAAACACATTGCTTATCTTATGCAGAAATGTTCTATGGTCACCTTTTGTCATACCATTTGCCCCTGGGTGGGCTGTTAACCAAGGTATCAATTAGCATATGAAGAAGCACAGTCTGACCTATTAGCATGGAGTCACTTCAGCCTATTCAAGTCTTATACCAGGCTGGTCTCAAACTCACAGTGATCCTCTTGCCTCAGCCTTCTGAGTGCTGGAAGGTGTGCACCACTACACTTGGCATATAATACTCATTTTAACATGAATATGACTGACACATGCAGCTTTACCAGAGAAGCAAACCATATAAAATCTGCATTTTTGCATTTACATACAGGTTACCACATGTAAAAATAAATATGCACTTTAGCAGTACAGATCTATTATGATAAGCTATAAAAAGCGAGAAGAAAATGATTTATGTAAAATTTAGAAATGGTGAGGGTAGGGAGAAAGGGGTGGTGTATAATTCACATAAGCATTTTTAAAGCCTCTGGCCATATTGTTTTTCTGAAGCTGAGTGTTGTGTGAATGTTTATTAGTATGTTTTATTCATACATTCTCTTATGTAGAAGTTCATGCAATTTAATCATGTGTATTACAATAGGATAAGTCAATGATGCAAAATGTGCTCTTTAGATTTAACAAATATTTATTAATCTCTTTTATGCTAATTAATATGTGAGAATTTAATGAGTTCTTGCTGTTTTTGTAAACCTTATTTCCCAATTTCTTAGGATAATTTTGATGTTCTTTTATAATATTTTGAGTACATTTATTTTTAGCCTTTATAACATTTTTCTTATGTTTTAATACATTTTTTCATAGATTCAATTTTCCTCTAAATGCCATAGGTTTAATAAATTGTATCTTTATTTTTATTTCTTTAAAATAGGTTCATTTTAATTTAAAAAAAATTTTGGTGTAAGGCTATTGAAAGGGTATTTAAATTATTGTTTTTGCTTGACATTAAAATTATAATTTCATTAAACTTTGTTCAGAAAATATGTTTATTTTGGAATTTTTTAGAACCTTATTGAAGTTTTCTTTTTTAAAATTGCATATATATTTGAAAAAATGTGTATTTGCTTTGTTCAGCAGCAAGTTTTTTTAAAGCCGTTATCTTGTGCTTCCTGATTATAATAAATAATCTACATCATTACTCTTATTTTCTGCCTTACCTGTATGAGAGAGATGAGTTGACGTTTCCCACATTCCAGCAGAATGTGACTCTTTTTTAGAGTTTATAATACCAGTTTACTTAAAAAAAATACCCAAAACTATATTAGGTTCAGAAATGTTCTTGAATCTTAGGACTTCCTAACAGATCACACCTTTTATCATTGTAAAATGTTCTACTTTAAACCATTGAACTGTCTCTGCTCTATTTTTATGTAGTATTGACATTCTTGGCTTTTTAAAAAAAAAATTAGCATTTCCTGGGCCTAGGATTTAGCTTAGTGGTCTCGCTGCCTGTCTTGCAAGCGCAAGGATTGGAGTTCCATCCCTTTTACCAAAGGGGGGAAAAAAATCCCACAACAATAAAATTCACATTTCCTGCTGTATTGTTGACAGTTATTTTATTCATGTATAGTTAAATCAATCTATTTTATAAGAAATGCATTAGTTCTTGTTGTGATCTGGAAATTTCTGAAATATGCTACAGAAAAAGTTAATATGTCTTGTCACTTCATCCTAATACCACTCTTTTTGCCAGAGAAAACTGCTATTAAAAGTTTGGAGTACATTTCATGGCAGAAATACAATTTTCCCTCTTTCAAAACGCCTGTTAAAGTGGATATTAGCTTGTCTGAAGATTCTTGTAGCTTTTCAATTTTTTCCTTATAGTTTGTATGTGCTTTCTATTCTACATTCTGGGAGAATTCTTTGGGTTTGTTTTCTGGTCACTAATTTTGTTGTTAGCTCTTTGAGTTAGTTTTCATTTCTGCCACATCACTTTTCATTTGCAAGAATACCACTGGTTTTATTGAGGCTGTTCTTTTTAAGGCTATGAGAAACATTAAAATCTCTTTTAGGATATTAATTATGATAATTATATTTCTTTAAGGAGTTCTGTTTTTTGAGTTGAGGTACTCTGTTAAATTCAGTTGTTGTTCTCAAGTGTTTGATGATTTACCACTTGCATAAGAATCACTTGGGTGATACAGTGCAGACTTCTGTTCCCAAATTTAGTTCTACTTTGATGATGAGATCAGGAAGCTTTTTCCAGAAACAAATCTTTCTAGGTGGTCCTTATGCACACTCAATGTTAACCATCCACATTACTCTAAAATATTAGAAGTTGTAGTGTATTTTCCACATAGACTGAGTAGTCATGTATTCTTGCAGTCTTTATAAGAATCTCACTACAAAACTGCTGATTGTAGTTGTTATCCTGGAGGGAGGAGAGCAGGAAGATATATGTGCTGCTTTAGCCCACAGAAGGTGGTTTATCTTCCCAGATGAGGATGAGATTGCTTCTGGTAGACATTGCTTTGCTCCTCTGTTAGCAAAACTTACTTCAAGTTCTAATGTTACAGCTCCCACAGAGCTTTTTAATCTGGAGTCCTTTGGCATCCCCAGATAGAATTTAGTGTATGTCAGAGGGAAAATGAGATCTTTATTTTTCAAAGCTCTATCTGAAATTTACATTGTAATTATTTATTTATTTATTTATTTATTTTGAGACAGCGTCTTGTTATGTAGTTCAGACTGGCCTTAAACTCACTCATTAGGTAGCCTAGGCTGGCCTTGAACTTATGGCAGTCTTTCTGCCTCAGCCTCCCCCAAGTGCTTGGATTACAGCAGTGTGCCACCACGTCCAGTTCTGTATTGAATTTTTTTTGGTACTAGGAATTGAACTCGGGACCTTGCGTGCTTGCAAAGCAGGGGGCAGAGCCACTGAGCTAAATCCGCAGCCCTCTGAATTGAATTATTAATGTAGGTGACAAACCACAGTGATGCTTGGCACCTAAGATTTTGTCACCAATAGAAATTATAGATATTTTCATGTGGTGTTACAGATACGCAGTGGAGCTTAGTATCTTCGCTATTAGTTTCACAACTACATCTTATTTCATGAGTTGATATGTTAAATTAATAAATGTAGTAGTACTTCAGTTCATCGATGCTTCTGTTTGCCAATAGTTCAGTTTGCAAACAAGTGTTCAGCAAAACTTTGTTGAACACTCTTTGAAAACTCTGCATTTGGTGACAAACACAACCACAGCCATCTTCCTCACACAAACACATGCAGCTATCTTTCCCAAAATTATAAAACAAATTATGTTCATAACCTGAGTTCCTATTGTATTTTTATAACTGTCAGTGGAATGGGTTCCTTTAAAATTTGTCTTTTATTTTTCACATTATAATCATTGGCTTAGTTTTTACCACATTGCCAGCTGCGTCCAAGATAAAATTAAAGGTTAAGAATAATTGTCTTACACTTGTCTTGTGATTCAGTTTAGGTCAACCACTGAGTCAGATTTTTCAGAGTGGAATATTGTCATTGCCATTTAATTACTTAGCAGACAATTTTATTTTTCATTTTTATTGATAAATTAATCCAGGTATACATCTACAAATTTAAATGATACAGTATCTCTAGTGAATTTGAGGAAAATATAATTTAAAACATCTCTTGTCAACCAAGAAAATATCTTCATAATGATAGATGAGAAAGAAAACAGTTGTATAATTGATAAGCATTAAGCTGGAATGCAATGTGTATCACAGGTAATTTGCTAAAGTTTCCCATACAGAAAGAAACCTCACTGTTGTGTATGGTCAAACTGACACAACCCATTATATACATAGTCTGTAGATAATTGCTAACTACTCCAGTAAAAGAATTTAACAGTCCTATTTGCATGCACCAAATTCATATGGTAATTGGGATCACCATCTGTGGTCACCAATTACATTTATCCAAAGGGAAATTAAACTTTTTATATCTTTATGACAGGAGATAGATTTGTAATTTTGACCCAGGTACCTGCAGAGAGGTTAGGCTTCTGTTCTCCTGCAGTAACTGGGAGATAAGGCACACTATCTTTTTTGATAATTACATTTCAAAGAGATGATTTCCAGGTCCTTGATAAAGACTTTCCTGGTTCAAAAGCTGGCAAGAAGCTTATTTTGCTTTGTAAGAGATTTACATACATTTCAAAGGAACAGAGAAAGAATCACAATGACAATTTTCTAAAGTTAAATATTGAAAGAAGAAGGTGTTGGTGGAATTGCTTCTCTCTTTTTTCCAGAGGAATTCATTTTCTTATTCCTACCTTTCCTCCAGAAACACACATTTTAAACAGTTCCTTGTTGTATTATTCTAGAGGTGGCCCCTACATGTACAAGTATGGTTATAACTCAGGGATAAATTCCTAGCATTCATTTCAGGGTTTGTTCTTGTGTTAGCTTTCTGTGGCTGCGACAAAAATACCTAAGACAAGCAATTTAAAAGGAAGAAAAATTTATTTTGGCTCATGGCTTCAGAGGTTTCAGTCCATGAATAATTAGCTCTGTCACTTTGGGGGTTTGATGAGGTCAAACATCATAGTAGGGAGTCTGTGGCAGAGGAAAACTGCTAACATCTTGGTGGACAGAAAACAAAATGGGAGAGAGGGGAGGGGAAGGGGGAGGGGGGAGAGGGAGAGGGGCAGGGAGAGAAGCAAGGCAGAGATCCCAGTATACCTACCCTTCAAAGGCAGGCCCTAAAGACCTAACTTCCTCCAAGTAGTTCCCATCTCCTGAAGTTTCTACCACTTCCTAATAGTGTCTTCACCTGGATATCGAGCCTGCAACACATGGGCTTTAGGGGGACAGTTAAATCATTATGCACTGCTATAGGGCAAGGGTAATGGGAGTTGCCAGAGACCCCTGCAGTGGTCCTGGCCTCCTGCAAGGCAGGACAGTGTTCACAAGATAGGAAAGTGGGAATTAAAAGAAACACAGACAGAGACTTGAGAGAAACTGAGTCTCAGGCTGATCTAATCTGCTTTGGGCAGCAAAGACAAAGAACCCACAGGGCATCCAGTGTGTTTTCATTACAAGTAAGGGAAGGGGGGAAACTGGCAGGCCTTCGACACCTGTTGATAACAAGTGTCAAGCAGGCAGGACTGTAGAATGAGGACACAAGCATATCTTTGCTGAAAAGAACAGTTAATTCAGAGGGGAAGAATTTAGCTGGGGTCAGCTGACCTTGACTGGGAGTGAACTCAGCCAAGCTCTGCTACTTCCAATGTAACACAGATAAATTATGGAGGGGCGAGATGTTTGTGCCATTATAACCTGTTTATATTGGATGAAGGTGTCTGCAAAATTGTACTAGTAAAAGTAAAAATTTTTAAAAAGATCTAAACAATAACAGTTCTCAAGGTAAGAAGCAGCCAGAAAAAAGCTTTACAGAAGGGAACAGAGCTAAGTCTTGGAAGAACTTTTGAGGGAATATTTATTGACTTTTCATCATTATCTGAAGGGATTTTACAAACTCTAATGACTTTATAAACTTAAAAGAATAAAGACTAAAGCAGATCATTTACCAGTAACTGGGTTCTTATCTTGCAAAAACAAAACAAACAAAAAACTTTACACAGGAACACATGCTTAAGTGGACAGAATGGAAGTTAGTCTTACTTGGAACTTTTATGTTAGTTTTATTAATCAGTAAATCAATGTGCTTTGCTTAGTTTAAGATCTAATAAATTCAGCTTTGTTATTAACAGTGATTAAGACATTTCACAGTACATATCTAAAAAATATTTAAGGTCAAAGAAATTTGCTGTATAATTTCCTCTAATGTAAACCAGTTTCCTTCTTGAGGAAATCAAATTTCTAAGTTTATATTTTCCTTTATCAAGATGAGGGCTAATATTGCTCTTTTCCTGTAGTAATGAAACTGTATTTCTAACCCATGCTCATTAATGCTATATGATGATACCTACGAGAAAACAATAGTAGATAATGTTGCTTGGAAATCAAATTTCAGAACCACACTAAATATCAAACCAAGAAATTCAGACTTTATTAATAAGGACTATTTGATCGTGACAGAGACAAAATCAAATAGTTGTTATGGGAATATTAATCAGTCATGATATGCAGATTATTTTTTAACATTGGAAAGAGGCAAGAAGAGTCAAGAGATTTTTGAATATCTGAAGATAGAGATAATAAGGACCAAAAGTACAGATGCTGAAGTGGAAACAAAGACATAAAGAAGAAGCTAGGTGTGGGGCTGAATGCCAATAATCCCAGCACTCTGCTACAGAGGCAGGAGGATGGCAAGTTTGAGTTTAGCCTGGGAAATTTAGTCATTTAGCAAGACACCTCAAAACAAAAATTTTTTTTAAAAAGGACTGAGGATGTAGCTCAGTGAGAAGACCCTTAGCATTGATAGTTGTAGAAAATGAACTAAGATATATTAGATACCAAATGGATACATGCTTGGAAGAATGGTAGTGTCTGACTCTTTGTGGGAGGATGAACTGAGTTGGGAGAAGGAAGACGTGAAATGAAAGAAGAGGCAAGCAAAAGGAAAGAACTCTTAGCTTCTGAGTACTCAAATATATCTTCAGAATTATTTTATGATTCATATCATTTGATTTCAAGTACTGTATATATGTGATGTGTAAATTAAAATAAACAATTTACCATCTCCATAATTGTTTAAAGAGTAATGCTTTGATCAAATAGAGATTTCAACGGCTGTAGGTGCTATGAGGGTCTTTCAAAGGTTACAATGACTATCTAAAGATAACAATCACAGCCAGTTTTGTTTCTGCCACAAGGAGCAAACTTTCCATTTAATACGGTCTGTTTGATAAAGTTGTCTGTTTAAAATAGGTTGATGCTTATTTGAGAAGTATTCTGAAAATGAACTGAAATCCAGAAAAGTGATGTAGTCTATAAGTCATAAATGTATTTCTTTTAAATATTTTAGTAAAATATTCAGTAATATTTAGTAAGTTTTTAGTAGTATTTGGTCATGTGAGTTCCAATGTAATAAATTTGATAAATGATAAATTTTAGAGTTTTCTGCTTTTAGGACAGCTCTTAATAAAATCTAAGTCATACTATAGCATCATATTTTTCTTCTTAGCATGTTGATCATTACTTTATTATCTAGAACATAAAGCAGTAGGTTTGTTATTTCTAGAATTTAACACTTATGTTAGAACCAGGTGTTCACCATTATGTTTAAGATTTAGGGTTGCATAAATCAGCTATACACCTATTATTTACAAATTTTATTTGCACATTTTAGTATTTATAGTAAGAGTTAGAATGTCCAGAGAGTTGGTAGGCAATTATATTTTGGAGCCCAATTAAAATTTTCACTTGGAAATTTTGAACTTGTTTTCTGACATCGGTTGGAAAGAAAAAAAGAATAGTATTTGTAAATTTTAAACAAACTTTTTGATGAAGATACTACTGATTGTGAAGAAAATGTTGCCAGTATATTAGTTTTTATAGTATGCACACTTAACGTTTAAAAGAAAATGTCTCATGTTTTCCTCCACATCCAGACTCTTTATATATAACCTATACAGCTGCCTAGGGCACCAACATTAGAAAGCTCTCATGTTTGCTTTGTCTATCTTGAAATCACTATATTGAAACCGTGAATACATTTTGAATAAGAAGGCCCAGATTTTCATTTTGCACTAAGATCCCAAAATTATGTTGCTAGTCCTAGAAAATCCTTTGGTTTCTTTCGGGTTTCTTTCTGGTATGGTGATTACTACCTATCATCTGATACCTGTTACTACTTTTAATATGTCAAATGCAGGATAAAATTGCAATTAAAGCAAAGCTAGCTAACTGATTACTAACATCTAACCACTTTGGACCAAGTACAAGTTACACATTCGCAGAATCTCAGCTTTGTTAGCCTCACATGACCATATGAAGTTAAATGAATAATCTAACATACAGGATCCAAAAAAGCAGAACTAAAGCCTCAGAGAAAGGGAAAAAAAATGAAAAGCAATGAATAGACACAAGGTGCCTGCCAACATTGTCTGATTCTTCTCCAAGCTTACTATAAGCCAATCAACTGGCATATGTTATGTCCTGCAGATGGAAAAGCAGCCTGCAGAAATGTATACAGTGCAGATGCAGGGGTCTGCCAGTCATCTGCTGGAGGTTATATTTGTTAAGCAACCTGCCAGTATCTTTGGGGTTTGAAGAAAGATATCTGCATTATGGGAAGTAAATTACTCTTATTTGTTTCACATGGAAAACATGCTGTCTCTATAAGGCATAGTGAATGCCTAGAGTGAATGAATGCACATATTTTTGTCCTCATGTCACTCTTGTAGACATGGGAATGTTGGGTCAGTCTTACTGACAAGGAGAAGACCAGAGGCAGAATAGGAACTCCAGTGATAGATGAAGTAGTCAACTGACCTCTTGGTGAAAAACTATGATAAGACACATAAGGAAGCATATTCTATTGAAGGCAGTGATAATAGACTATTTTAATTGATATTTAGTATATTGAGGAATAACTATGTCCAAATATTCATTATTTAAATATAAGGCTTAACTATTTGTGGTAAAGTAACAAAGTATAATGTCTATGATGCCCTTATTAATGTTATTTAACAAAGGTATTAAAAAATGCTTCTATAACATTTTGGACTGTGATGAAATTAATGAGGAAGGAGCAGTAGATGGAGTCTTATTCCCATCTGGTACATACCCTATGGGCATCTTGCCTGTCTTGAAATAATAGCTAGAGTGGCTTGAGTTGGTATAGCATTAAAGAATTCTTACCTTATTCAAACTTCCACTCTCTGGCCTTATCAAGACTAGATTTGGAATAGATTTAGAATTGGGTCATTTTATCTAATGCAAGAAGGATACAATCATTAAGGCGACTTCCTGGAAATTCTAGTGAGAGAATCATGCAGAAGTTATATTAACAAAGGATACTGGCCCTAAAAGCATTTTGTGCTTTTTAAAATATTCTTAAATTAAGATGCTGGATATTTTCCTCTTAAAGGGCTCCTATTTGTTTTTGATCCATGTATTTCTGAGCATATTTTCTAGCACAGTTTTCTTTCACTAGGTCTTCAAATATGGTATAATAGGCGTCTTAATTGATTTTCTATTGCTATAATAAAATACCTGAACCTCAGTAATTATAAAAAAGAGGTTTAGGCCTGGGATTTAGCTCAGTGGTTCGGTGGCCTGCCTTGCAACCACAAGGACCGGAGTTCAATCCCCGGTACCAAAAAATAAAAAAAGAGGTTTATGTGACCCACAGTTCTCAAGTTTTAAGAATTTGGCACTAGCATCTGCTGTATCTTTGGTGGGGCTCTCGTGGTAGAAAGGGGCAAGAGAGGTCACATAGGGGACGAAAAGAGGAAACCTCACAGTGCAGTCTCTTCAGAGCTAGAAGTCACTCCTGTCAGAAAAGCATTATTCTCTCTTAAAAGGTCCACACTTCTCAACCCTGGTATAATATGGACTGAGTCCCTATGTGGAGTTTTGGTGGGACCCAGTGTATTGTATCTAAGTTTTAGCAGCAGGAAAGTTCATGACAAAGTTAATCTGAAAACTCTTTAATCATTTCCCCACCAGACTACAGAAAACAATTCAGTCCATTCTTACCTAAATTAGTTTTCCTGGTACCCAAGACACCTCTCTTGTTGACTATTCTGATATGTACCTCTACGTATATATCTTTGGACAGGGGACTGCTTCCAAGAGCTGGGTTTTGTCCTATGTATTCAAATAGCTATTTGTTTTGTCTGCAGAAGAAGAAAGAGGCTTTACCACGCTTTTGTTTGGCAATCATAATGGAAACTTAGTGTTTTCTAATATCATGATTAGAGAAGTCTGCAGGGAGTCCAGTGATGGAATTTTCCTTTATGGCGTTATCTATTGCTAAATATAAAGTATGTAGTTTATGTTCTCACTAACATATCACACTGCATAAGATCAGTGTCCATTTGAAAAATAGACTGGCAGTGTAGTTGATGCATTCTTTTAACATAGATTTCTTTAATATTGTTCTGCATCTCATTTGCCAAAGCTATGAGAATATTATAAAAATTTAGAGAGAAACACATTGAATACCTAAAGTTTGTAAAAATATTAAAAACCACTGGCCTTTTAAAGTCTTCTATAATGATGAAAACTGAATTTCTATTTGGCTGAATTGTTAGGTCCCTTTGTAATCGTCATTCCCTTTTACTTCAGTGTTCTGCTGAATCATTAAACAGGAGCACTTTGGTTTCACTTTTGCTAATGTGCCTGACAGAGGACCTATTAGCACAGTATTTTTCCTTAACTTTCCTCCTTATTGTCTCCTTTTTACATCCCTTTCCTCTGTCCCACTTTACCTTTCCTCTCAGTCCTCTCTTGAACTCACCTCTCTTCTATTCTCTTTTGCTCTTCTTTGCTGCTCCTTCTTTTCCCCTGCCCCTCTCCTCCTCGCATTTCTCAGGTTCTAGTTCCCTAATAATCAGAGTAAATTATGCAAATTATATTGATAATCTTGATAAGCCCTAAGGGCAAAAGTAAGGGTTTATATTAAAACTCTTCAAAAGTATAAAAAGTCAGAGCACAGAAGGAAAGATCTTGGTTTAACATTTTCCTGACCAACTTTTGAGTATGTCATTATGTAACTCATAAAGCAAAAAGGTCTGAACAGTGCTAAATCATAATTTGTTGATTTCTTCACAAGTAATCTTAATTTGGACAGTATGTGAGCCAGGGACTAACATTTCCAGTCACAACGCCTACATCCTCTTAGGTATAGCATCAGTAACATCTTTAGCAAAAGTGAAGGTTGTAAAATAGAGCAGAATGAATTACTCTGTGAAATAGATGAATGCTGTTTTGATGATCCTTTCTATCTTTCCTCTTGGAATTCTTTTTTCATGGGGTGTTCGTTACATCTTTTCCTACTGGAGGCCAGTATCTCCTAGCTGCCTACAACTTGCTTCCTCCCTGTTCTTCCTGTAATTCATGTTCATTGGAGTGGCCTTTTTAAAAATATCAACTTATTCCCATCTGGTTATCAGGGAAAAGTACCCAATAAAGGAAGACCTTAATGATTGGCAACAGTTTAAATTGCTATTTACTTGTGTTTTCTGCAAGGATGTCCACTTGTTTATGGAAAGAGTGCTTTTATTCATAATTAGTCAACTTCTCTAGGTACAGACTTAGGCACTAGCAGCTGTTCTGTATGTAAGAGAAGTTTTCTAAGTAATGTATGACAGTATTGAAGTTCTGAGCTCTCCCATTTGCAGTGTAGGAGTCATCATTACCTTTTATCTAGTGAAGCCTAGCTAAGAGGATATCACAACAAAAGAATCTCATATTATGGAAAGTAAATTGAAAGTCAACTTCAAGAACTATGCTGTCCAATGGCCACTAGTCATAGGTGGGTTTTCAAATTTAAAATTAATAGTAGTTTTAAAAACTAAAAATTCATTTTCTCAGTTGTATAAGCCACATTTCAAGTATTCTATAGCTGCTATAGTGACCATTTTAAAAACAGAAAATTTCATCATCACATAAGGTTTTTTTGGACAGCACTTGTGTGTACAGTACTTTGAAATCAACACAATTTCATCCTAATTTTTTTAGTAACACAGTCGAATATTGCTTTATGAAAATTTTAAAAAAAATGTTGAATTTGTGGCAATTCCAGGCTGATATATTCCAACAGGGATTTTCAAATACAATCACTGGAACAATTTTATTCTTTAGCTCCAGGACACTAGAAATGTTTGAGTTACTTTATACTTAACTACATGTTTAATTACAGGAAAAGGGTACATTTTAGACTTAGCTTCAGCTGACTGCAGTTTGAACATATTGAGAATATCAACAATTTTTAAACAGTGGTGCTCCAGAGACTATGGGGACATCCTGAAGGACTAAATCCAAATCATCTGAAGGACACTATTATTGAGAGATGGGCACCACCTGGAAGGCTTGTTTACAAACATAATTGTTCAAAGCATACTAGGGCAACAACTCTGGGAGTTTTAGTTACTAGGCTTGAGTCTGCCACACTGCCTACTTTTTTTTAATGTTGTACTATACACAATACACACATGGATCCAGGACTTGTACTCAAACTACTATTTCTCCCCAAGGATACAATTATAGACAGAAATGGAAGGTAGAGTCAAATAGAAATAAAGCACAAGTGCTATTACTTATTTTTCCCATTTGCCCCTTGTGTGCCTTTTCTTTCTTTGCCATAAGGTACTTTCTGGAAGAATTCCATATTTATAACAACTGATATAAACCTTGGAAATGACAGGAACCATTGTTTGTTAAAATTTTGCAGAATTGTATTTAATTGCCTTAAACTCAGTAAAACTCATGGACACAGAAGGTAGAATACACATAACATTATGGCAAAAATAAGGATTAGTGGTAAGCAAAAAACATTGCTGTATATGCTATATTTTTAGTGACAATATTATATATAAAAATCACCTGTATTTTATCTTACTACATAGTAAACAGAACAAGTTTGTTTTTTTGGTGCTGGTGTCAAACCCAGGACTTTGTATATGGTAGACAAAACATTGATCTCCATCCCCAGCTTGTAAACAGAGTTAAGTTGAATCATCATTGCATACGCATGTTTAGAATATTTCATATGTTTTAAGAATAGATCACATATAAATCAAACATTCAAAACATTTCAAAAAAGAGAATTGCAAAGGCTTGCTTTGCTCTTTCATTATAATTGTTCATTCAGCAGTGTTATGGTAAGAATATATACTACAGTTAATTCAGTAGCCTCTTTGATATCACTACAAAATCACCACCTCAGAAGTGCTTATGTTACACTTATTTAACACCGAAGTTTTGAAAAGAAAAGAATCCTTGAAAGTTTATTTTATTATTTCTGTGCTCAGGCAAAGACAAAGAATTCAAATTGTGGTGTTAGGCATGGAATGGTTGCTGAACTCCAACACAAATATACTGAAACAAGAGTTACTACCTTAGGTGAAATGAATTATATGACAGACCATTTTAAAGTGTTCCAGTGGAACCATCATTACAGTCCTATTTGGACTAGTTCAAAGACCTGCATTGATCATTTTAAAGGAATATATGTATATCTTATTCAATTCACAAGTTATTGAGTATCTTTTAAAGATATTTTCTAGTTTTCTTTCATACCGATTAATATACAACAAAATGCAAGTCATGTACATTTTTGACGTACTATCGTTAAATAGGTAGTTTAATGTAAGTATAAATTAATGCTAATTTACTCAAGTAGCATAAATAATTTGTGTTGACCATCTTCCTAATTTGTAGTTTATTGCTTACATGTTTTATTTTTTATATATAAAGCTTTCTTTCTTTAAGTGGGAATGTATTGAAATAAGGGGTAGACTACACAAAGAAGAGCCTGTGAGTTCTCTCAATAGTATTTCTGTTGGTAATCACAAGGAGAAATTTTGTTCCATTTTTATCACTCACTCTGAAAATTGGTAAAGTAGTTGCTTGAGAAACATTATTTATGCTATGTGGTTATTATTTCTGCTGCTCCCAACTTGAGGCATAGCATGTGTTTTTGTGAAGTATGTTGGTACTTGATTATAATCATAGCTACATCTGTTTTGATAGGCAATTTCACTTTGGAGAATAGGTGTAAGATTTTTAGTGTTTGGAATGTAAATCAGATAAGTGCCATCACAGAATATAGAGTGTGTGAATGATGAATAGGGCTTATTATATCATGTTTATTAAAATAAAGAAAACTTTTCCCAGGTATATTGATTTTATGCTTTAGCTGTTTAAGATTTTTTAAAAAATGAGTTCTGCCTGTCTTGGTAAATCATAGACAAAGCATTGTTCAGAATCTGAAAAATATTCAATGATTAATAAATATTTTTGGAATAAATGAGTACATGACATTATCTGTTATATATTAGAATTTTTGGCTTTAAAACATGTAGCTTCCTTCCCAAGAGTCTGTGGTTATATACATCAAGTATAAATAGTAGTACATTTAAAGGCAAAAATAGCAAGTAAACTACTGAAATGGGGCTATCCCACTAAATATGAAAACATCTTATAAAGCTACCTTAATTATAGATCTCTATGGAAGATGTAGGTTTCCTTTTCTCCACTTTATGAGGAGTGGAATAAAGACTCAGGCAGTCTGAATCACTTTCCCAATCTGGGTGGAAAGCCAAGATTCACATTCATTTTTCTCTAATTCCCCTAAAAGAAAGCCCTCATATTTTGAATGATATGCCTTTTTTCTTAGTATTTTAATTATTTTCTGGAGAAGTTAGGTTAATAGCAAAATTGAGAGGAAGGTACAGAGAAATACCATATATCTTATGTCCCCCACACATGCATAGCCTTTCCCGTTATCAGCATTGCCTATTGGAGTAGATAGAATAAGTGTTACACTTGGTGAACCTACCTAAATTCCACAATTTACCTTAGGGTTTACTCTTGGTCTTGTGTATATATGGATTTGGAAAAGTGTGTTCTGATATGAATCCATCCCTTTTCATTCAGAGTATTTCTCCTGCTCTAAAAGTGTTTCGTATCTATTCATCATGTTTTCCTTTTTGAACCCTTGGCCACCGCTGAGTTTTTACTGTCTCTGTATATTTTTTCCTTTTTAGCATGACACACCGTTGAAATTATATGAGGTGTAGCAATTTCAGGTGGCCTTCTTCAGCTTAATGTACACATTGAAGTTTCCTCAATGTCTTTTGTGGATTTTTTAGTGCTGAATAATATGCTGTGGTCCTGATGTACCACACATTGCTACCTACTAAAGGACATCTTAATTACTTCTAAGTTTTGACAATTAAAAATAAGTGTATTATAAACATCTCTGTGCAGGATTTTGTAAGTACTTAAAATTTAAACTCCTTTGGGCAAGGAGTATGATTGCTGGGTTAAAGGAGTATGTTTATTTTTTGTTTTCATTTTTAAACTTTTAATATATTTAATAAATATACTATGTTTATATGTTATAAAAATATACAATGTTTATTTAAATTTTTAAAAATTATGATAGTAAAGGACACATTGCCATTAATGCCCCCTCGCAACAGAGAACTTCTAAAACTGTTCTTTAAAGTGCAAGAGTGATTGGATAAGTGTGTTCCAAGTGGGAGGGAATATTTTGAGGGGGATTAATGGCAGTGTGTTTTTTACCATAATAATATTTTAAAAACTGAAGCATTTGTTGTATTTTTCAATCACACCTCACATTTAAGATATCCCAAGTGATAAACTGACTTCCATATACATGTTTAGTGATTATCACAAGCTAATTAATGTATTATAGCACCACCATGCTATATGTCAGTTCACCAGAACTTGCTCATTTTCTGACTCAAAGTTTGCACCCCTGATCAATATCTCATCCTCATTCCAGTAGAACTACAATTCTACTTTGTTTCATGACTTTGACTTATAAATTCCACATGTAAGTATTATAGTATTATGGCTTTCTGTCAGACTTACTACACTTAGCATAATGTCTTCCAGATTCATCCATGTTGTCACAAATTGTATAATTTCATTGTTTATTCCTAGTTGTATAGTCTGTTGTGTGTGATTATTTACAAACTATACATAACATTTTATGCATTTATCGGTAGCCAGGTAGTTTCTATATCTTGTCTAATGCAACTATCTCTGAGCTATTAATTTAGTTTACTCTGTGTATATACACAGAAATAAGACTGTTGGATCATAGAGTAGATTAAACTTTAGTTTTGTGAGAAATCTGCATATTATTTATCATAAAGACTATCAATTTACATTCCTACCTGCAGTATACAAGTATTCTCTTTTCTCCACATCACATGTTATCTCTGGGTGTTTTGATAAATATCCATCCAAACAGTTGCCAGGTGATATAGTTAGTGATTTTGATTTTAATTTCCCTGTTGATTAGTAATGCTGAAAACGTTTTAGCAAACGGTTGGCCATTGGTATGTCTTCTTTTAAGAAAAGTATATTTAGGTCCTTTGCCCATTTTTAAATTAGATTTGTTATTTTTGCTATTGAGTTTGCTATTGAGTTTGTGTATTTTAGATATTAACCCTTTGTCAGATATATGGCTTGCAAATATTTTTTTCCAGTTTTATAGGTTGTCTCTTCATATGGTTGATTATTATTATTATTATTTTTTGCTGTAGAGAAGCCTTTTAATTTGATATAGTTTTATTTATTTTTGCTTTTGTTGCTTCTGCTTTTAGTGTTAAAATTAAAAAGTCATTGGGCTGGTAATTTAGCTCAGTGGTGCTACTGTCTGCCTTGTAAGCACAAGGTCCCGAGTTTGATTCCTGGTACCCAAAACAAACAAACAACAAAAAAAGTCATTGCCAAGACCAATATCAGGGAGCTTTTGCCCAGTGCTATCTTCTATGAGTTTTAAGTTGCAGCTCTTACTTTTAAGTAATCAATATTTTTCAAATTAGTTTTTGTAAGCTGTGTAATCTAAAGATCCCATTTTTAATTCTTTTGCACATAGATAACTAGTTTTCTCAGAATCACTTATTGAAGAGACTTTCATTTACCATCTATTGTATATTCTTGATGTTTTTGTTAAATATTAGTTGACCATATGTGTACAGGGTGATTTCTGGACTCTCAGTTCTATTCTGTTAGTGTATATGTTGTTTTTATGGAGTGTCATACTGTTTTGATTACAGTGGATTTTAATATACTTTAAAATCAATTAAGTGCAATGTCTACAGCTTTGTTTTTCTTATTTGAATGCTTTAGAAATGTTAATCTTTTATAGTTCCATATGAATCTTAAAATTGTTTTTTCTACTTCTTTGAAGAGTATCTTTGGAATTTTGATAGAGATTTCATTGACTCTATATGTCAGTTTAGGTGAACATTTTAACAATATTAACTCTTCTGATCTATGACATGAGATATTTTTCCTTTGTGTCTTCAATTTATTTTATCTATGTTTTGCAATTTTTAGTGTATAGATTTTTAAACTCATGATTAAATTTATTTCTAAGTAATTTATTGTTTTTGATAGAATATAAATTTTATATTTGTTTCCTTTTTCAGGTTATTGATATATAATAATACATTTGATTTTTTTATATATTGATTTTGTATCCTGTAATTTTATTAAATTAATTTACTATTTCTAAAGTTGTTTTTGGGTAGAGTTGTTAGAGTTTGCGATATATAAAATCACACCATCTGCAAATTAAGGTAAATTCACTTCTTTAGTTGCAATCTGGACGCCTTTCATTTCCTTTTCTTGCCTAATTGTTCTGGCTAAGACGACTTCTTTATACTGAATAGAAACAGTGAGAGTGAAAGAGTAGATTTTATTTTGTAAGAAATGCCCATACTGTCTTCCAAACTTGTTTTTAATATATTACTTCTTTTTAACAATGAAAAGTTCCTATTTTTGCACATCTTTCCAGCACTTGATGTTGTCTTTAGGTTCATCCATGTTTTCCCAAGTGATAGGATTTTCTTCTTTTGAGTAATATTCCATTGTATATATACCCCATTTTTAAAACTTAACTGTTGGTGGACACTTAGCGCAATTCCATTTCTTGACTATTGTAAATAATATTGCAATGAACATGGCATTGCAGGTATCATTTTGGTGTATGAACTTCCTTTCCTTTGGCTACATGACCTAGCAGTAGCATTCTAGATCAAAATGATAGAGAGGGAGAGGGACAGAGAAAGAGAAAAACAAGAAACTAATTTTGATTCTTTTACTTGAAGGCAAGTGGAAAAAAGAAATGGATATTTCCTTTTCCTGAGAATAGCAGATTATATTTGGATTTGGGGTAATGTAATATTGGATTAGTAACCTTAATCTTCTCTTTTATTTTATTTATTTTTATTTTTTTGTACCAGGGATCAAACTCAGGATCTTGTGCTTGAGAGGCAGGCAATGGAACCACTGAGCTAAATCCCCAGCCCCTAATCTTCACTTTTAAAAAAATTATTTGACAAATAACTTAATATTTCTCACTCTGTTTCCCATTTACATACTAAAAATAATAATACCTCTCAAGATGATTGTAGTGACTAAATCAGACAATGAAAGCAGCATTATAGTTATAGCATGGAACTGGAAATAGATTTGGACACAATCTTGCCTATGCTACTTGAACTATCTGAGCAATCTTGTGCAAGTTAGTGTTCACTATGGTGAAAAATTAGTGATTGAATTTATTATGTAAACAAGTTATAAGAGATACTGTAAGAGATGAAAAAATAAAGGATTTTTAGATGCAAGGGTAAATCTTCATAGCTAATGAGCAATCAAACTTGGGTTTTCTGCTCCTATGGCGTGGGTTTTTAGTCCTTGAATTTTCTTGTTTCCTAAAATAAAGCCATTTAATATTGTGGTATGGAGTTGAGGATCATACACTTTTCTAAAATGTCTGTTAATAAAGTATTAGGGAGTTAGATATGTACTGGGCAGAGCCTTGCAAAGTGGGAATATTTTCTATGTTTACCATTGTGGGACACTGAAAATAAAACTTCCTGTTCTTTGTCTGTCATGGAATTAATGCTATGAAAACATACTGAGTGAAAGAGTGTTTTACCATAATGCTGAACATAATTTATTTTATTTGATCTCAGAAGGATTCAGTGACATTTCAGAAAATATAAAAGTTATTTAAAAAATTATTATGCCTCTTTATTGATCTGACAGCAAGACTGGTGAAAACCTTTATAGGATATTAATAGGACTCTGGTTTTAGACAGTATGAAGAGGTTGACTTGTGGGTATCTTATGTGAAAGCAGACAATGGTTTGTGTTCAAATGGGCTTGAAGAAGAACTTTTAAAGGTCAAGCAGGTAAAAATTCAAAGGTTGAGGTGGTTCGTGGAATGGATCTGTAGAACAGAAGCTAGAGTGAACTTAATACCACAATACAGGTTGTTTTGCTTACATGAGATAGTGAGAGCACCTACAGTTAGTGTTTTTTTTCCTTGCAATACTATAGGTGAATAGATTTGAAAGTTCATCAACTCTGCCTATTATTAATATGCTAAAGACGTATTAACTACTTCCATCACATCTGATTTCATTTGAGTAATTAAACAGTAATTTTTATTGTCCTCTAAAAGTATCTTCTAAATGATGAAACCACAGTGGAGGGCCATTTTCCAAAGATTTTAATTGGTTTAATTCTTGTTAGGAAACATTGGAATGGAAAATTTATACTAAGTTAGTGAGCCAAATAAAGACATGGAATAGTGACAAATAATCTAAGGAGAAATGAAGCCCTGACCAATGACCAAGCTTATAGTTGGGATTATGATATCATCAAAAAATTATGCACTGGACCAAGAAAAATAAGTTTAATTAAGCTTTTGTAAAGTTACTGTTATGAATTTTTAAAATTTTTGTTTGTGTGAAAGAAAAAATGGAATGACTAATTGAGCAGTAGAAATACAGGAGGGAAATAGAGGCAAAAAAGAATTCTTCTGGGCTGGGGATTTAGCTCAGTGGTTCCACCACCTGCCTTGCAAATGCAAGAACCAGAGTTCAGTCCCTGGTACCAAAAAAAAGAAAAAAAAAAGAGAGAGAGAGAGAATTCTCCTGAATGTTTCTAAGATAGTTAATTAATATATGTACAGTACAATTTATATCTTACATTATACTTGTAAAATATAATTATTATATGATACAGATTTTTTACAATTGTTTTAAACTTAAGTATCTTTCTTTAATTATTTTCCTAAGATTGGCACTATAGTTATAGATTTTAAAATTATACTCTGACCACTTCTAAGTCCAAATATTTATCATCATGTAATGTAGTACAAGGATCAATGTAAGATGCACACACATACATATTTATATTTGTATATATATCTCTGTATAATATGCATATATTCAATTTTAAAAATTTATATATTGTGAAGACCTTTTAATGTCTCTGTGTGTGAGTTTATGCAAACTCTACTCTGAGTTTTACACTATGAAGATCACTATGTGATTTCATTTTATATTAAAGGTTCATTAGAGAATTTTTACTTTATATTAACTCATATTAGGCCTCACATTGGAAAGGCTTCCTCTCTTGATTTTTTTTTTTATTCCAAGAATTGAACTCAGGCGAAGCAGGTGCCGCAACCACTGAGCTAAATCCCCGGCCCTCTTGATGTATTTTTATGAAAGATCCTTAGAGTAGCATAAACTCTAACTTTTCCTCAGAGGCTATGGAGTATCTTGACTGTATTACCAAAAGATTTATCTCTTTATATACCATGTCAGGTTCCAGTGGCTGAAAGTTGTAATAGATCAATAGGAAGGTGTTTTCCTTTTTAAATCAGTAAAGTCCAGAATTTTCTTTTGATATGTTAGTGGTGAAACTAAATACAGTTTATTACTTACAGTGATGCATAATGAAAATAATATTGAATTAGATATTATAAAACCAGCTCATTTGCTCTATGACCTTGCTCTGTGACTGCTTCAGCCTTACCTGTCACCAGCAAAAATATGTGGCTAATATCTTTGTTGTCCATTTCATAGTGTTGTCGAGATGAGATGATATATTTAAAAATACTGTGTTAGTGCAGTCTGGAAATGTTATTATTATAAGTAGCAGTCACTATAATAAGCTTTCATATTATTCTGACAGTTTTATGATGCAAGCAACATTAATATTCAAATTTTAGAGATCAGGAAGTTGAGGTTGAGAGTGCATTAGGACACTTTGGTGAAACAGAGGCAAGATTTGATTCAAGGCTTTCTGACACTAGAATCAATATTGATATCACGTCATTTTCATCATTCATCTCAATAATAATTGCTAGATAGCCTTATATATGAACTGGTTAAAGCAGTAAAATACAATACTTTATTATCATGTCTGAATTCTAAAATGTGAAATCAAAATATTATTCATTTTCATGAAATTGGAATATCACAGGGTTCTAACCTCTAAATGTGTTTTTCTCATAGAATTTAATTGTCCTGAACCCACTCGTGGTGACTGAAGAAGAAATAAGACCATCACTAGAAAAACGCCTTGAAGCCATTATCAGTGGGGCTGCTCTGTTAGCAGACTCCTCCTGCACAAGGGACTTCCACCGAGAGAGGATCATTGCAGAATGCAATGCCATTCGCCAGGCTCTTCAGGACCTGCTTTCAGAGTACATGAACAATGTAAGTGACTTATTTGTCCTGTCATCCCTGTCCCCATTTTCCTCTTGTACTTTGAGTGTGTGCTATGATGCTTTGTGTGATAAGTATGATCAATCACAAATAAGTATGTGATTTTACATGTATTGTCTTTCTGGAGGGATTCTCCTTGGTTGTTCATAGTGAACCGTAAACCTAGGTGTTTCTTGGAATAGAATTAGAGCTAGATGAATATTTACACAAGATTGTTTTTTCTGTAGAAATATCTATATATTAGTTGAAGAAGTGAATCAGATTTGGAAAAATAAAACTATAGTTATACATTAATTTAGCAAATTTAAAAAAGATAAAGAATGGCAAGTTTCTCAGGATTAAGTTAGTGAATAAGAAAAGAGCATTTGAATTACAATTTAGACAGTATCAGGTAAAAGTGAAAGCTGCAGAGATTGTGAGCCATATTTGAAGGTGGAAAGAGCTCATGTCATTTGGATAGCTCTTAATTCTTTTCAAAAGTGATAGTGTCCTAACTTTTGCAGTTTTAGATGTTGCTCAGAAATACTGAAAATGCTGCCAAAATTTAAGGGAAAATATTTGCTTCAAGGTCCTTTCTATTTCATTTTATGCATACATAGCTCCATTTATGGAGGGTGTATAACTTGTTCTCATCAAATCTTAGTTTTAATAAAATGAAGACCATAGTGAAGATATTGGTAGTTGTAAAGTAGTCTCCCTTCATCCACAGTTTTACTTGCTGTGGTGTTATTTGTTCATGCTTAGCCATGGTCTGAAAACATTAAATAGAAAATTCCAAAAATGCTTCTTACGTTATAGTGCATGTTGAAATTATTCTATGACTAGCCATATTGTTAATTTCATGTGCCTAATTTATAAATTAAAGTTCATTATAGGTATGCATGTATAGGAATAATAATGCCACAACTTGGATTAGGTAATACATTTTCAGGTGACCAGTGGGATCTTGAAACATGTTCCCCACAGATGAGGCGGACTATTATGTATTAATCATGAAGGCTTTTTAAATAATAGAACTATAGAGTTATATTAAAAATATTTTCTTTATCTATTTTAAGGAGAATAACTCAGGATTTATGAAGGTATGTTTTAAAAACTATTAAAGTATAGGCCTTTGTAGTTATGAAATTGAAGATTTAGAGTTGTTTGATAGAACTTCTTTATGTGAATAATTGAGTTGTGGTAAATTAATGAGTTTTGAGGATCTTCCAGCACATTTGAGGTATCTTCATATTCTTAATATTTGATGACTTTGACTCCTGACCAACAGTCTCTGGGCTGTGAAGAAATCCAACTTGTAAAGCAGATTTTATTAATAAGAACATATTAGTAATGTGTCCTGCTAGAATATCTGAAGCTAGAATATTCTTATTTTTAACATAAGATATTTTAAAAGATTTATCAAGGCAATTTTCAGTCTCAAGAAACTCAGGCGATAAAGTTACATTAGAGCTTCTCCCCTGATGTATAGAATACTAAGATAATTTCTCTTATAGATAAAATATAATAAAGTCATATAGACATTTAGCCTATCTATAAATTATAGATAAACTGACTTTTAAAAAGTTATTTTATTTTTTGCAGGTATAAATGTAGGCACAAGCAGGCATATGTACTTACCCATACACATATATATAGATATGGCTACATAATTTGTGTAGCTGAGTAGAAAAATAAAAATGACAGTCTTTTTATTCAAGCACCAAGAGAAAAAAAATCTCTCCATTTTTTCCATTTCTCTTGACCTCTGTAATATTATTTTTATTTGCTGCTTAATCTTAGATTTAATAACATATAGGGATACTTATGGAGTAAGGCAGACCCTCAAAGGCCCTGCCCTGTGATCCTGATCCACTCTATGGTTTATCAAGGCCTCCCCCAAGGCAGGAATGGGGAAGTAATTGGTAGGTGTAAGAACAAGTGTTTGAGAACCTACTTTAGGAAGTCACCCAGACACAGGACTGAATGTGAGCCTAGATAGATACATTCTTGTGCCTTTGGAGTATACAAATTCAAAGAAATTTCAGGACTATGACAGCAACGCACTAAAACCTAAGCATGGGGCCTCTTTTTTAAGTGTGTGGGCCTCTGCATAGCTGTATGTCCCTGAAGTTGACACTGTAAATTATAATCATGCATCACAAAAATACTGGTGATTTTTATGGTTTCCACAAATTAGTTATAAACTGTGAAGTGGTGGGGCATTCAATCTTGAGTACAATCATTAAGAATGTGCACTGTCATTAAAAGAAATTTATAAAAACTAGCAAATCCAAATAAAAGTCAGTCTTTTTTTACTGTTCTCATGCAATAATCATTGTAAACACCAGCAATAAACTAATGTTTTTCACCAATTTTTTTTTTTGGTCTATGCTCCAAACAATTGTGATTATTATTGTTTTAATAATATATATGATTAAAGTTAAATGTTAAAGACTGTCCTGTAACGTTATACTTTTATAAACATATTCATTATTAATAAAGGAGACTCAAAATAAGCTGTGATTACACACTGATTGTATAACAAAGAACTGGAAATTGAGTCAGTTCAATTCTGTTATTTGATGTACTCAATTGGGATTTTTGAGTTTAAAATTATTAATGAAACTGTGGATAGCAAGTGGTAATATTTTTGTTAGGTAATTTCAAATTTAGTTTGTATGTGAAATATTTAATTGAATTTGAATAATAACTTTAAAATGTATTCTCTTTGAAATTTATTAATTACTTTAACATTAAAGGGTACATCAAGAAAATAATAATAATTACTACTTAGGAATGGAAAATAATTTTGTCAAAGAGAAAGGAGTTTTTTAAAAATATCTACTCCAGGTATCAAATATGCTAAGTAAACTACTGAAAATATGAATTATTTTTCTATTTCCTTTTGCTCTTCTCCTTAACAAGGATTTAACCTGATTATTAGTTTTAAGTCCTCTCTTCAAGTCCATAATTTATGTTGCTAATGTCTTTTGTTAGATAGTTCTGTTTTCAAATAAGGTAAGTTCTGCATCAGAGATAAGTAGAGACATATTTATTTATAGTATCAAATAACAAAAAGAAAAAATAAGTAGTTATTTTTCTTTTTACTTTACCTAATAATTATCTTAAATTTTATTTTTTAGGGTAACCTTAGTTGTAGGAAGGCAAATATTTCCCATTGATTTAATTGACTAAATTATAGTGCTACTCATACTTGAAGGAGGCTAGTTTCTTTTTTCTCCCTCACTTCCCTTTTCCTTTTCTTCTCTGCTGACAAAGGAGTGCAAACACCCTTCCTAAAACACCTTTCCTTTGTAGCACTGCTCCCTTCCCAGCTCTCATTCCCACTGGAAAACTCTTGTTTATTTTTCTGGCTTCCACACTAAGTTGGAGGTCCAGAAGAGTTTGGCTGTGTCCCTGGCCACTAGCACAGAGCCTGTCAGGGGGCTGGTGCTCAGTAGTTTTTATTTGGATACAGATACATTAAATTTAATGACTGCATCTTTTCTTATTAAAATAAATGAAATGTGCTTGAAGCAATTGCATAATTCACATTTTAAAATTTGTATGAGAATTATGGAGAATGGAGAAAAGGTGAGAATGGTCAGTGATAAGAACAGGAACCTAGGAAAAGAAGGACACAGAAATAAAGAAACGTGTTATATGGTAATCTAAATACAGTGCATTTATCTATTCTGTTTTTATAGTCTGACATAGGTATCACTGGGTTGCAAAATCAAGCTTAAAAGGCTGCATTATTTTCTGGAATCTCAAGGGAGGAATACATTTTCTTGCCTTTTTCAGCTTTTAGATGCCACCATCATTCCTTTGCTTCAGGCCCTCTTCTCCATCCTCAAAGTCAGAAATGCTGCATCTTTTTGACCTTGTTTCTCTTGATATTTCTTTTCCGGCTACATCAGGGAAAATTTCTTTGCTTTTTTAAGACAGACTCATGATTAAAATTGTCCAAGATAGTCTTCCGATATCAAGGCCTTGAATCTTAATTACCTCTGTAAAGTCCGTTTTGCCGTACGATAACATAGGGTCTGGGAATTAGGATGTGGACATTGCTGGGGCAGGGGGGCTCACCACATGTATCAGTGTAAATTGTCCTTAATCTCATCCATGAAAGAATGACCAATTCTTACATTTTGAATCCATTAGAGTTAGTAGGCCTGATATACTTTAAACTTTCTGCAGGCAAATCATGTGTTTTGTTTACTGTTATTTTATCCCATGTTTAAGGCATAATGCATGGCATTTAGAAAAAGTTGATTGAATTTTTCACATGAAATTATTATATATTGCATATGTCCTGTAATGGAATAGTCTTTTTGACATTAATTTAAATGAGTTTCAAGCATCTTCTAAATTTATATGACAGACTGCCTGTTATAAAATATTTTATTTTGCAAAGTATGTCTCCTCTAAAAACCTATGTGAATATTCAAAAACTTTTCTTTTCATTACAGTCCCTGCTTTTGGATCCATATCTGGTCATATGCCAAAATGCAGTTTTTTTTACTAGAAAATATAATCTATAGAAAATTCAGAATCAGGGAATGTATAGCTTTTATCTTTTAAAACTTAGAGGTATATGTTTCTAAGGTATTTTTGCTGATTTTTATTATACTTCCATGATTAGTTAGGTGTAGTCCATCTTTTTTTTATATACAATATAAGTAAAAAATTGTTCAGTAGATGGCACAGAGTAAAGAGGTCCCCTGAAGAAGGAAGGGTTTGGGGGAAATGAGTTACTTTTACATGGTGATCTTTATATAATGGGCGAAAACAGAATTGGAGGTGAGCAACCATTATGCCTGAGTTTTAAGATATCAACAGATATGGATATTTTTTTGAAGAGTGGTTTATAATCATATTGGTATTGTTAAATGCTGAATGTATTACAAGGCAAGATCTTCAAGTGATGTACTGTAATTGGTTAACATTCACATGATACTTTACTGCTGGGGAATATTAGAGCATTGGGTAGAAACAGTGCTACTGAGTAGACAAATCAGGCCTGAGCTTCATGCAGAGATTAATTTACTTTTCTGGACTTCTCCTCTTTCCAGTATTTAGTTCTTGTCTTATGTGAAAGCACATGGTCTAGTGTCATTACCCATTTATTTTGAAAGTAAATAACCAAACTGACTGGATGGATTTTGTTGTTTAGAAATCTATTTCACTTGAGTATCTTGAGTTTAATGAATTCCCTATTTTGTGTAATTATGAGTTTTCAAAAAGTCTAGAAAGAGCTGTTAATGGATTTTTCTTCCATACAGGGCCTCTACCCTTCTGAAAATTCATTTTGGGAATAATGTTTGATTTAATTAATTTCTCCTAATGGTAATGTTAAGTATTTTTTTTAATGTTCTTGCACCATTTTCCTGCATCTTTAAGATCCATTTTCCTTCTGTTTTTTACCTTTTTTTATTTTGGACTTTCATTAGTATTTGTTTGCAGTACATAATGATTACACTCACTGTAGAGCACTGACACACGTACAGAACACATTTAACTTACCTTCTTTTTCTTCCTCACTTCACCTCATTGTATTTATTTTTCCAGCTTCAGATTCATTTATTGGTTTTATCAGGCTTTATAAAGTTAATTATCATATATATAAATTTAAAATGAAACTATTAGGCCAAAGAACATATAAAGTATGTAAGACAATTATACTAAGTCAAAGTATGCTAAAGTTTTCATATAAGAGAAACCATGTGATATTTAAGCTTTTTTGTCTGAGTTGTTTCATGTAACATTATGGTCTCAGAGTGCATCCATTTTCATACAAATGACTCAAGTTTATCCTTTTCTAATTTTTTAAACATCTACTACATATTAGAATTTTCATTTTAAGCTCAAGTGTACTGTACTAGACATTTTGTATTTTCCATCTTCCTGAATTTGTCTACGGTGGTTGAGTGGTCAGGCATATTAGAAACTATGATTTTTTACTTTCTACATACTTGGATTTTACAACCTCAGGAAACTTAAAAGAAATAAACAATATTGAATTTAGGTCTGTAAAATAGTGGATTTGTCAAAATCAGAGATATCAACCAAGCTTATATTAGAACATGAGGTCAAAGTCCAAGAAGATATAAGGACATTGTCAAAATGAAAGGGCTGGTTCAGATATTGAAGCTGAAATATAGAAACTGATAATTCAATAACCAGGGAGTTGAGAGAAATAATAAATAATGTGGGTCTGGTTTAATGGTCAAAATGGGTTTTAATTCCTTGTTTTCTTTTCTAAATGAGGGACTACATATTGGACAGACACTTAAGTGAATGAACTGTTTCAGAAATAAGACATCATTATTGTTCTAGCTATTATTTTTCTAAGCTGCATTGGAGTCTAGTCTTATGCTTTTCTTGGATAACTGTTATTATATGACTTCAGATCTTTTTTGACAGGGTAAATTTAGGGTCATCTATATCTGTCATGGGTTGTGTATCCTGGGATTTTAGAGGGGTTTGTAAGTGCTCACTGGGGAAATGGAGGGATGTAGTGTCCTCTCTTGAGGGGTATTTTCATAGATTTCTTCTTTCTGGTCTAATATTGTAGTTTCTCTTGAAAAATAAAGTTAATAGGGAGAATCTTACAGAAATGAAAAATGTATAATTACTGAATTAATAAGTAATGCTAAAATAATAAAAGTAGGCAGTCATTGTTTAAAATTTGAAACTAGATAGAGGCAGAGAACAGGAAGATGATACAAACTTTTTATAAATTCAAAATAAATTAAAAAATGGAGGCTATCATAAAATGGAAAGACTTAGATTCCATACAGAGAGCAATACACAGGTGAAAGTCTCTGAAGGTTACATCCTCTAGGCCAGAAAGCCTAAAGGATGAGAGCCCTTTGTCTTTTGCCTCTCAGGAGAAGAGGCCTTGATTTCTAATATTTGTATTTCAGGCCAGTCATTCATTTTGCATATTGTTTCTATTGAATATTTACCAAGAAGTAAGTTTATTCCTGCGACATTGCTTCTTGCTATTTTTTTTTTTTATCATTGGACTTTAAGGTTCTTTATTACGTAAGGAGAAAACTAGATTGGTGATAGAAATGACAGGGATAAAATAGGATTCAAGATGCAAGAACTTTTTTTTAATTGGTACCAGGGATTAAACTTGGGGATCTTGCACTTGCAAGGAAGGCGGGGGCACCACTGAGTTAAATCCCGGGCCCCAAGAACCTTTGAATGAAGTCTTAATTCTGTCTTGGATAAAATTCAAGGGTCCTGGACCTAGTACATTTTCTATCTAGCAGCTGACTTAGGTCAGACACCTGGGACACAGGATCTGCAATAAAGGTGGGCATGAAGGGGGTTTGCTGGGGCAATCCCTTGGGAGAGTGTGACATAGGCAGGATTGCTAGAGAAGCAACCTACAATAGAAGCCTTAAGGGCCGGGGATTTGGCTTAGTGGTTCCGCACCCTGCTTCGCAAGCGCAAGGGCCGGAGTTTGGATCCCTAGTACCACAAAAACAAAAACGTTAAAAAAAAAAAAAAGTCTTAGTCACCATATCAGTGGACTCAAGCTGGGAGTCCTTTAGAATCATCCCAAACTGACACAGGGGAATGAAGTCTTTGTGTCCCTGAAACTGTGACTGGCTATGTGCCTCTCCCAGGAGATATGTAACCTCAATATGCCACTGAGGATAGTGCCCAGTGAAGGACAAAGATATGAATCTCCACAGCAGATATTTCCTGCTGAAAAGGGAATCCCTAGTAAAGAAGATCTGGTTGAAGCAGCACATTACCCACTATACCAGTTAATAGCAAAAAATAAAAAAAGTTATTTCTGTAGCCCTTGAACAATGAGACATTATTCCGTGTTAGCAGCTGTTTTCATTGTACTTTGCCTTCTGGAATATTTAATTTATTATTGGAAATTATCAGAGATTCATAATTTGTTACCCTCCCTGGGATACTTCTGAGAAAGTTTCACTAAAATGATTAATAGCTCTTAATTAATCTACAAAATGTACAAAGCAGCACTATCCCAAGCATACTGAAATATATGGCTACCTAGAAATTACATGACTGTATTTCTTTTATAAATAAAGTGGTATGTATATAGGATTTTAAGAGATATTTAACACATTTTGCTGACAGGTTCTGTATTGTCCATAAAAGCTAAAACTTAAAGTGTGAATTAAAATTCCATTGGTGTTATCACAATTTCTAGTCCCATAATTCTTCTATAGACACTGTGCTAAGAACTAGTGATTTTAGAGAATGAATAATTGTAGTCTTAGTTGTCAAGGAGAATCAGACAAACAAGGAAATAAAATAGAGCATGAGAAAAGCTGTAATGGTTGTAAGTACTAAGCACAATAACCAAAGAGAAAGTGACTGACTCTCCAGTGTGATGGGGACAGGCCTCATAAAGCAGAAAGCTTTTGAAGGATGAGTAGATTCCAACCACACAGTTGAGGAAAGTGTAACAGCCCATGCAAAGACAGAGAAGCAGGAGTCGCCCAGTGTGATTGGTGTGAGGAACATATACCGGTCAATTTAGAGGAAATGTAATGGAAAAGAAAGGTAGGCTATGAGACCAAATACTAATCATGAAATGCCAAATGTATGTTTTCAAATAGTTGATAAACATATTTATTTGCTTTAAAATAAGCCATTTCACTTTAATCCTATCTCCCTTTATTAATCATCTATAATATCTATTTTATATTTATAAATTAATTTTCATTAAACTATAGTTAATATTTTAAATAAATTTATAGTCTATTATGATTACATATTTATTTGCTTTAAAATAAGCCATTTCACTTTAATCCTATCTCCCTTTATTAATCATCTATAATATCTATTTTATATTTATAAATTAATTTTCATTAAACTATAGTTAATATTTTAAATAAATTTATAGTCACTATTATGATGTAATTTAGAGTCAAAGGTCAACTTGTAATACTTCTTTGTTAATATGGGTTCAGCAAAGTCAGACAGAGACAAGCATATTGTGTAGCTGATTTGTTTGGTTATTGGCTACACTAAAAATTAGTTGCAGAACACTTTATAGTGATCTCTAAATTGCTAATTCCATTACCATATTTTGGATTATATTTTTAAATTGGAAATTTGAATATCTTAAAAGCTTATGGTCATAATGAAAGAGCTTATTAAATTTGACGTAAATTTATTCACTTTTTTCCTTGAAGATAAATTGAAAAGAGATTTAGTTTAGTGTCTTTCTTAGATATAGTATCATATTTTGTATATAAAAAACTCAACCAAGGTTGTTGAGCAACCAAAGTTTATCATTGTAACAATCGCTTGCTCTGGTGTCTCTGGGCAGCATTTTAGTTCTGTAGTTTGACATTCATACCAATGTAATGAAAATTTCTAGTACTATAACAGATTTAGATTATAAGTATTACTTGAATTATTAGTAGCTTGAGACTTGGGGTATTACATCTTATTTGAAAAAATTTTTAATTTACACATATCAAGGATATATCTATAATGAGTATTTTTCCC
The DNA here is from genome assembly GCF_012274545.1 of Fukomys damarensis. NCBI lineage: Eukaryota > Metazoa > Chordata > Mammalia > Rodentia > Bathyergidae > Fukomys > Fukomys damarensis. Next base: position 22,739,453 of record NW_022900932.1, read on the forward strand.
ACCATGAAAAAATGTTGATTCTAGCCGGGTATGGTGGCATACATTTGTAGTCCCTTCTAGTCAGAAGCTTGAGTCAAGACAATCACAAGTTTGAGTCCAGCCTGGACAATTTAACAAGACCTTTCTCAAAATAAAGTTAAAAGGAAGAAAACGAAAAGGACTAATATATAGCTCAATGCCCATAGTACTGAAAAATAAGTTGATTTCTTCCTATGGTTAGCAAAATAATGGCCTCACAAATAAATCCATATCTTAAGCCCTGACATCTGTGACTATGTTACCTGCAAAAGGGACTTTCTATATGTGAATAAGGAAAGGGACCTTGAGATGAAGAGGTAATCCTGGATTAAACAGATAGGCCCAGTCTAATCACTTGTCCTTCAAAGCAGACAACCTTTCCTAGATGGGTCAGATAAGGGTGAGTGAGATGATGGAGGAGAAATTTAAAACATAGGAGAGAATCACCTCATCATTGTTGACTTTAAAGTTGGAGGAAGGCGCCATGAGCCAAGTGACATATCTCATTCCTTCAACTGTATGGAATTAATTTTCATATCCCAACTGCAAGTTGACATTCTCCTCGACAGCCTACTGAAAGGAAACTGTAGGTGCCTTGATTTATCCAAGATTGTGTTTCTGTCCTATGAACTATAAGATAATATATCTGTGGGGGTTTTGTGTGTGTGTGTGTGTGTGTGTGTGTGTGTGTGTGTGTGTGCTGGGGATTGAAACCAGAACCTCATGTTTGCCAGGTAAGTACTCTACCACTGAACTAAATTCCCAAACCCCTAAATTTATATTGTTGAGGCAAATTTGTGATAATTTGTTATGGCAGAAATAGAAAATTAATACATAATCTTAATTGCAGGTCATGTAATGCCCTTTTGTGGAGAGACATTGTGAGAAACTTTGATTTTTTTTTTTTTTTCCATACTGGGGATTGAACTCTGGACCTTGCATTTGTGAGGCTGGAAGCAGCACCACTGAGCTAAATCCCCAGCCTTTAAATCTTATATATAATGAATTGCTGCAATTATATGCTAAGCACATAGATATGTTAAATATGAAATGTACGTTTAAATTTCAGGAAAGGCAATCTCATTATGTTCTGAGGCAGTATTGCCCAATAGAAAAAATTATGGGAATGTAATATATACATAATATATATAATATAATATGTAATTTTACATTTTTTAGTAGCCACATAGAGTCAGAGGAATAGGTAAAATTAATTTAAATAGTATTTTAATTAACCCAGTATATGCAGAATACCATCATTTCAACATGTTAGAGTATAAATATTTAAGCAGTATAAACCTTTCATTCTACTTTATTATTCAGTGTTTGAAATTCTACATATATTCTGCATATGTAGTACATGTAGACTAGCCACATTTTGAGTGTTCAGTGGCTCTGTGTACCTGGTGGCTACTGTATAAGATAGCACAGCTTTGTGCAGAATTTTTTTTTCCACCACAGAAGTTTTAATGTCTGGTCATCATTGTGTTTCTATAGCTTTAAAAGTGCTACTTGTAGAAAAGGTGACAAAAGAAGAAAATAGAATACTTAGGTTGGGGATGCCTAGAGCTCCATTGTCATACTTTCATTCCTGGAGTAAAATAAGCAACTGTGATTTTATACTGGTGAATTGGAAAGGAATATACTTTTCATAAGTGATAGGTTATATTTCTCAAAGATGATCATAGTATCTTCTATTTTTCATATTCTTCTCTGCCTTGACTTCCATTTTCTCCATCAGTAGTTGTAACTTAATACCATTTTTCTTGATTTAAGCCTGACATGAATGACTTTTTTTGACCAAGTATGCAAAAGTGACATAGGATTTTAGAAGGTAGGCCATTAAAAAGCCTTTAGCTTTCACAGGAGTCTTGCAGAATAGTCTTGGATGCTCCCTCTCAGAATGCAGTTGCTAACATCCAACACTTGGAGGTAACAACCAGGTAGGAATTCTGGTTGATGGACTTATTTCTTTCCAGTCAAAGCCCATCATCAATTGCCAGCACTGTGAATATGCTATTTTAAATGTCCAGACCATTTAATGTTCCAGATGGCTGCTGTTGCAGGCAAACCTTGACAACAGTGGCACAAAGACCTTACGTAAGAAATCCTGACTGAGCCCAATCAAATCTCAGAACCATGAGAGACAGTAAAAAAACTTACTGCTTTTAAATTTAGATTTTGCAGTGGCTTCTTACACAGCAATAGATAATCATAATACTGCTGACTTTGGTAAGCAGAGACTACTGAGGAGAACATAAAGGATTAGAAATATACTAATAATAAATGTAAGGAAAAACCTAGAAAATACAGAATAGGATTTAGACTGTCCCATTAACCTTAATGATCAAGGGTTTATTAAAAACAGCCTATAAGGAAGAACGCAGAACAGGTATCAGTAAACAGAACTATGTAAAAAGATTGTTAATGGTTACAAATACAGTAATGCCTCAGTTCACAAATGCTTCTGTTTGAAAACAATTCAGTTTGCAAACAAATGTGTTTGCAGAACAGAACAGAAGCATGAATTTGCTTCTGTTCACAAACTCCACATCAGGTGACAAACACATCCATAGCCATCTTCCCTACACAAACACAAATGCAGCATTCCCCCAAATCGTGAAGCAAATTAAGTTCATAAGCAAGGTACCACTGTAATACAAAATCTATTACACATAATAAATTTAGTTAATAACCATGAATCTTTTATATTCTTTAAGTACTCTGTAAAACAAAGAAAAAAAAAACCCTTGTAGGTATTATGTTAAATAAGTGAACCTATGTAAGTATAAAAATCATACTAAATAATTCCTCTAGTGTGAGAAACTGAAGGTGTAAATAAGGACTAAAAGGTATAATTGATAATGTGAAATAGGAAGAAAAGGGACAAAGGGGAAGGGGAAATGGAATTAATATGAGAAAAATGAAAAAAAATGAAAACAAAGTCTTTGTAGATAGGGAGGGAGGGGTTGAAAGGAGGGCAGAAGGATGGGGAAAAAAACAAGAACCAAGATTGATTATTAAAGGTACAAATTTCCAACAATGAATATCATTATATTGTATATCTTGAATGTACCAATAAAATTAATTTAAAAAACCAAAAATTTAGTAGCTTGGGGATGCCTAGAGCTCCATCAGATTAGTCAGTGAGAAAAAAAGAACCAAAACCTAGATAAGCTACTCTAGGCAGTGTCTTAGTTACTTTTCTCATTTCTGAGACAAAATACCTGACACCCACAAGGTAAAGGATGAAAGGTTATTTCAGCTAACAGTTTGTTTGTAGAGTTTTCATTCCATAATTGGCTGGTCCAAGGCAGGGCGGCATGGCAGAGGGCATCACAGAGGAGAAACAATCCGTGGCAGGGCAGACAGGAAACAGCAGCAAGTAGTGAAGCAGCAGCAGCAGCAGCAAGCCTCTCTTTTTAGTCCATTTAAACTACCAGCCTTTTGAGTGGTGCCATCCACACCAGGATGGGCCTTTCTGTTGTTGTGTGTGTGGTTTTTTTATTTATTTTTTGAGACAGGGTCTCACTGTGTAGTTGAGACTGACCTGGAACTCACTATGTAGCTCAGGCTCGTCTTGGACTTACAGTGATCCTCCTGCCTCAGCCTCCCAAGTGCTGGTATTACAGGCATGCACCACCATGCCCGGCTTGCATCTTTTATATTCTTTAATTACTCAATAACAATAAAAAAATAAAACCTCTATAGGTTTTTGAGACAGGGTCTCACTGTGTAGTTGAGACTGACCTGGAACTCACTATGTAGCTCAGGCTCGTCTTGGACTTACAGTGATCCTCCTGCCTCAGCCTCCCAAGTGCTGGTATTACAGGCATGCACCACCATGCCCGGCTTGCATCTTTTATATTCTTTAATTACTCAATAACAATAAAAAAATAAAACCTCTATAGGTATGATCTCAAGTAGGTGAACCTACTTGAGTTTATAAGGATTAAGAAACTATTGTTCATTGTGAAAAGAGAACCAAAATACCTAGATAAGCTACTCTAGGGCAAAATTATCCTTTAATGAGTATATTCCTATATGGGTACATTTATTCTATTATGATGTTTGTAAGTACATTTGAGAAGCAACTTTAAATGAGGTATGGTGATGCATACCTGTAATCCTATCACTCTGGGAAGCTGAGATAAAAGTATCTTAAGTTTGAGCCTAGCCTAGGCAATTTAGTGACTTATGGAAACCCCAACTCAAGTAAAAAATAAGTAAAGGGTAAAGAGCTGAGGATGTAGTACACTAATGACTCTTTTTTCAATGCCCATTAACCCCCACTTCCCTAAGGGTGGATTTAAAACTTTACCAGGTGATCCACAATTTATATTCCCAAAATGTACATATGATAACTTCTTCTCTTCAGTGATACTGAATCAGAATCATTGAATATTGAGTGATTATATAATTTATGTTGCAGAACAGTCATAGGTAAATGTTCATTTAGGCTTGTATAGTTACTATGTCTTCCTTCTTGACAATTTTAAGTGTAGTAGCAGAGGCTCTCAAAAAAGGAATATACAGAGAAAATACAAAGTTGGCAGGACTTCACCTATGGTATCTAGCTTACAAATAGAGATAGAAAAATAATGCTTTTGTTTGATGTACAGCAGAAAAGTATTAATCACTATTTGTGATAGTTATATTGTCTTTTGTAAAAACAGAAGCTCTTCCTAATTTTACAATTTCTTTAGAAGTATTGACTGCCTCTTTTATCTAGTTTCTGACTTTTAAATAATATCTAGAAGCTTGTAGAAGCTGAGTTTACTTAATGACTGCTTTTATTTTAAGTTCAGGTGTTTATACTCAATGGGAAATGTTCTTACTCTTTTCTAACTTTTGGATTATTAAAGTGTCCCAAGACCCCCCCCAGACTAGAAACTAATACTTTTAAAAACTTTTTAAATTTGAACTACTTGTAGATTGAAATAAAGTTGTAAAAATAATAAAGAAAGGATGCAGGTACCCTTTGCATAGTTTCCCACATTGGTGGCATTTTATTTACCTATAGCAAGATATCAAAACCAAGAAGTTGACTTACTGATATAAATTATGTGTTTAGTTCTGTCACATATGTGGATGCATGTAACCAACACCACAATAAAGACACATAAGCAATCTATCACTCCACATATCTCCCTGGTGCTACCCCTTACCCTCCTTACCTCTACCTCATGAATTTGGTATGTCACTATTTAGATCTTGGATTTCTTTCATCAGGGTTTTGTAATTTTTAGCACAGAAATCATGTGAAAATTTCATTAGATTTACACTTGTCTTATTTTTCAGGTAGGTATTATATGTTTATGCTAATTTCCACATTGATTGCTGTTATATTAAAATACGGTTGATTTTTTGAATCTTTATCCTGTATCATATAACCTTGTTGAAATTACTTATTTGCTCAAGGACTTTTAAATTTTACTTTTTGGTAGTAAATTATACTGAAAGAATTGTGGTAGTTTTTACTTTGCAAGAAGTTGATTCACTTCATCTAACTTGTTAAATTAATATGTATAGGATTGTTCAATCTCTTAATATCCCTTTTCTACATATTATCATGTCATACATAAATAGAGACAGTTTTATTTCTTCCTTTAATATCTGTATGCCTTTTATTTTGTTTTCTTACCCTATTTCTGTGGTTAATACTTCCAGTGATATGGCTGATAGCTTCCAGTGATTGTGTTGAGTGATGATGTGTTTGCCTTGTTTCTCAGATTAGGGAGAAAGCATGTAGTTTTTGATTGTCAGATATGATGCAAGTTTCAGATGTTTTATTGTAGATTTTAAAAAGTGAAAATATGTTTCCTCTTTTCCTAGGTTTCTGAAAGTTTTCATCATGAATGTATGTTTTTTTGTCAGATCGATACTTTTTCTGTATCAGCTGACATGATTATATGATTTCTTTGTTCTTTAGCTTGTTATGTGGTGGATTACTTTGATTTTCAAATATCAAAGTAGACTTTTTCTCCTCAAACTTCACTATGTCATGGTGTATAATTTATTTCATATATTACTGAATGTTATTTGTTAACATTTGGTTAGGAATATTTATATCTATATTTATTAAGAGTACTAATTTGTAGTTTTTATATGATAGCTTTGTTTTTGGAAACTTGGTAATAATAACTTCATAAAATGAATCGGAGTGAGCTCCCTTAAAGATTGAATAGAATGAGTATTAGTTATTTAAGTACTTGGCGTAGTTCTTCATTGAAACCATCTTGAAATGGAGATTTCTTTTCCAGGAGTTTTAAAATTACAATTTCAGTTTCCTTAATAAATACCGAGCTATATATATTCATACTGAATGAATTGTGGTGATTTGTAGTTTCCAAATTTTGTGTGTAGAATTATTTGTTTAGTCTCTTATTATACTTTTTTTTTTTTTTTTGGTACTGGGGATGGGGATCAAACTCACGACTTTGCACTTGCGAGGCAGGCGCAGTGCCACTGAGCTGAATCCCCAGCCCTCTTACTATACCTATAGTAATTTCTCTTTGCTTCATTGCTGCTATTGAGTAGTTGTAACTTTTCCCTTTATATATTAATTTTGCTGGAATCTTATCAATTTCTCTTGATATGTTTCAGGAAGTCTCATCTCTTTCTTTTTATTGGTCCTAGGGGTTAAACTCAGGGCTTTGCACTGAGCTACACCCCTGCACCTTTTTATTTTTTATTATTATTTGTGGATAGGTTATTGCTAAATTGCCCAGGTAGGCCTTCAACCTGCCATCCTTCTGTCTCCTATCCCCAGAATGCTAGTATTACATGCATGAACACCACACCTGGCTTTCTTTTTGTGTTCAGTTCCATGTATTTCTGCTTCTATATTTATTATTTTCTTCCTTTCATGTGCTTTTGATTAAATTTTTTTATTTAATAAAATTTGAAGTATAAGATTAGATGAATATTTGATATTTCCCTTTTTTGATATAAGTAGTTAATGATTTATCTGTCAAATATCAATGCCCCACTTCAAGCTACTATCAAACACCGCTATATTCTCTTCTTTTACATGTTTGGCTATTTTATATACCTCAAATAAGTGATGTTCTTGCAGTATGTCCTTCCATAACATGCTCATGTCACTTAGCATAATTATGTCCTCAAAGTTAATCCACATTGTCACATAATGAATAATTTCCTTTCTTAATGAGACTGAATAATCTTCCATTGTATGTGTATACCACGCATTCTTTATCCATTTGTGTTGATGGACAATTAGATTAAATATATTTGCTATTGAGAATAATGATGCATTGAATGTAGGACTTTAGATATCTCTTTAGCTACAGACTATATATTTAATTCCTTTAGCTATATACCCAGAAATGATCTATTTTTATATTTTTAGGATTCTTTATACTTTGTTCCATAACAACTATATCATTTCACATTCCCATCAACAGTCACAAGTGTTCTCTTTTCTCTACATTCTTCCCAGAGTTGTTTTCTATTGCTTTTTTGATATTAGCCTTCCTAACATATGTGAGGAAATATCTCACTGTAGTTTGTTTTAAAATATTTATCAGGTAATTTTAGTTTCTTTGTTACTGTTGGTGTTTATGATATTGTTTTGTTATTGAAGTTGAGATTTTCCTGGTCTAGGTTTGAGGAGACATTTTTTAGTTGAAATATGGCCATTTTAGGAATTATTTTATGAACACCTGCATCTAACTCAAATCCTCTGTTTTTGTTGGCTTTTTCTGATAATGGCAGCATTATCAGACATTGGATACTAGATGTGGGCACCACCTCTTTACTGCCAATTAGTGTGGAAATCTAGACTACCCACTTGGCCTTGATTGTTATCTAAATCTAGAGGCATTTCTTCTTATTGTTAGCAAGCATTGGGAACTTACTGGTATCATCCTAGATGGAAGTGTTACAAGTACCTCATTTTGTTTCTTACATGACTTCCACTGGCACCATAGTCTTTGCTGGCTATGTTTTCACAATCCTTTGATCAAGAGAGCTGGCTTTTATTGAGGAATGTTTTGTTTCATTTTGATCTGTACTCACTCATTGACATTTCTGAAGTGCTCAGCTTCTCTAGCACCAAGTCTGAAACATGGAACCAAAGGGGGGAAAAAAGCTGAAAGATTTAATCATTGTGCCTCTGGGTACTCACATTCCTCCCCAGTCTACCTTCTATATTCTTATTTTTTGGGATCATTGTACATATGGTTTGTGCATAATGTACATGAGTTTTAGCTGTACTTAGAAGTAATAGGGACAAATTAAAAAAGAATATGTACAGAAAGTCATTAGCCAAATATGTACTAAGGAATTTGCCATAGATATATAAAAATTGTGTTAAGACATTGATAATCTTAAATGAATGGAATATAGAAATGGAAACCATTTGTCAGAAAAAGTGCTTTGATGTCTACAATCTAGATGGTATTGACTTGAGCTCTCATTATTGATGCTGTGTAATCCTAGAACTTTTCCCAGAACTTCTGCCATTTCTTAGGAGGCTTGTTCTTTTTGTTACTTTTATTCTTGAGTTCTTGCTTTTGTATATATTTGTCATGGTTTATATCTAGATGTCCCCCCAAAGCCTCATTCACTCACTGTTAGAGCTTTTGGAAGATGATTGGATCACAGGGGCATGATATTCTAAAGTGGTTTAGTCATCTGTTGAGTTTATAGCCAAATGTGAGATTGGGTGGTGAAGCTTGGTTGGTTGAAGGAGCTGGATGACTGAGGGTGTGACCTGGAAAGGTGTATGTCCCACCCTCCTCCCTTGTGCTTTCTCTGCTTCTTGCCTGCCATCCATCCTGTGAGTTGTTTCTCCTCTGCTGTTCCCCTTTGCCATGCCATCCTGCCTTGGAGCCAGGCAATGATGGACTGAATACTCTATAAACTGAGCTAAAATAAACCTTACCTTCATACAGTTGTTGGTGTCTGGTATTGTGTCTCAGCAATGAGAAAGTAGCCAAGATAATACTCTCCTTTTCTACCTCATCAACTGGGGAATAATATTCACTCAAATTCAACTAGTCTTTGATCTTTTCCCCTCTACTTTCATTTTGCATTTTTCTTTTAAACTTACACATACTCTTTGGTTTTCTGATGCACAACTATATAACTATTCTTTTGTTTTATTTCCTTTGTCTCATGTTGCTTTTGTTTCTTTTACTGTAAATATTTCTTTTACGATTTTTGCAAGCATACAATGTTAGCACTGTAATAAGAATTGTGGTATAAATTAATAAAAATGTAATTTTCTATTATCTCAGTACTAATGATACTCAAGAGCTGAGTTGAGTCAAGAAGATTAATAGTTATGGTGTATGGTTTATACTGATGATATGATAATAAGTGATATAGGGATGCTAAACTTTGCATGCTCTACTTTGTAATAGGAGAATTTAAAAAAATTTTATTGATAAGGGCAATGGAAGTCTATCATAGGCAGAATAATTATCACATAATCTATATTCCCTTCTGTAAAATGAAGAAATAATATATCCTAATGTATACAAAAGGGATTATTTGGTAATTATAATAAGATTGGTTGGAAAAAATACATACACATATATATATATATATACACACATTCATAAACACAAATACAGATATATATTAATTGTATATGCATGTTATTTCACAAGGCATGAATAAAATATTATATCATGGAAATCATAAATGATAACTAACATTTCTTTGAGGCATTAGATAATTGATTTTATTACTATGTAATCATTATGAGAACTCCATAAATAGCTACTCTTAAAAGTCTTGTTTTAGAGATAGAAGAATTAATAAACACTTTGTAGTTGAATTAATAATTGAATGAAGACTGACTGTAGGGTCTCGACTTTTTTTTCCTCACTGGGGACTCAGCTCTGGGCCTTTGCACTGAGCTGTTTTCAGACTACTCCTCCACTCTTTTCTAATTTTTAGACAGGGTCTTGCTAAGTTACTAAATTTTCCAGGTTGGGCTCAAACTTGTCATCCCCTTGCTCCAGCTTCCAGAGTGCTGGGATTACAGGCATGCACCACTATGCTGGGCTAAGCCTTTATTTACCAGTCTTCTTAGTATACAATCAATTCATTAATTTAAAAAATATTTTGAGCATCTGTTTTGCATCTGACATTATAAAAATATGGAGGGCATAATGATGAACTAATATGACACATGTTATGCTCCTCAGAAGCTATAGCCTAGTGATAACACAGATAGGAGGTAATAATCCCTTAAATTAATATATAATTGCCAATTGAATAGAAATTACAGAAAATTTACAGGGTACTAAGAAAAAGGACCAGATGTGACAGAGGGGGAAGAGGCGATAGAGAAGGCCTCTCTATACTAAAGTGTAAAAGGATAAGTAGAAACTCAGTCTAGGAAAATAATAGTTTATACAGACAACCTGAAGGGGGAAAAAAAAAATCTCAGTAATTTGCAGATCTTAAAGAAGTCCAGAATGGCTTCAGTCGAGAGACTGAAGGGACATATTGTGTGAAATGAGACTGGAAGGCAGGCAGGTAAGGGTCATGCTAGGCTTTATGGCCCCTACTAACGTTTTAGCACACAAGGCTGTATGTAGTCAGTACAGGACAGGAAAAGGTCAAGAATAAAAGGAAGCCTATAACAAAAACCTATTAGCTGGTTTATATGACGGAAATTTAGAACTAAATGACTTCTAATGATGATTTTATTTGAGCTAAGAAATTCATGGTTTTTTGTTTTTGTGTTTTTTGGGTTTTTTGGTTCAGGGGAGGGGGGATTGAACTCCGGTTGTTGTGCTTGTGAGGCAGGTGCCGGAACCACTGAGCTAAACCCTCAGCCCCATGTGTTTTTATTTTAGATATCTCCAAACATCCAAGGGGTTTTTCTTTGTTTACAATATTTTGATTTAATCTTGGTAGTGCTAGTAACTCAAAGGAAAAGCTTTTATTGGATTTGTAATCCAATGAGAAATACAGCTGTCACATACATGCCTGACTTAATGACTCCTGCTGAGGTTGAATTGTGAGATGTTATCCATTTCCTCTCTGAAATATGAATTCTAGTTTACTCATTGCCCTTAAGGAGTTGTTAATATTACTTAGCTATGATTTTAAAAAACACTAATATATTTTAAGACACAATGTAATCGATTGCATATTATTTACATATTTATTTTCATCTAGGTAATTGTAATTACATGAATAGAGTTTTATTCTTCCACAAAATTTCCAAAAATTTATAAATTAGCTTACATATAGGCTTATTTAAAGCTATTTATATGTTGCATATTTAAAAATACAAGGATCCATTATTAAGAACTCTAACTGTGGCTGCTATTTAACAAATGATGATATTTTATAACAAATTTCAACTTTCTCCCTGAAAGGTGATACACAAAATAAAATGGTCAACAGATATAATCTATTTTTATGCTTTTGAATATTTTTATAGTCCATGTTCCTTCTTATCTCTGACAGGCAATTCTAAAATCCATAAATTTTAAACATAGTCTAAACAGTTCCTAAACAGAAACATTTTGAAAATGAGAAAATATATCATAATGTAATTGCATAAAATACAAAATGACTTTATCTTTTGTAGCAATTCAATTAATTCAACAAAGAAACTAGTGTCTTGGTAGCAAAAGGCAAGTTATACTTTATTCCATGTCCTCCTAAAGACAAGAATAAAATAAAATATAGATATCAATTCATATAATTTTGATGTTTTGATTTGACAAAGTGGGGATTAGGAAAAAATCATTGCTGAAAGAGAAATTGGATTTAAATTTGAACTGATATTTAATTTCTCTATTCTCTGTGGCCTTTTTTTGTAACCTCTGTAAAATAGGATTTTCTCTGAAATTTTTTTTTTTTTTTTTGTACCGGGGATCGAATTCAGGTCCTTACACTTGCGAGGCAGGCAGAAGAACCACTGAGCTAAATCCCCAGCCTGGATTTTCTAATTTAAATGAAAGAATAATAAAAATACTTGGCCAGATTTTTTTCGTGATGATATAACATCAAGTATGTAAAACTATGATTTCTAATAGTATCTATACATTATGATGACTTGAAGAGCCTTAAAAGCATCTCAAGCCAAGGCACCCCCTTCGATCAATTAAATCAGACTCTCTAGTGCTAGCATTCTTGAATCAGAATATTTTTAAAGGCCCCCTGCGTGATTTTAATGTGTATCTGGCATTGAAAACTGCTGATATAAAAGCATTAGCATAGTGCCTTTCTTATGCAGGCATATCATGAGTGTTAGTTGCATTATTTTACTTTAATATGTTTATATGAAACTTAGATTCTTTGTGGAAACATAAGACATAAACTATATGCAAGAGTTAATGAAAGACAGAAAAATATATGATAATTTTCTCTAGCAGAGCAAAATAAATGGAAACTATTTTGTAGACAATTATAAGTAATCTATTTTTCCTTAGACTTAAATGTTAAAATTTAATTTAGCTTACCATATATTAACAGAGACTTAATTAAAAACACGTGTGACACGTGTAGTTATAATAGTAGTAAACATAGGTGAATATGAACATTAGTTATTCATTTGTTAGTGCTTAAGTTTTATGGTATATATTTTAGAAGTACTTGTCATTTAAATCTTCATCTTTATGTGCATTTCATCTAGTTGATTTATGAAAATATCCACATGTATAATCACTAATTATGACCCTAAAAGTTATTTATACTTTGCTCAATATATTTATTTTAAGTTTATGTTACCTGTCTCCCAATTTAAAAAGCTCATAATCTTCAGGTCAACTTTCACTAATTCTTTCCATATTTCTAAAATATAACAAATTATCCAATTTTGCAGTTTCTTCATAATCATATGTAGTTCAGTTTTTTTTTTTTTTTCATGCTTGGTCACATGGGGACCTGGGCTTATATGTCTAGAAGGCCTTCAAGAAGAAAGACGGGAGATAAAGCCAAAGGAAGGAATCTCCTGGTCTACTGCCTGCTTCTACCTCAAGCAACACCTCTACTTTTCTAATCATATGTTAAAGTTCTGTGTAATATTTTATTTGACAAAAGCTCTCTCTGTTATATACAAAGTTTGACAAACATTGATTCAGAGTATAGACTTTAATAACATGGAACTAAGCTAAAGAGTGATTGGGTGAAAAGGGAAAAATGATATTAACTAGCCATTTCATACTTTTTCTTAGGAAGAAATTGTTCTTGAAAATATCTTGACAAATGACTTGGCTGATGCAACTGGAGGATATGAGGCAGTAGGAGCTAAAATATCAAAGAGAAAACTAAAATGCTCTGCAGTGGAGGTAGAGCAGAGTAGGCAAAACTGGGAGAAGACAGGAGGCACAGAAGGTGGTGAAACAGAAACACGGGATAGTTAGCATGACTTTGTAACACAAGAATTTTCAATGAATAATCTTACATTTGCATCTTGCAGTGTAAATTCTTTTCTTCAGAGCTTCAGTAGAATTTGCTAAGCACCACATATTATTTGGCATGAATAATGGAAAGGGCTGATTTCTGCCTGAATTCTGCTCAGCAGAATGCTATGATAGACTTTAAACTGGACTGCTTTGATAGAAGCAGAAATTTAAGAGCCTGAGAATATGTCTGTGGAGATCTTCAGAGACTTGGGAAATTTATCAGGCTTTATACATGCCATGGACAGAGAATTTGAATTGCAGTCATGTGCCACATCATGTCATGTCTGTCAACTATGAACTGCCTATCTCAAAAGATTATAGTCATCTTAGCTTGTGTAAAAATATTCTATAATATTTGTACAAGGATGGATTTGCCTTACTTTGTATTTCCCATCATTAAGCTATACAAAGCTGTACTTGCTTTCTAGTGTGAAAAGAAAAGGACAACTCTGGCTGGAGAATTAAAGGATACGTGAAGATGAAGCTTGTTTTATTACTGATCACAAATAAAACTTTTAATTTTATTTGTTTTTTTCTTTTTCTTTCTTTCTTTTTTGGTGTTGGGGATCAAACTCTCAGACCTTGGGCTTGAGAGGCAGGCACAGTGCCACTGAGCTAAATCCCTGGTCCTTTTTGTTTTATTTTTATAACCCTAGTTAAAGTAAATTGGTCTATTTTAGACTTTTTCATAAAATACTTGGTATCATGCTTTGTTAGCTTAAAAATACTTCTTGCTTTCTGAAATAATAAAGGGATGAAATACATTATTTTTTGATTCACCAAAATGTCATGCTGCAATTAATAATTTTTTAAGATTTATTTTTAAATCACTATAAGCTGTACATATTCATCAGGTACCATGTGATGTTTCAATACATGTATACACTGTAATATTCAAATCAGGGTAAAGACGTGTCTTCTCAAGCATTTATAATTTCTCAGTGGTGAAATCATTCCAAATCATTTCTTCTAGCTTTTGTTCCTATTTTATATGTGTGCAACATATTCTTTATCCATTCATTAGCTAAATGAAACATAGGTGATTATATATTTCTTAGCTATTGTGAATTGTGCTGGAGCAATCATAGGAGTGAAGATGTCTCTTTGACATACTGATTTTATTTTCTTTGGATATGTATTGAGTAGTAGAATTGCTGAATTGTATGGTAGTTTTATTTTTAGTTGTTTTAGAATCTCCATACTGTTTTCCATACTGCTTGTACTAATTTATATTCTTACAAGAAATGTACAAGATTTTCCTTTTATCCATCTGCTTTGTTTCCAGTGCTTGTTATCTTTTAGTCTTTTTGATGATAGCCATTCTTCCTGGGTTGAATCAATATCTCATGGTAGTTTTGATTTGCATTTTCCTGATAATTAGTGATGAGTAGCATTTTCTTTTCTTTTTTAAGAGTAGGAAAAATGTATTGAAGGAAGGAAAGCTTCCGTCTAAGAGAGACACAAGGGGGACTGGAAAGTGGGTTGCCCACCCACCCCACTCCTCAAAGATGTTTTATACAGCAAAGCCATGTGGTGAGGCAGGTACAATGTGGGACAAAACTATAAGACCCAGTGGAAAATGACAAGGTAGGCATGAGGTGGGGCAAAACCATGACCAACCAGAAAGATTATGAGTACAGTCACCAAGGTGATATTGATTAAATGAGGGTCAAATGGGGGAGCAAGTCATGTAACAGGTATACATGGCTTTTCTTTTCCTTTCTTTTCTTTTTTTTTGTTTTTTAGTACCAGGGATCAAACTCTGGTCCTTGTGCTTGCAAGGCAGGTGGCAGAACCGTTGAGCTAAATCCCTTGCCCCTACCTGGATTTTTAGTAAGTGTGGGGGTCAAGTATATTTCCTGGAAAGGCTGGGCTAAGACTTTGCCCCCCCACCCATGTGATTGATACCTATTTAGAATATCAGTCACTGCTATTTATCCACAGGGGAAGCACAAGGGTGTAGTAGTTTCTCTCCTTTTACAATTCTGGCCTTCAGTGAATGTGTCTTGATTTTCCTCCATGTTGGCTCCTTGCTGTGTTTGCTATGTAGATTGAAAGTGAGGCATTCCAAAGGCTTTATTCTTTTCTTCATACTAAATCTCAAAACAAGATTGATAAATTTACTGAGCATGATGTTGCTAGTCTCTTTACATCTCCGTGATGAGGCTTCTACAGTTAATAGGCTCTGTCTATACTTTTATTACCTGATTTATCACTAGTTTTGAGTTAGTAAGTTCTGACAAATTTTGTATCATACCAACTAATTTAAAAGAGAATGTTCTTATGAGTGTTGGGGACATATAATGATCTCAACTCTGATATGATGATGCATCTTCTTGATTCCATTTTCTGTTTTAGAGCCTTGAATTTGGAAGGATATGATAATTAGCTTCATTCTCATTTGGATCAACTCCAAGATAGTAACTGACATGATCTTTGCAAAATAAGAACTAGTTAGGTTAAAGTGGAGATCAATATTATCTTCTAGAAATAAATGAGCTAAAATAAAGTCATATTCTTATTAAAATTAGTATTTCTATACATGCTAATTCATTCATATTTATTTTTCAGATAATGTCAAAACAAGTTAATTTATTTTAGACAAATTAAATGTGATATACAAAAAAACTTATATTTGAAGTTTGCTGATCAAAACTTCAAAGAATTTCCAAATATATATCTTAACTTTCAACTTTATCTTATTGAAAAAAGAGATTGGTTACTATCCAAAAATTATTAAAATTATTGACTTGAGATTAAGAAGTGCTATACAGTAGAAATACATTATTCCCATGCATGTGACCTCAAGCAAATTGATTTTTATAGCCTTTCTGTATTTAGTGTTTTTTGATAAGATCTTTTAGATTATTTGATTTAGAAAAGTGGTTTGGGGGTCAGGAATTTAGCTCAGTGGTACAGTGCTTGCCTCACAAATGCAAAGTCCTGAGTTTGATCTCCAGTATTGGGGGAAAAACAATTACAGAAAAGTGATTTTGAATAAAAATGCACTGAATTCTGACATATAAAACTTGTAATGAGGTTATTTATTAAAATTCTAATTCTTAAAAACAGAATGAAAATTATCAAAATGTCAAAGTATATTGATAGCATATTATAGGAAAAAAAAGATTACAAGTAAGGGAGTTTTACCAGAGAGAGAATCTACAATTTTTCAACATACTATGGGCCATGGACTGTGCTGTACATTTACATACTTAAACTTGCTTGTTCTTTACAGAAAAGTCTCTAAATTTACCCTTTACTCAGTGGTGTTGAACAAGTCAATACCATCTTCCTGTGCAAACCAGTTAAATTAATATGAGATTGGTCCTACAGTTAAGTTTGATATTATAATCTCTGTTTTGACTTTTTTCTCAAAAATTTCCCTCACTACAGTTGAGGAAAATAAGAATTTATATTATTCAAGGTATGATTTTTCCTAGTACCTTGTAGTATACCAGGGATATTTCACCAAGATGTATTTATGTGGAAAATAAGCATCTTGGTTTTATAAGAGTAAACTGAATATTGTACACAATTTGCACTTGGCATTTACTTTGAAAAGCACATTTTATAAATGTCTCTGGTTTTCTTGCCTTTCACATTACCTGAGGGGTGTTAACAGTGGCCACAGTGGAGGTCTCAATTAAGATTTAGAATTTAGCCAGAAGGCAATTTATAATTTCAAGAAGATATTTAAGCTTTAGTTTTCATTATTTATTATAGTGAAAATTTTAAAAGCCAAAATGTGAGCATGGGTATTACAGCTTAAAAGTATAAACTATTTTTCATAAACCCAGCTCTTACAGGTATAATAGAAGTCCCATGCTGGATTTGCTTCCTTTCTTTGCAGTAAGGAATACGACAAAATTTTCATTACAAATTGCCCACAAGCTATTACATTGTTGAATCACTTTATTCTTAACCCAGAAGATTTTTGGTCTTAAGTCACATTAACTGTCATATTAAAGGAGACTTCAGTGCATTGGAAGAGGCAATCATGACATGGTATGTTTGGCAGAACATGTGTCTTATCTGAATATATTTGTTTCTTTATCTTTATTGGATATTAGATCTATTTTTCTTCAGAATTATAGTGAGGACAAATCTGCCTTTCCAGCAAGCTGGTATTGAAATTGGGGAGTTGACATTTTAACAGAACCCTGTTATCTGGTATAAACTCATACCTTCACTCTCCAACTTACACAAGGCTCTAAATGATCATATTACTTCCTTATATAAGACATGAGAGGCAGAAATTTAGCTTTTTCCTGGCTTAGTGGTTGGTGTGCACACTAGAGAAGCATACCAAGATGAGTTAGGACCTTAGGGCATTGTTGATTATTTAGGAACTTTAATGTTCCCTCTTCCTAAAGCTGAGTTTATTTTTAGGAGGAGTGCTGAATGGAATGAAAATGCCAGTTTATAAATTCTAGAAACAATTTATATGACAGTTTTTGTTTGTATATATGTTTTAAAGCCAATTTTCCTCCAAAGGGATTTTCCTTATTTTGCTGGTTCATAGAGAGCTTTCTTTCTCTTGTGTGCTTTCCTCACTGTAAAAATCATATATATATTATGCCAATGAATTGGTCACCTGTCAATAATCTTACATTGAGAAATAAGAGCTCAGTTTGTGTGTGCTACACATAATTTTTAGAGATTCCTGTGAAGAAGTCTATTCTGGGCACACCAGCCTTTTAAATCAATAAAACATTGAATAATCATTCTTAAATTTCTCAAAAACATTAACCAAAGAATTGAAAATCAGTACATTTTCTGAGACTGTGCTGATTGGTAAGGGAAATGCTATTACAACAGGACATGTCTCTTCCCCTTAAAGTTATATATTTTTTTAAAAACTGGATAAAATTTTTATTATGCCCTCTATATTTGGTTTGTTCTTACAGATTTTGTTTATACATCAAGTAGAAGTATTGAATCCCTTTCCCCAGTGATAGAAGCTAGTGTAGAATACTGTTTAAATTCATTCATAAACATTACATTTTAAATGGTGTAATATATCTAGTCCTTCAGTTAAGCTAAGAATATGTCACATTGTAGATAAGCTCTAAAACTCTGGTATCATTTCTTTTGCTAAGTTTTAATTTGTTGAGTTCAAAATCTTTTTCACTGGCAACCCAATTTTATTGTGCAGATATAGGCTTTAGGGAATTCCTAGATTTTTTTGTCTCCTGGGAGTAATATGTGGAATTCTGAATAATTCTATCTCCACATTGTAATTTTCATTGTTTAATAATAGCCTTTCCAAAAATAAGAAAACACAAACCAAACAACACTTCAGATCCCACCATTCCTGTACCATAATAGTTTTTCTACTATAAATAACCTTAAATATTTCAACAAATCATTGATTCATTGTTAACATGCTTAGCCAGGGCCATTCTCTAATCTCACTCAATATTTACATTTAGTGGCTCTTTGATAGTAGTTCTACTTTTGTAGTAAATGACTTGGCTGTAAGATCTTTCCCCCTGTTTTGAGAGGCTTATTATCTTTTTTGTCCTTGCTTCAGTAGCACAACATGCCTGTTCCTGTGTATCTGAACAGTTAAGAGGAAATGAACTGCCCTACTTTTAGTGTGATAGGATAGAGACTCCCCTTAACTCAACAACCTGCTCTTCCTTGTTCTTCCATTGTCCAAAATGACATTATCACTAACAAACAGATGAAAATCTAGGATCCATACTTCATTCACCTCTTTTTATCATCTCCACATTAATGTATCATTAAGTCCTGAGGACTGTGCCAGCACAATGTATCAGGAGGGCTATTTCCTCCCATCTGTCTCACCACTTCCTTGTCTAAGTCACCATCATTTCCTGGTAACTCATCTGACATGGTATTCTGCATACTTATGCTTTTATTTTCCATACCAGCAGAATTAGGCTTTGTAGCCTACCAGATTATGGTTCTTAAAACCTCCCAGCAGTGTCCTCCCAGCAGTGTCATGATAGGGCACTGTCATGAAATCCAAATCCTTACCATAGCTTCCAAAGCCCTGATGTGAGCTTGTCTCACCGACCTATTCTAGAACACTAAACTGTATGTTCTTTCTATCTTTGTTTCAACTGGCAGACTTTCAGTTTCCTAAACAACAAAGCCTTTTGCCTATTTAAAGATGCTCAATTTAATCCACAGGATGCACAAAAATGGAATGATATAACTCTGTTGTGGCAAGAATTGTCAGGTGTTACAATAAAGTGAACCTTTCAGTGTTGATGTTTGCTTTCTCTGGGCCCCCCAAAATGTGAAAGGCAAGAGGCTCTTACCTGTTGGATTTTTGTTGCATGCTGAATTAATCCGTCACACACGGGTAGTTTCCATGTGGAAAATATACTGTTTGTATTTTTTCCTGCATACACACACATATGCATATACAGTATTACAAAGTAATGGTTGCTGCTTGGGTAGTGAATGGAAATTAGAGCAATCTTAAACTGAGCCAAGTCAGTATTACCAGCCTTAAATATATTCTGAACTTCAGGTGTGGCCCAGCTTAGCTCTGCTACTTTATTTTCTCATAGTTGGATCTACCTTATAAATACCACACCCACAGAGAGAACTTCTATAATATTAAATCTAAAGCAAGTACAGTTATTCTGTTGAATCATTTTATTTTCAATATTTTACTTCATCAATTCTGATGTTTCTCTAGCTTTTCTGTTTAAATATCCATTCTTCCATTCATCCATTAACGGTGTTCTTTAATTAGGATTTAGTCTCCAAAGTACCTAGGACCTGGGTGTCTTACTCACTATTGTAACCCTCACACCTAAGAGAATGCATGAAATAAATCTCAGGGGATATTCATTGATACATTTTAAATTTTAACAATTAGTTTTATTTGTTGAAGAGTTACCATCCTTTCATACTTAAACAACATATTTTTTTTTTTTAAATAGGGAATTCTGGAAACAAAAGTTGAGTTATAACTTACGGTTCCACCCCATACAATGAATAAAGTATCTTGTCCTCTATATTATATTCAATTGAAAGTATTCATGTATCTGAGGACTTATTTTCTCAAATTATATTTGCTATACAGGAATAGTAAAATAAGCTCAAGAATACAAAATTTAAAATTATCTGAGAGAAATAGAGGAGTCAAGAGAGGAAGTGGATCTAGTTTTCTGACTAATACTATATTGTGACAAGGAAAAAAATTTAGTATTCCATCAAACACTACAATTGCAAAGATTTTTTTGTTTTAATAATTTTTTACCTAGAATAATTTTTGCATGAGCTTATTGGAGCTACTGTGAAAGTGAAGTACTTGGATCTTTTATTGACTAAGGTACCAAATATATGGTAAGTATATGTAGTGGTAATCACTACCCTTAGTGAAATGAATTCAAAGGTATTTAAATAAGGCACCTGAAGAAATTCATAGAAGAGCAGGAATACCAAAAGGCAACGTTATATGAGTCATCTTACATATAATGTGATACATTTCTTTATGTTATGAATAGAATATTGTGCAAAATAGATGAGGAAATGACAAATCTTGCTTAAGAACTCTGAAGAGGCCTTCACAGTAAATGTTTGTTTTAATGATATATTCACATTTGTGTACCACCTGAAAGAATATTTGAGAAAAAAATATTTTTAAAGAAGGAAATATTACAGCCAGGCATGGTGGTGCACTCCTGTAATCCCAGCACTCAGGAGGCTGAAGCAGGAGGACAAGTTTGAGGCCATCTTGGGGTACATAGTGAGTGCAAGGCCATCCTTAACTACATACTGAAACCCTGTCTCTCATTAAAAAAAGGAATGAAATGCCAGCCTGGCATGGTGCCACACACATGCAATCCTAGCACTCAGAGGCTGGAGCAGGAGGAGCATAAATTTGTTCCCAGCTTGGGAAATTTAGCAACTTACTGAAACTGTCTCAGAATAAAAGTGAACAAAGGGCTGGGGATGAAACTCAGTGCAAAACCCAAGGTTCAATATCTGGTACAAAAACAAAATGCATGGTGAAATTTTAGACAAGCGATCATCAGTGGAACATATATTTTACTTCTTATTCTAGTGCTCTTTCCATCCTAAGGGGCAGTTTCAGATGTTGGTCCTAGAATTCCCTAGTGATGTTAACCATCTGGCCCATTCATTCCACTACTCCTTGCATTTATTCTGAGATTATTGAAGAAGCAATAGTAATCATTTTTGATGCTTACTTAATTGATAAGATGTTGTAGAGAAATTAATTTAATATCTAAAAGGTCACCAGATGTAGTGGTGCACACCTATGTTCCCAGCACTTGGGAGGCTCCAGCAGGATTGCTGCAAGTTTGAGGCCGGCCTGGAGTAAATAGTGAGTTGGAGGCCAGCCTGAGCTGCATAATGAGTTTAAAAAAAACTTCAAAGATCTCACACACCCCACACAGTTTCATTATTAACAGATTTCAAGGAGGAATTAATATTGTAGCATTTTTGTGATTCTGAGTTTAACATTGAACTACATTTGAAATTCCTGGGGGCTAGAGAAAAAGAGAGTCTGATGATGTGAGAGCAAAACAGAAGAAGAGTATAATAGAGTAAAATAGAATAATATAGAGTAAAATGTACTGTTTTTGTTTGAAAGTACAAATATACTGAAGAGAGGACACAATAAAGCACACAAATATCTTGCTTCTCTCATTTATCTCTATTTAGTCTTAAAGCTGTTCATCTATTGTTAGATTCAGCAGGCTGTCTGAAGAGCTACTGCTGTGTTTTGACCTTGGGAGCAAAGGATACACTCTGTGCTTTAGTGCCTTATTTATTTTACTTGGAGGATAAGCACTTAGAGGATGCCTACTCTGTCCATATTACTGTTTTGAGCACTTTAGGCATCATTTGTTCTTCCTAACCATTCTGAGGTTGGTGTTACTATAATTCCAGCTTTTTAGATGAAAAAACTGAGGCCCAGAGAGATTAATTAACTTGTACAAGGTTACCTACTGTTCTATTCCAAAATCTAGAATCTCAATCTCCAGGCCATGTTGCCTCTCAATTTTTCATTTTTTTGAATATACTTGAGTAGTATTAATTTAAACACTTGCAAACTTCAATTCAAATGGCTACAGTTTTTAATTTTTTAATTTAGCAAAGAGATTTAAATGTAAGAGATGAATAATACTGCATATAAATTGTAGCAAGTGAATCTTTCAGACATTTCTGGATATCTTTTCTTTAAAATTTAGTGACCTAGCCTAGATTGCCTGAATTGACAAAAGCTCAAAAAATTCTAATTTATGCCTCTCTTTCTTCTTCTCTCCCCACCCCCTTCAGATTGAATTCAAGAGTGCATGCCTGCTTGGCTCATCCCCAGCCCTTTTTTATCTGCCTAGGTTGGCCTCAGACTTGTTTCCCTCCTGCCTCAGCCTCTCAAATGGCTGGGATTACAGTCATGTGCCACCATGCTTGGGAAACATTTCTCTTTAAAATCCCACCAATTTTATGAATGAACATTATTTGCCCCATAATTTGAAAGTCTTCAACGGCAACTAGCTGGACCCTTTGAGCAATTTTATTTGCTTTCTGATCTGAGTATATGTGAGTGCCATAAGATGAGTGGCCATAATATGAATGAATAATGCCTTGCAAGTATTTTTGTGTGAATGCTCATCTAGATTCTTGAGGCATATCACTTCTCTGCCTTTTGGTTAAGATGAAGTGTAGATTCTTTTAGCGAAGAGAATATGAGGGTACTTAGTTTTGAATCTCTTTGCTACTTCCCTATAGGGGATATGTATTTAAAATATTCTCTAGTAGCTTAGAAAAGTAGCACTTAAACAATTTCTTTGTACCTATATGTTATCATACTATGGAGATACCTTTAAAAACTGCAATTCATAGAGAACCATGAATTTAATGCAGAAGATAATATGTGATTTGCGCGTGTGTGTGTGTACATGTGTGCACGCCAGTTCCAATTCATAGATCCACAGAGATGATTCAGCACAATATCTATTAACTCACAATTCAGGACACCTGGCATAACTGAAATATATGAGGCAAAGGAAGACATTACCCCCACCTCAGAAAACGTTCTCTGAGGTGGAATTTTTCACAACCTTCAAGGCAGCATAAATTTTCAAAATAGTAAAAACTAAAAACTACAAATAAATATTACAGATATTTGCAGACTAAACATCTAGCTTTTTTCACGTTATGACTTTTTTCCTGTTAGTTTAAGATAATAGTGAAAAAATTCAAATCTATATAATAGATATAAAATAATCCCCCAAATAGATCTGTAATTACTGAAGCTTTCTACCCCTCTTGAACTTCCTACCCTCTCTTGGGTTAACTGATTCATTAATTGGGACATAGGAGATATGCTATGATGGAAAAGGAAGGTTCTATACATGTCCGTTTGCCTTGCTATGAGAAATTGAAATGGCAAACATTCTGTTCAATTGATGTGGCTCGTCTCACGGTCACTAATCTGGGAGGATGGAGAGCACACCAGGAGCCATGGAGACAAAGAGAAAGTAAAGCTTTATTTAACACTGGTGGACCAGTCTGCATTTGCACACTGGAGACTGGCCTCGTCCAGCGCTTGGCAAAGGAGGTTATACTTTTTGTAAGTGGTGGGGTTGCAGACAAGGCACATTTGACACACATCTGGTGGTTGCAGAGTTTGAGTATTTGTTAGCAGGTGGGCTCAGCTGTGGTATTGGCTTATATATAACACTAGCAGTAAGCCTATTGAGTAATTTAGAACAGGAGGTTAGTACTTCATGTATATTTTGGTAGAATGACAGAACTATTTCAGAGACGAAGACATTTCTGAGATGCGGAAGTTGGTTTGGACATATCCAGGCATGTGAGGCAGGGCAGACCTGGACATGTTGGACAAAGAAAAGTTTAAGTAGGGACTTTCCCATAGCAAGTCCAGTTTGAACTATGGAGACAAAATTCCCCTGTCAAAATCACAAGTATATACAAAGAGAAAGTAAAGAAAAGTCGAATCCTTTCTGCCTGAAGATTTGTAGGAAGAAAGGAGATGGAAAACAGTGTTAGAACACAATGTTTTCTAGTTTCATTTCTTCAAAGCCTAAATGCTAAATAGTGCAATGTCCTCTGAAATATCTATGAATAGAAAATCCAAGTCTATTTTGCTCCTGGGGATAACCAATGGAGGTTCTAGCAGAGGAAAAATTCTGAGTTTGCCGCCAGTTTTTTTTTCCCCTTTTTTCATTTTATAGTACTAAGGATTGAACCCACTGGCTCCATCCACACTTTTCCCACACATCTCCCAGGTCCTTTTTACATTTTTACTTTGAGATGAAGTTTTGCTGTTATTCAGTTGCTCAGGCTGGGCTCAACCTTGCAATAGTTCTGCCTCAGCCACCCCGTGCTGGAATTACAACCATGTACCTCCATGCCCAGCTGTTTGCTGCACTCTTAGTGTTAAGTGGTACTAGCCTCCCTAAATATGTAGTCTTTGACTCAAGGCTTGGGGAGGAGCAGGAATACAAAATATATTCCTGGCAAACACATTGATAGGAAGTGGACTGACAAACTTATACATGACAGATGAAATAACTGAGAATACTTTACCAAGTAAATATCTTTTGGATACTTGGATTTTCATTCACAAAAAGACTTATCTTGTACTCAGACATCAATATAGACACATGAAACAATTTTATTTTTTAGTTTTCTCAGCTAGGTCTTCCTGGTAGTAATTTTCTCTGAAGGAGAAATTTGGCATTTTTAAGAGGTATTTTTGTTATTTGCTGCCTTGCACTACAATTTATTCTGCCACAGTGGCATATAACTGAATGATATTCCAGCGGACTGAAGGAATTAATTCAATCAATCTCTGAGGCATGGTATTCCTGTTATAAATAAGAGATGAATTACTAAGCAGTGAACATTAATTTTTACAACATCATTTAACATTAGAAATCTTTCTTTCCTCATAGAGAGGAGTGGTCAGAGCCTAGGGAGACTGAAGTAATTGACCATAATAGTCATGGAAGTTATGGTCAAGAGGTCTGGAGGTAGAAAGGAGATGCAAGATGTCTTAGCACATTAGAAGGGAGTTTGCAAGAGGACACATAGCAAGTATCCTTCGCTGGTTCCTGGGATTTACTTTTATGATTCCAGTTCTTGGATATTCATTAAAAAAAATAATTTCACTGTCACAGCAACTGGGGCACCAGTCATTAGGAAATAATGATATGGGATCAAAAAGTTCTTGCTTAGACCTATGATAAAAGCTCATGGTGGAACAAGATTAAAAGGTCAGAAATTCAGCAATTTTGACTCACTACTATTTCCCCAAAAAGGTAAAATGTTTATTTCAGATTTGGTGAGAAGTATACTTGAGATATGGCTTAGTCTCTTCAAGCTAACAGAATTTAGCGACTAGAATTCAAGAAGTATATTTTCTTGCCAATTATCCCTCTCTCATCATTTACAGCATTGTCCAGTGAACACTGAATTATTTTTCCCTTAGCTCAGCAGACAATTTTTTCATTGATTTATATAAAGATTAATTTTATAAAACTTAAACTTTTACTTTGTAAAATGTGTTTGGAATAACTAGCAGAATAAAATATACATATTTTTTAACCCAGTAATTTTCCTGCTTTTAACAGGAAAAAAATTGAAAGTAGAAGTAAACACAAATACCTTTCATGGAAGTGTATCTTGATACATGTATGTAACTGGTTTTAGTTCCTGTAAGGAAACCCAGGAAAATGACAGCTTATCAAAGAAGAGAATCCTAGGAGAGAGGAAATACCTTTAATTTTAGTAACCTTGTCCACATTCTTTCTAAAAGAAAGTCAACAACATTTGAGCATAGGGATTTTGAACACAGTTTTTTTTTTCCTCCTATAATTTCTCTCCTCTCTACTCCTTGATATGTATATTTTAAAGCCCCAATATTATTTTCCTTGTGGTATAGAAAACTTTATTTTCATATAGTTTATGTAAGGTTAAATTTCCATTTATAGAAAATGAATTTGTTTTTATAAATAAAGCCCATGGAAAAATTGTACCAAGCAATCACTTTAACACACTGAATTATCAGACTCTTACCATTTTGGCTTGTTTTATAGCTGAAAAGGCACAACTATGGTGTTGTTTATTAAACTGTCAATTAGCTTGGGACCTCAGTTTTATATGCCTTTAAAAATCTGTAAATAAAAAAAAAGACTAGGTGTATTTTAAAACTTATAAAATGCTTTTTAGTTAATTTGGTGTTTTATATAAATTTTAACTATATTTATAGTCCAGGACCTTATATATCCCATAAAAATAGAGAAGAAAATTAAGACTAAGGCAGCTGCATTCATATTTTTGGTGAATTTTGACATAGGAAGAAAATAGCTGCTCTTGCCCTGAGTCTCAGGCGCCAAGTTGATATCAGTAATTTAGAGCTATTATCAGACAAAAATGTCCCTCACCACGGCTGGTCTGTTCAACCCAGCATGTCTTCTCAGTTCTACATTCTCAGAGGCTGAGCTCTATTCCAAGGGGGTAATTTTGGCTTGGTCATAGACACATAATGCTGATATTACTGTACATGACCACTCTTCCTGGGGATAATAGCACAGCTGGGCTGCCAATTGGGATTAGAAAAATGACGTCAGGTTTATTTTGCTGCCAGTATTACTGGGAGGCCAAAACTTGCTTTGGCTGGAGAGATATAGAACAGTGATAGGTATTTTGCCATTATACAGTGCTGGCTTATAAAAAAAAAACAAACCAAATCAAAACAAAAACTTAGTGCTTTTGCAAGCATTATGCCTAACTACATTTCTCTTCATCTGATTAGTGTTATTATGTGGTTTAGAGGTTTTTCTTTTTTAGAGTATATGCAGGGTTGGATGATTAGCTGACTACAAAAACAAATAGTTTGGATTCCTTTTCCTGGCTCCAGTTATCAAATATTCATTTTTATATGGCCAGGGAGCATGATTCTACATTGAGGTGATGTTATGTCTTAAGGTCTTTGAGAGCACAGGCTCCTTTGTCCACTTTTCTTAGCTCTCATATTCTCCAATTGAGGATGGGAACATTTTAATTGTGATTATGTGTACATTTCTCATTCTCTTTATGTCTTTCTTGGCATATGATCAATACCTCAAACATTAAATAGGCCCAAAGAGAAAGAGTAATATAGTGATGCCTGCTTGGAAATAGAAGGCAAGGCTAATGTATGTTATTGTAGTAGCCTTGGGAAGTCCTCCTTATCAGGAAAAGGAATAAAAACAGAAGTGGAACTCCTCCTTCAGGTAGTATATGAAACCAGATGGAACCTGAATTACTGTTAGGATATTGGTATTTAAGTTCCCCAAAATTTCTCTTTTTTCAAATAGTATTTTCACCAACATTATTGGCTTTGTTATTGGGCCATGTCAAAGTCTGAAAATAAATTTGTTTCTTTTCATTCTTTGTAGTTTGGCTGTCTTTTAATGTGTACTTATTTTACTTCTACTTCATAGGGCATTTCTTTTACATATAATTAGTTGACTTCAGTTAATGAGTCTTTTTTGTAATGATTTATTTTAACTTTCAGTCACTTTATATATAAAATATATATCTACACCTGTAATATATTCAAATAATTTATATGTAGATTTGTATAATTTATATGTAGTTATTAACATAAATTGAATGATATATCTATTATGGCTATACTATGGATCCCTCTGATATCCTTCTGATATCTTAAAACAGAGTAACCATGAATATTGGAAATTTGTTTAAAATTTCACATGGATTTAAATTTTTAAAATGTAGTATTAATCATAACAGTAAGAGAATTTTATGTAATTTATATTTTATAACCTAGACCATCTAGAAGTTATAAACTTACTGATTTTAAGATAATTTAATTCCTATTTATAATAACAGATAAGATGTAAATATGTATTATTATTATTTTTTTTGGGGGGGGGTTGAAATAGGATCTCACTATGTAGTTGAGACTGACCTCGAACTCACTATGCAGCCCAGGCTGGTCTTGAACTCACAGTGATCCTCCTGCCTCTGCCTCCCAAGTTCTGGGATTATAGGGGTGCGTTACCACACCTGGCTTAATATGTATTATTTAATAAGCCGGGAATAAGGGATATTCATGAAATTATGAAATAAAAAAATCTCATTAATTTGACTTTATCTCTTTGGTAAGGGATTTTCCTAATGTATTCTTATTTTAAAAGCATTGTTCAAAGAATTAAAAATAGTACTCTATAAACAGATGAAAGTCTTGAGCATCTAATGTAGGCTTAGAAATCCCATACTGTTCATTAGAAGATATTAATAATTTTCTCAGAGATTTCCCTCTGAACTAATGGAATCTTTCCATTGGGACAGAAGTTTAGACATTGAATTTCTTCTAATATTTTAAAATCTGTACCATAATGGGATTCTATTTCATAAGCATAGTAATTATAACATTACCTACCATGTTATTTCAACATCCACTAAAATATTGATTTACACTGGATTTCACATTCATTCAATTTTTAAATTGAATTCTAAATATTGTGCATCATAATAACAACTTAAAAATAAATATATATCCTTTATTTTCATATTTTAGCTGTTTAAATTGTACCTGAAAAATCTGTAATCTTGTTTCATATTTTTGTATAATCTTGTTATTTCATATTTATACTAAGCAGATATGCCAGATAAATATATCAAACCTTCCTAAGATCAGTGCTTGTCTCTGAACCCTAAAAAAACCACTTGTTAGTGGCCTGTCAATTCTCCCTATCCCTACAGTAGGAAAATTTAGGAAATGTAATTTCTATGAAGTTTATATACCATTTCATGATAGGAGACATGCAATACTAATGGACAGACCAACATACACAAAATAAAACAAATCAGTCAACTAAATATTGTTTTCTGGATTTTACTCATCTCTGTTGGTCATTTTGGATTAGGTGCTCATTCATGGGCAAATCATCTGAGAAGATGACATCTTCCATTTGAAGCCTCTGACTGGAAGGAATATTTATTCTGAAATACAATATGTATTTGAACTTGCTATCCTTTCGTGAAGGTGTATGTATTTCTAAAGAAGATAAAAGAAACAAATGTTAAAGCTGATTGAGGAATATCTGATATAATCAGCTATTTCAAATTAGGTGTGGATGTGGCAGTTTCAATTCCATTTCAGAAGATAAGGATCTATGAGTCACTTAATTTGCTACAAATTATGATCTTCCAAAGACCATAACTTATGAATGTGAAATTATATTTCTGTTAAATCCTGATTAAGTTTTTTTTCTAATACCTGCTAATGTTGTTCTTTGATTTTTGCATCAAGGGATTCATTGCAGACTTATTTGTTGTTTGTGAGATATAGGTGTTGTGCTTTTTACTTCTGAATCTTCAATAATCCTGAAAGTTCTTATGAGTTTTAACTGTTTTATTCATTTCAGTCCTTATTTTACTCCTATTCCACTCCTTATTTCACAGACTTAAAATACCCTCCTACCCACACATATATAAATTTAGTGTTTCTTCTTGGTGGTGCATCTAAAGGGAAAAAACAAACAATTCTGAATCTTGAAATATTTTCCTCTTATAGCAAGCTATGTCTATCTTGTAAGTGAAAACTATGCCTGGAGTATCACATATTCAGAGAAATGACATAATTTTATGAACAAGATTCTTTATTCTGGAATTATATGTTAATATCTGCTTATATAAATAAAGTAAATTAAATAATAAATTTTGTTATGTACAATGTAATTACGCAAGGCATGATTACTTGCACAGATTTTCCTTTTAAAGGACAGCTAACTACAGCATTGGCAATGGTAAGGTGAAAGATGGAATAATATCTTTTAAACTCTTCCAGTTTATTTTTCACAGAGGTTGTAGTTAAAAATATTCATTCCTCTGCATTTGCTTTTACCAAGTCTATACAACTTTTGAACTGTTGCTGATTTTTGCTATTTAGGATCTATGACAAAGGAATATTACGTAGACAAAAGATACATATGTTCCTTCAAAACTGGTTGTGGTAATGAGACAGAATTTTAAAAAGGCTATAGTCAGGTGATTTGCTACAGAAATTAAACTATGCCCAATTTTTATGTAGGAGTAGGGATTTCTTGACTCTTTTATGCCTCTGAGAAATTTATAACAGTAGTAGTTAGGTAAAGAATCATGACCTATTTTTAAAGATTAGTACTATTCATGAGAATACTGAAATTCAAAAGATTGAAACATGATAAAGGATTCAATCTA
Organism: Fukomys damarensis; assembly: GCF_012274545.1. Lineage (NCBI taxonomy): Eukaryota > Metazoa > Chordata > Mammalia > Rodentia > Bathyergidae > Fukomys > Fukomys damarensis. The sequence continues at coordinate 22,770,112 of NW_022900932.1, forward strand.
TCTGTAGAACTGTGTGAGAACAATCCAATATGTTTTGTTGTTATTGCTTCTTAATATGGTAAAGGCAACAAACTCATTTTCTATGTCAAAAGTAATATATAAATTTGTATCACAATATCTAACAGACTTTAAAAAATGTCTACTTTCATTTTTAAATGACCATAGTAACTGGCCATCTTAGGATATAATGTGTCATTTCAATACATATATACAATGTGTTATGATCAAATCAGAATTTTTGAGATACTTACCATTTCTCTGTGTTAGAAACTTTCACAATCTTTACTAGTATTTATTTTGAAGTATTTCCTTAACGTTAACAGATTTTGTTTTCATTTAGTTTTAGACACTTTTGATGACTGTCTGGGGCATGGTCTCTGCCAAATGTCATTCACACAGCGCTGTTGGAGTCACTGCTATAAAATTGTTGTTCTGGGAATTTTTGTCTTTTTGAACCTTTGGGGTATTATCTCTTCTACCCAGCCCTTATTCTTCAGCTACAGCTGAGGTAGAGCAAGAAACATGGTGGCAGGGCTGCTCTGCTAATGTAGAAGAATTAGTAGGAGGAATTCCTTGGTTGACCCTAGTATGGGTTAGCTTTCTCATTGCTGGGACAAAATTTCTGATACCTATAATTTAAATGAGGAGAGGTTTAATTGGTTTCAAAGTCTCACACATTTCATTCCATGCCCAACTGACTCCAAGGCAGAAACATTATGGAAGAAGGACTGAGTGAAGCAGAGCTGCTCACTTCAGGTGGCAGAAAGCAGATCATAGGGGAAAAATGCCAGCCAGAGAGATGTATCTCCTAAGTCATGCCTCAGTATCTCACCTTGTCCGACTGGGACCCACCTCCTAAGTACACATTCAGGTGTGGTTATCAGTGGATTAATCCACCTATCAGTATAGCACCCGTATGATCCAACCATCTCTCCTGCAGCCTCTTATTCCAGTCAAGTTGAAAATTACGATTAGCTGGCGCAGTCCTTTTCATAAGTCCTCTATTGCCTCACCCAAAATATATATTAATATACATTTCTTTGCTTGTAGTCAGTGGGAGACATAATTTCTACAGATTTGATATTCATTCTCAAACTCTAAAGGAAATTTGGTTTTAACTTTGCCCCTGCTAGGAAGATTTGTGTCTGTACTTTTATCCAGGCAAGAGTGCTTGTGCTGAGTTTATGAATTCAACAATTTCTTTTCAGAGCACCATCAGTGTGGTTAGAGAAAACTTGCAACCAAATGCATTTTTTCCCCTTCATTTTGTTTAGTGCAAGAATACTTCCTGAAAATATGGCTAAAAAGCTGGTGAGTGAAAGAAAATGGAAATTTTGAGTATATATATTCAGAGAGAAAGAGATATTTCTTCAGGCTCTTTCTAGTATTCTAAGTAATTTGAATATTGTTATTTCTTTCTTTTCTATGTGTGCACTGCTGTTTATTGCTTCTCTTTCTGGTAATTTCCCTTACTGTGAGAAACTAAATTTCTACAAATTCAAATTACATAGAAATTCAATTAAACATGTAATATAACCATTGTTTATTCCCTAGAAATAGGAAGATGACAGAGACACAGTCCCTAGCTTTGGAAGTCTAGCTGTGGAGGTGAACACATAAACCATTGTATCATAAAAAAGAAAATAATAGTGATGTAATAAAAATAGAAATTATTACTTAAGGGATAATAAAGATGTTCAATGATTTACAAAATCAAACAAAAAAACTTCAGATGAACAGATGAAAAGCAAAACATAAATTTCCTCCCAGTCCAGGAAAGGCATTGTTTAGCCTGCAAAATTAAATTCTTAATGAAAATGACTGAAGGCTAAGTGAATGAAACACAAAGCAAGGAGCTGGGCGTGATGGTGCACACCTATAATTCCAGTGTTCAGGAGGCTGAGGCAGGAGGATAACCTAGAGTTTGAGTCCAGCCTGGGCTATACAGTGAGTGAGTTCTGTCTCAAAAAAAAAAAAAAAACACCCAAAACCAAAAACCAAAACAAACAAAACCAACAAAAATCCCAAAACCAAAACCAAAACCAAAAAGCAAAAGAAGAGTTAAAATGGTCTGTTCTCAAAATCTTGCTACATGGATACTAGAAAAATCCATGGCTATTATTTTAACTTTAAAAGAGAAATGTGTAATTCATGAAAAACAATTATTATGATGATATATGCTAATGTAGGAAAACCTCTAAATGGATCAAACTAAGTTTGAGTTAACTATTAATAGATTTTATTATTTGTAAAGAAGATTGAGATACCTGTGAGACTGTGACTGATATTTTAGATTTAAAATAAATGCTTTTGGTGCCAGGGGCAAATTAAAAACGTGTATGTCCATTGGTATTAATGTATCTGTCTGGTCAGGTCTGTTGTGATACAAAAAGACTTACTCTCATTGTGACATGAAAAGACATAGAGATACAAGAAAAACCTGTAATTGCTACCATTGTTTTTTTCCTGGCCATCTGTGTGGTCACTTTACAAAATGTAAGCCTCTAATTTCATCCATATTTACTAATAATTTTGCCATTTACTCTTTTATTTTTGTATTTCTGGATTTATCTTTTTTAAAAAATCCCAATGACATTTCCATTATTCCTTAGAACCACAGCGCCTTGAAAACAAGCCTGACCTCCTTAAAATTCACGCTGCCTCTACCTTTTTCCATTAACTAAAACAGCTCTCTCACCACCATTTGGAGTAGAGTCTTCTCAGCTTCCAACTCTCTAAGAGTAATGGGAATAAGTGGTGTTTCATTCTTTCATTTTGCTCTTTTCTGCTATATCTACAGAGTGACTCTTTGCCACGTAAATATTGCTTTCTCTTTGAAAATCATAACTTGGCTATTCTTTCCTTTTCATGAGCTTCAGCTGTTACAAGTTGGAAAACACTAGCATTATGATTTGGCCTTTCACCAAATTGGCAAGCAAAGAGTACACAATATACAAGCTCAATTGAGTTTACTATTGAGTGCAAGGACATTCCAAATGTCTTCCCTTATCCCTTTGACAGAATTCACTGGTCAGTGTAACAAGCAGGGACTGAACGATTCACAGTTACAGAGCTGTCCAGATCTTTAGTCTCTGTTTTTTATATATCTGAGTGCTGCCACTGGAAAACCCAGTGTTCACCATATTATTTTATGAGGAAATTCATGTTATACTATAGTAATATATTTTCTTTTCTTTTTCTGAGACAGGGTCTCACTGTGTAGTTCAGACTGCCCTGGAGCTCACTATGTAGCCTAGACTGGCCTCAATGCTTCTGCCTCAGACTCCAGAATGCTGAGATTACAGTGTGCGCCACCATACCCAGCAGAAATATATTTTCTTATGTTATTTTTCACACATTATGGTGTCTGTACCACTGGTTCTGCAGTGGTTCAACTGTGAGTCAGTCTGTTTACTTTCTGTGTTCTTTTCTCTGTGTTGAGACCTCTATGCAAGGTGTTCTATAACCTTACCTAAAGCATATTGCCTGCTATATTTTATATTACATATAATTCTATTTATATATTGTATGTCTGTGATAAGCTTCTCCCATCTTTCCAAACCTTTATTGACCACCTCAATCCCTAACCAATATCTTTTCCTTCTTTGATATTGCACAAAATATCAGAGGGAAGAATTATCTATTATGAACTTCCCGAATTCTTTGTATCTATATACACATTTAATATCCATTATTAACTTTTACCCTCTTATCTCCCTAAAAAGAGAATCTCTTCATTTATATAGGATTGTATGTTTTTTCAGTATGTAATACTTTTTGTTGTCTTTCTCATGTTTCCTTATATTGTCATGTAGTGATTTGTAATATATTTACTACCCAGGCTAAAAATGAAAGTCATATTACATTTCTATCTTTTTCTTGAATACTATATTCTTATAAGCTTATCAAGTCTACTGTTGTGGTATCGTTCTAAATTCCGTTCACTCTGCTACAATTTTAATTCCCATTTTTGTGTCAGCTGTGCAGTGTCATCCTATTTTCTACTTCTAATCTTGCTTCTTCCAATCACAGTCCTCCACTGTTTCTAGAACATTCTTTCTTAAATGTAACTATCAGTGTGATATGCCCTACATAAAATGCATTCTGTCTTCCCCTTGTCCTGAAGATGAAGTTAGTCTCTTTTTCATATGTATGCATCCTCTGTAATCTGACCTTGCTACCTTTCAACTGTACTTTACTTCATACCTTTTTACTTATCCTCTGTTCCATCCACATTCCTGTGAATATAAAGCTGTGGAGTGTCTACATGCAACACACTTTTCCTCTGCTAAGGATATCTTGAGGATATTTAAAAGTAATTTTTGAGCATCTCTTTTAATGCCTAGTAGTAATTTATGTTATGGGCTATGAACAGAAAAATGACTAGATTCCCTGGCCACTGGGAGGAATGAATGGGGCACAGACTGAAGAAGAAGTGATTTCATATAATTTGATTAAAGTAAAGACTGTGTCCACTTTGTTCACACCCAGATAGTAGCTGTCATATAATACCTGATCAAACATTTTTGATAGTAATGGTAAAAACATACATCTATTATTTATTTAATTGTTATTTTATGGCAGGAATTAAGTAAATTTAACATATATCACCCTATTTAATCACCAAAACAAATGTGAATATATAATATCATCATAACCATTTTATTGGTGAAGAAATGGAAGCAGATAGAAGTTACTTGAGTAACTTGTATCATATTAATACATGTTCTAGGTACACTGGAATCGTGATATAAAGGAACTTAACCCAATTGCCAGGGTTTAAATGAGAAATGAGTATTCCTCAAGGTCAGTATTCCAAAAGCTTGGTATCTACAGTAGCACTGTTGGGAGGTATGAAACCTCTGGGAGATGTAACATTATAGAAGGTCCTTAATTGGAGGTGTATTCCTTGAAAGGTATAGGTACGGTAGGATCCCAGTCTCTTCTTCCTCTCTTTGCTACCTGCTAGTTGCCTTGTCTATTCTATACAGAGGCTCAAAGGAATAGGGCCAATCACTTGCCAAAATTGTGAGCTAAAATAACCCTTTTCTCTTTATAAGTTAAGGCTGCCAGTATTTTGCTACAATAATGGTAAATACCAACTCAGAAGCATTCTGAGTATAGACATTCTGCACAAAGGAAAGAACATGAAATATTGTAGTGTCCTCTGAGTTTTATAATCGAGAGGGTAAAGTTGGAAAGGAAGAAGAGTGATTAGGGTGTCCAGAAATATCACTAGTATAAAGAGAAGAAAATAAAAAAACTTTGAATTTTCAAATTCATTGGCCTAGACTCTGCATGGTCTATCAGTATCTTTACCCCCACCTTGATTCGATCCCCTACTCTGTTGAATTACTTACCTTCATGTGACATGCTCCAATCTCCAGGTGTTAATGAGATTCAAGTACAGGAAGAAATGGTATCCAGTGTGTCCATTATTGTCAGTTCTTTCATTTGTATGTAGTGTTGCTACTGGGTTGTCTCTCAGGTCCTCATCTTCTGATGTAGGACAGGTCACTGGCCAGGAACCACAGAAACTTCAAGCTCAAAGTACAGGATTTTATCCCTTTTCAGTTTCCATTTCTGTGTTCATCATATTCACACTGAAAGATTAGTTCTACAAATCTTCCAAAGTAAGCATGCAATGTATTGAAACATCTCTTTAATAAATTCTTAAACCTTTGCATCGAGTGCATTTCTTTAGCTTTATCACACTTACCTGCCTCAGCTCCATTCCAGAAGTTATTTTACATTAAATCTTTAGCAATATGGTCTGAAGTTTTTTCCTTTGGAGAGTGACTCCTTACATGAATTTATTCATTGTGTTCCTAATGAACATTGTCTGTATGGTCTCGGGGGACGCAATGTTTTGAACCAGCAGAAGTTGTGGACTATTTTTTCCTCAATTTCCCTTTCATAGGTGACTTCTCCCTGCTGCCCTAAAAGTGAATTGAGATCATAAAGAGCCTCTTAAGTGAAGCTGAGGAGCTAGAAGTCATTTGATGAGAACAGCCACTGAGTATTTAAAACACATTGATGTCCTGGTCAGGTTTTGGAAAGCTGGTACTCTTAGTGGATGCACTGTAGAGGTGCAATACTGAAGCAGCAGTGCCTGTATTGTAGTTCTTTAGGGGAGAAGGTATGTGTGTGAGTGTGTGTGTGTGTGTGTGTGTGTGTGTAGTGGGTGCATATAAAACTATAATGTATTACAAGGCATGGATCTCAAAGACAGACTATGCACTGATATTTTTTTCCAGTTAGTCCTTCAAGACTCAGTTCTTATTCTGTGTCTTTCAAGAGGCCTTGTTTGTACACACTTTAGATTGAACAAAATCCCTCTTCTTACTCTAGAAGCAACTTTTCATATTTTTATAAGGGCATAGTTTTATAAAGGTTGATGAATTCAGGCCAGCTTGCTCTTCTTGTGTCTCCCTTCCCCATGATTACAGGCTTCCTGAAAGCTGGGACTGTGTGTCTTCATCTTTTTATTTGTAGTGCCAAATGTGGCTCATGTGATAGTAATTGTGAAGTGGTTACATTGCAGTTCCTCAAGAATATATTAAACTGTTTTATATAATGTTTGTTAGCAGGCAACATCATTTTACTGACATTCAGATAATTCTAAAACAGACATTTTTTTCCCTTCACAACAAAATATTATTTTCCTTTTTCACATCTTTGTAAAGCACTGGAGCAAATGTAGTTGTGTAAATCTAGCTGCTTTTTGATGAAAGACAAGAAACTTCTGGATATGAGGGAGCATTGGAAGTCCACTGAAGCAGACCAGAGCCAACCAGGTTAAAAAGTGAAGATGAAATTTTATAAAACATTTTGGAGAAAGGCAAAGGTTTGTTGCAAAGGCCTGCCTAGAAAAGAGCTGCACAGATGTGCAGGGCACAGCCAGATGCTCAGCAAGATATCATCAGCAAGTGTGCATAGGCCCCATCCAGATGTGCACCTGGACAGCAGTTAACCACAGGATCCACAAGGCTACCATTCTGAACCCAGAAATTGGCCCAGTGCTGAGCAGCAGAGAGAAGGCCATTCTAAGGTTTGCTGGGAATTGAAGCCTACTGGATGAACAGAGTTGCCTCAACGAAGGCACAGGAGGCTGCATCTGTTGAAATGAGAAGACAAATAAACAAGACTCAAAGTCTTGTTGTCAGACTTCCAGTTCATCAAAGTGCAACAAGATGGAACAATCTGATAATCAACCACCTGGATTCTCTGAACTGGCAAAGAAAGAGGATACAGAAAAAATAAAATCAGAAATTATTTCTCAGATAACAACAGAGATTGTGTCCATAGTAAAAGGCATGATTAATAACTACAGCAGACAGATAAAAACATAGAGGAGCTGAGGAACATGATGGAATCACAGCATAGAAAATGGAATCTATAAAACAGATGCAAACAGGTATCCAGGAGATTATAAACTCCGTTGAAAGTTTGCCCAGCAGAACAAGCCAATGTGAGGACAGACTATCAAATATAGAAGATAGGATTGCAATTAGTGGCCAGGAAAAGAAAAATTTCTGAAAAATAGTATGGGACCATGAGAAATCAATCCAACAGCTTCTAGATAATGCAAAGAAGAATAACATAAGACTGATTGGAGTCAGTGAAGAAACAGGAGACAGTGCAAATGACATAAAAAAAGAAAACTTCATAGAAGTAGTGGCAGAAAACTTTCCAAGCAGGAAAAGAATTTCATATATAGATAAGTGAGGCATATAGAACTCCAACTAGACATGATCAAAAGAAAAATCTACACTTAGGCATATAATAGTTAAGATTCCAGAAATTCAAAAGGACAACAGCAAAAAAATCCTATAAACAGTTAGACAAAAGAAATAAATTACATACAAAGGAAAGCCCATCAAAATCACAGCAGACTTTTCAATACAAACGTTCCAGTCAAGAAGAGCCTAGAGTGAAGTATATCAAGCCCTAAAATAAGATAGCCTCCAACCCTGATTGATGTACCCTGCAAAACTATCTTTCAAAATTGATGGAGAAATAAGATACTTTCATGACAGAAAACACCTTAGGAACTACATGGATACTAAACCAAAAAATTTTAAACCATCTCTTAGGAAAAGGCAATGAGGATCACAACTCTAGGAAGCCCCGCAGAATGAATCCATCAGGCACAAAAAGAAATTAAATACAAAGCGGGGAGAATCCAACAAAAAAAATCATGACAAGGATAAGTCAATATATATCAGTTATAACCATCAATGTTAATGGTCTCAATTCATCAATCCAAAGAAGTAGACTAGAAGAATGGGTCAAGAAGCAAGATCCTACATTGTGTAGCATAGAAGATACATACTTAAGTCAAAAAGAAACTCACAGACTGAAAGTTAAAAGGTGTAAAACAATACTCCATTTGATAGGTACCTGAAAAAAAGTAGAGGTAGCTCTCTTGTTTGCAGACAATGTATTTTGAACCAGCACTAATTAAGAGAGACAAAGGACACTAGATCCTAGTAAAGGGAACAATCCAAGAGGGAGAGATGACAATTATAAATATATATGCACCAAATACTAGTGCACCCAAATATATAAAACAAATACTAACATACAGGAAAAATCAATTAAGCACTGATACAACAGTAGTGGGGGACCTCAGTACCCTACTGTCACAAATTGATAGATCAACCAGGCAACAAACACAATAAAATACTAAAAAATGAACTATTGAACAAATGGACTTAACAGATGTTTATGGAGTGTTCCACCAACAAAATCAGAATACACATTCTTTTCAGCTGTACACAAGTCGTTCTCCAAAATAGAACACATATTCACTCATAGAACATGTTTAAGTAAGTGCAAAGGAATTGAAGTGATCCCCTGTATATTATCAGACCATAGTGCAATGAAGTTGGAGGTCAACAGCAAAAGAAAACACAAGAATTTAATTTTATTAACAGATGGAAACTGAACAACACACTTCTGAATAACCAAGGAGGTAAAGAGGAAATTAAAGAAATCAGACAGTTTCTACAATTAAATAACAATTCCAATACAACATATTGGAATCTATGGGACATAATGAAAGCAGTTTTATGAGGGAAATTCATAGCAGTGAATACTCATATTAGGAAAACAGAATGGGCTCAAATAAACAACCTAATCCTGAACCTCAAGCTTGTAAAAGAGAACAGCAGGACAACCCTTAAGCTCATTTAAGGGAGGAAATTATAAAGATCAGAGCAGAAATCAATGCAATGGAGACTAGAATGATACAAAAAAAAAAAATCCATGAAGCAAAGAGTTGGTTCTTCAAAAGAATAGACAAAGTTGGAAAACCTTTAGTCAACCTTATCAAAGAAAGGAAAGAAAAAACCCAAATTCATGCAATTGGGAATGAAAAGAGTAAAATTACAAAACCCAGAGAAATCTAGAGGATCATCAATACCTACTTTGAGAACCTGTATGACAATAAGATGAAGAATACAGAAAAAATGGACAGATTTCTAGATACATATGAATTACCAAAGTTGAACAAAGAAGACCTAAATAATTTTAAACAATCCAATATTAATCAATGAAATTGAAAATGTAATAAAAAACTTACCAACTAAGAAAAGCCCGGACCCTGATGGCTTCACTGCTGAATTCTACAAGGTATTTAGAGAAGAACTAGTGCCATTAATGTTTAAAATCTCCAATGAAATTGAAAGCAAAATAGTACTCCATGTTCATTCCTGGAAGCAGGTATCACCTTGATCTCAAAAGAAGAGAAACACCCAACTGAGAAAGAGAACTGTAGGCCAATCTCACTAATGAACATAGATTCAAAAATTCTCAGTAAGATACTGGAAAACAGAATGCAGAAGATCATTAAGAAGATTATGCACCCTGACCAAGTTAGTTTCATCCCAGGAATGCAGGGATAGTTCAACATACACAAATCAATAAATGTAATATACTATGTTAATAAAGCCAAGGACAGAAACCATATGATCATCTCAATAGATGCTAAAAATGTGTTGGACAAACTTCAACACTCATTCATGATAAAAATATACAGAACATTGGAATAGACAGTCTCTAGCTCAACCTGATAAAAGCAACCTACTAAAACCAACAGCCAATATTATACTAAATGGTCAAAAATTGAAATACTTGACAATAATAACAGGAACAAGACATTGATTTCCACCATCACCACTCCTGGCAGCACAGTTTGGGAAACATTAGCCACAGCAATAAGACAAGGAAACAAAGAAGTTAAATTATTATTATTTGCAGATGACTTGATACTTTATATGGAAGACCCAAGAAATCCACCAAATGTCTGATAGACTTAATCACCAAATTCAGTAGTGTAACCTTCAATAGTCTTCCTGTACAGGAACAACAGACTCACTGAGAGAAACTGGAGATACAACTCCCTTCACTATAGCATCCACAATTAGGAATCTACCTAATGAAAGAAATCAAAGATCTCTACTCTGAAAACTATAGCACTTTGAAAAAAAGAGATTGCATAGGATATCAAAAATCCCTTGCATCTGGGTAGAAAGAACCAATGTAGTAAAAATGGCCATACTTCCAAAACTGCTTTATAGATTCAATGCAATCCCAGTTGAAATTCCAAGAGCATACTTCACAGGCCTTGAGAAAATAATCCAAAAATTCATGTGGAACCAGAAGAGACCTAGAATAACAAAAGCATTTCTAGGCAACAAAAACAAGGTAGAGGTTATAAAATTCTCCAACTTGAAACCATACTACAAAGCTATTGTAGTAGAAACAGCATGGTACTGGTAAAAAAACATACCTGAGGATCAGTGGAACAGAAGATGCAGAAACAACTCCAGACAAACTCAGCCACCTCATCTTTGAAAGAGGTGACAAACACCCTCATTGGAAGAAAGATAGACTCTTTAATAAATGACGCTGGAAAAATTGGGTTTCAACTTGCCAAAGATTAAAAGTAGACCTATATTTCTCACCATACATTAATCTAAAATATAAAAGAATTAAAGATCTAAATATTAAAACAGAGAGACTATCCTGGCTGGAGGAGAGGTTAGGTACAACTCTTGAAGACACTGGCATGGGAAGAGGTATCATGAACAAAATATCAGTTGCATGTGAACTAGCAAAAAGAATCAACAAGTGGGATCTCACCTTACTAAAAAGCTTCTTCTCAGCAAGAAAAACCAGCAACAGAGTGAAGAGACAACCCACAACGTGGGAACAAATTTTTACCAGCTGTTCCTCAGAGAAAGGTGTTTTATCTAGAATATATAAAGAACTTTAAAAAAATCAGACATCCTAAATTTAAAGATCCAATAAAAAAATGGGCATCTGGAAGGAACAGATATTTCTCAGACAAGGAAGTAGAAATAGCAAATAAACATATGAAGAAATGTTCAACATCACAGGTCATTTAAGAGATACAAATGAAAACAATACTGAGATTCCACCTCCCCCAGAAAGAATGGCTGATATCAAGAAATCAACCATTAACAAATGCTGGCTGGTCTGTGGGGAAAAAGTAAACCTTCTCCAGTGTTTGTGGAAATGTAGACTGGTGCAACCACTGTGTAAATCAATGTGGACCTCAAAAAACTCTGATTAGAGGTCCCATTTGACCCAGCTATTCCTCTGTTGGGTATCTTCCTAAAAAATTAAAAGAATCATACCACAGTGATATATGTGCATCCGTGCTCATAGCAGCACAGTTTGTAGTAGCTAAAAGTTGAAATCATCCCAATTGCTCATCACCTGGAAACTGAATAAAGAAAATATGGTTTTTCTATAAAAGGAAGTATTACTCAACCATAAAGAATGAGAAGGTAGAGACATTTATAGTTAAGTGGATGCACATTGAGGCCATACCCTTAAGTGAAATTAATAGGATACACATGTGTAAATACTGAATCGTTTCTCTGGTGTGAGAAACTAAAAGTGTAAATAAGGATCAAAATGTATAATAGATAATGTGAAATAGGAAAAAAAAAATGTCCAAAGGGGAAATGAAGTTGGAAGGGTAGGGAAAACAAAGGGAATGGAAGTAATATAAGAAAATGGAAAAATCTATAAATAGGGGTGGAGGGGTTAAAGGTAGGGCAAGGGAATGGGGAAAAATAAGAATAAAGATATATTATGTAAAGGTACAAATTCCAAATAATGAATGTCAACATAGTGTATACTTAAAGTGTACCATAAAATTAATGTATTAAAAAAGTTGTATTTAAATTCAAGAAAAATGAACAGAGTGGTATAAGAGTTTCAGACCTGAATAGAGACTATATTGCCTAAAATCCTGAGGGGTATAGGTATGAGGATCATGTGGCTGCCTTATTGATATGCAAATATCTGAGGCTCATATTGACCTATGGTATCACAGTCTCCATTTGGATCCTAGAATTAGAGTTTGAGGAAATACTATTAGCCAAGAAGTGAAGGCTTCTTACCAGTTTATGATAAGAAGGAACTAAAACAATTAATATGTGTTGTGTACATGGATGAACTCCCTATGATGAATACAGTCATCGTGTATTGGAAACATATACTAATAACATATAAAATAAACTATACTAATAAAAATAAAAAAATTAAAAATGAACTAGATGAAATGAGCACCTCATCAACCTATGTTAATATGTGCCTGTATTTAACATTCATGTATTCTACACTGTGTATAGTTCAAATTTCAAAGAATAAAACAGTGTTCAAGAATTAGCAATCTGATCTCACACATAGGAAAATTTGTAAGTGTGTCTACATGTGGGTCCTGCCTGACTCTTGTGGTCAATATTCATTTTTCAGAATAAGCAGTACTTAGCAAGACTCACCTTTAGAGATGGTCCTTAACTGGCTTCATTATGGCAAGCACATACTGCATCACCATAGTGATTGACTGTAATCAGTTAGTGCTGCTAAATATGTGAATGGGTCTGGATCTCCATCAGAGGTTTTCTACTATTATATTATGAAAAGATTCTGTTTGGTACCTACATTTATGTTTCTAGAAGGATGGTAAAGAAATACAGGAACTTTAAAACCTACTGAAATTTAATTTACATAAAGTCTACTGTGTTATTAAATCATAGATTGGAAGTTCTCAAATCTATAGTATCTAAAGATTTGTATTTCATTTTTATGTACACTTAAAATTCCTTTTATAAATATGTTTGACTTTGCATCTGATATTTAATTTAGATTGTGTTTAATCTACAAGTTTTATTTATGTGGTTAATAAGCTATGGTGTCAGTTTTTTGTTATTTAATAGTAGATAACTATAAATAACAAGTAAATTACTAAGCCATTTCTCAATTTTAGATACTTTTTATCAGAAATCAGGGAAGGAAGTGGATTTAGAAAGCAAAGTGGTGACATTTGAAATGAAATGGTTAATGTTCCCAGACAATTGGAATGCCAAACAGATCTTGTTAATTTTATATTTAATGAAAATGGTTCCCTTGAAAAAGTCTGAAAATTTGTATTATAAAATACTGTCACAGGCACAGTATAGAGGCAAGTGCTGTGTAAAGATGAATACAAAAAATGTCATAGTCTCTTTCCTCACTGGAGTGACAGTGACATCTTCCAAAGAAAATGGAGTGTTTTTTATCAAAGGGTTTCAAGTGAGTGAGCAGTCTAATTTTCAGCTTATTTTCTCCCTTATATTTTCAGTCTTTTCTAATTGGTATGATTGATGTGTTTTTAAATTAATATACATTTTTAACTTACACTTTATTTCATGATCAGCCCAGTTCTAACTTGTACTGTATTCTAACTTGTATTGTTTTCAATTTTCTTTGTTTAGAAAGTGAAGGAAAGGCATCTTTTGCTAGATGTAATTATTCCACCAAGAAATGAATAATTGTATTTGTTTTGTCTTTACTTTTAAAAAAATCTGAAATGCTTAGAGCATTAAAATCCCACCCTTTGATATGTGTTTATCCATGAAAAAACTTTCTACTCAGGACATCTATTAATTCTATACTGAATATCTTCTAGGTGAAGCATTATAGACTTAATACCCACATCTTTACCAAAGTGCTACTAAAAAAAAGAAAAACTGGAAAAATTGAGCCTTTGCTTATTTAAAAATGTTTTCAAGGATGTAAAGCTATTCAAGAAAAAAGAAGCACATATTATTGCTTAAGGCTACTCTCAAATGTAACTCTGTATAGTGCAGCCTGTAATTGCTTGTGGTAGAGAATGTTGTAGATGCACTACTAGTTTGGTTAACCTGGAGAAAAATATTTTATGGTTATTCCAAAGAAGAATTCACTTGGAATTATTGTACCCTGATCAGAAGATGTAGCTGTGAAGTAAATTACTTTTATGGGTAAGAATAGAATGGGGCTGTCTAGAAAGGATTTAATTTCTAATTTCAAAATCATCTCTTTTTCTCATCCTACATAAATATTAAGCACTTATGAGCATATTTCCTACATTTTGAAAGGAGAATTCTATGTAGATTTTAGAACATTTCCTTCACTACCAGTTATTTAAGGATACTCCATATGGTGATACATCTATGCAAGCCTAGAGACCTGACATAGATATTATAGACAATCTTGCCCACAATACTCAAATATCTATGTATATCAAATATGTAGGATTAGAATGAGTTCAGACTTGGTGTTACAAAATAACTTAGAAGGCTCTTTTAGAAGTCGTAAGGAAGATGATGTGCACTTGTACTGACTATGAGAAAGTGATTAAAGAGCTGATCAAAAAGAGGAATATTTAAACGCTTTGTGTACGTGTGCCTCTCTAGTTTTAATCCAAAGATTGGAAAGGTTAAGGACTAGAAATAGCACATGTTTAAGGTTGAGTCTGAAGCAGGAAAAAGTATCTTATGTTACAATGCAATGTCATTAGATAAGAAAAATTCCTTTTTATTCAGGGATGGCATAGCATTTTTGTTTCAGCAGGCCTTCAGCTGATTGTGTGAGACCATTTACGTTAGGGAGGTCAATATGCTTTATTAAGTTTACCAATTTAAATATTTCTCTCACCCAAAAATGCTTTCTCAGACACATTTAGAGTAATATTTGATCAAATGTCTGGGCATCCTGTGGCCAGTCAAGTCGGCACATAAATCATTACAAGTTTAAATCTGGATCTTAGAAGACTTGAAGATTAATTAAACATAAGAGAATGAAGAGGGATAGTAAAATTAACTTTCCAGTCTTGTGTTTGAGCATTGATCAATATAATTTATTAGATTGATGACATATGGGGAAAAGTATGAATAGTAGTTATGTGGGGTAGTGACTGTGCATGACTCCAACTAAGCACTTTTTGATGTACCAACATATGTATGGACAGGTATAGAATTATAGACTCCTCTTCTTCCCTATGAATTGGAAGAATAACTCTAAGTAGATATAATGTAAAAATATGAAGACATATGAGATTAGGTTCTAGGGAGAAGTTGAAAAAAGAACCAGACTGATATTGGTTACAGCTGGGCCTGGTAAGGGCTCTCAGTACTCCCCAGAGTGTAATGCTTACTTATACTACTAGTGTTATAACTCAGATGTTGGGGAGTGAGGTAAAGTATGCTTATTTTGTTGCAGATGATCAGAACATATCCCTGATGGTGGAGTGGTCTTTTCCTGCAAGGAAAAGATATTTCACTCCTATCCTAATTCTAGCTTTGACTCGAGAAGGAAATGAAAATTTACGTCTTCATTAGAATACAGAGCTTAAATCCTGGGGTGCTGCTGCTTGTTTTAGATAAATGAATTTGTTTAGTGAGACACAAGTCTGGTCTCTCTGCAGTCAAGCTTGCTGTTTTGAATTATTGTTTTCCCTACCATTAAATATATCGTTTATACTATATCTTTATTATTTGATATATATATCATGTATTTATAATGAGCTAATATATACATATACAACTCACATTAAAATATAGGAAGACAACAGTTATCCATTAGCTCAGGAGAAAGTAAAGAAATAAATAGAAATCAATGGGGAGTGTTTGCTGGCTGGAATTATCAAAAAAATATATTCTGTAGCTATAATAATATCAAGAGGCTTCTCTCTAGTAAAAGGAAAATTCAACACCAAAATTAGAAACCCCTAAAACAATGCATGACTGATTTTCCAGTTTACATGGCTGTCATTATCTGGTTTCCAGAACACTTTTCTACCTGATCCATACATCAAGGTCAAAGTTGTTTCATTGCTAATCATTTTTGACAGAGATGAATTCTCTCCAGTGTCTATGGATCGGACAAAGTGGTTTGACCCATAATTAGTCACCAACCACATTTTGAAAGCACAGTTTAGTTATCATAAATTCATCTCAATGATAAAATGTATTGAACAAATTGCTGGCATAAAGGTTTTCTTTGAAATGTAGTCTGGTAATAATTAGCAATTGTTGTCTCCTTACAGATGAATTTATCTATTTTGTTTGTTCATGACAGAGATTTTTCACTTGTACTTATCATGAAAACGTTAATGAAAGATACATAATAGTTAGTATTTCTTCCCTTTTTGTAGTATCTTTCACCCTGAAAGATAGCTTTGTTTTTAAAAGGGAAAGGCATTTTCTTATGTGGTAAATCTGGAGAAAAGATTAATTGTATTCAGAGTTTAGATCTCATATAGAACAATTGGAAAACAGTCGTGTATTTAAAATTACTCTTGAAAAGAGTATATTGGAGTAGAGATCTTTGATTTCTTTCTTTAGATTGATTCCTAGGTATTTCATTTTAGGGGGGTGCTATTGTAAAGGGAATCCTTTCTCCAGTTCCTCTCTCAGTGAGTTTGTCATTCCTGTACAGGAAAGCTATTGAATTTTGTGGGTTGATCTTATATCCAACTACTGATAAGTCTAGCAGACTTTTGGTGGCGTTCTTGAGGTCTTCTATATAGAGTACAAGTCATCTGCAAATAATGCCAATTTAACTTCTTTGTTTCCTATCTTTCTTCCTTTTGTTTCTTTCTCTTGTCTAATTGCTGTGGCCAATGTTTCCAAAACAATATTAAACAGGAGTGGTGATAGTGGACATCCTTGTCTTGTTCTAGTGGAGTACTAATAAGCCATAAGAATGAGAAACTAGAGACATTTAAAGCTAAATGGATGCACATTGAGGCCATACTCTTAAGTAAAATAAATAGGACACACATGTGTAAATATGAAATAGTTTCTCTGGTGTGAGAAACTAAAAGTGTAAATAAGAATCAAAATGTATCATAGGTAATGTGAAATAGGAAGAAAAGTTCCAAAGCGGAAGGGGAAGTGGGAGAGGTATGGGAAAAGAAAAAAGGGAAAGGAATAAATATGAGAAAATGAAAAGTGGAAACAGTTTTTTAAATAGGAAGTGGTGGAAATGGAAGGGTAGGGAAAGGGAAAGAAGGGAAATAAGGGAAAAGAAAAAATATGAGAAAAATGAAAAATGGAAACAAAGTCTTTGTAAATAGGGAAGGGTGGAGAGGGTGAAAGGAGGTCAGGGTTGTGGGGAAAAATAAGAAACAAGATATGTCTTATAAAAGTACAAGATCCTAATACCTAAAAAGTAACAATAAACTCAATGAGAAAAAAAAGAAAACAGGGAGGTGTGGAGGGCTTTAAGGGAGGGCAGAGGAGTGGGGGAAAAATAAAAACAAAGATATATTGTGTAAAGTTACAAATTCCCCATAATGAGTGTCAACATATTGTATACCTAAAATGTACTAAAATTGATGAAAGAAAAAAAAAAAGAGTGTACTGGAGATCAGTGTATGCCTCACCAAGACCAACAACCAGTTTTCTGTAGTTACCAGAAACACATTTTCAAACACCACACTCTCCCTCATCATGGCAAATTGCTTGTATGCTTTGACATGTTTGCATCCTCTGAGGTTATGAGGGCACAGTGGAGTAAGGTTTCTTATTTCATACTCTAGGCCATTAAAATTGACAGACAATCTACTGGGTGTTTTTGTTTTCTTCACAATTTATACAATTAAAGTTGTATAAGTTACATATATTAATAATGTGACTTCACTCTAGATTCTATTCTATCTGGTTCCATTTGGCTAAACCTTCCCCAAGATTTTGTAATTGGAAACGTTGGTGTCACCTGAAGAAGAGTTTTACATTGAAGTAATAAAAGTTTAATGTGTGTAGATGTAAGTGTGAGGAATAATGTGGTTTATTCTGTGCTATACTTGCAGGCTTTAAGGACACTAAAAATATTGGCAAAGAACATTGATTGCTAATGATTACTTAAAAAATCATGACATAAGTCTTGTAGAGATATAAGATCCCAACAATGAATGTAACTGCACTGTATCCCTAAAATGTACCAATAAACTCAATTAAAGCTAAAAAAAAAATCATGACATATGAGGAACGAAGTATTTTTCAGGGCTCATACTCACTAAAGTATAACAAATGTATTTTATACAAATACTAGTCACTTGCAGGTCACTGAAATTATTATTTTATTCATTGTCACTGGGAAAATGTTTGATTCCTGTTAATGTCCCAGGACTTTCAATTGTTATTGTACTTTCCTTCTATATTACATAATGCCTAGTGAAAACTATATTAAATATTTATAAACTAAAACTGGTAATATTCATTTCTATTTTATTTTGTGAAGCAAAGAGGCAAAAGCAATAATCAATATTTTCCTCTGTAGCTCACAACTCAGTTTGCTTTCTATGAGGCTCTGCAGTTCCAGGAGAGCTCTGATCATTGATTACAGATTCACATGGCTTAACTTGATAAATGATTTTGCCCAAACCTTCTATTGGAGAAGCCTATTCAGACTTTGTAGGTATAAAATTATTACTGCTTCTTTAGTCTCAAATGTAAGATTAGTGATAATAATCATTGGTTTCATATTAGTAAGTGTTGCAATAACAGTATTTTGTAAACCTGTTGGTATATCATTTTACTTTTTGGAGTCGTGAGAAAACAGTACATTTTCCATTAGTGTGATCCATGATTAGTCTGTTACATAAGAAAATTTTGAATGGTGAATTATATATGTGTAATATATTATGATTTTCCAGTCTGTACTGTAAAATCTGAATGGATAATTTCTTGGAGACCATAGATCATCTTTTTGATATAGCCAATAAATAAACTACAAACTAATTCTTAATTTTTTTCAGCTTTAATTGAGTTTATTGGTACATTTTAGGGATACAGTACAGTTACATTCATTGTTGGGATCTTGTACCTCTACATGAAAGTCTTGATTCTCATTTTTTCCCCTTACCTCTGCCCTCCCTTCACCCCCTCCTCCCCTCCCCATCTACAAACACTTTATTTCTATCTTTTCACTCTCTCACATTTTTTTCTTTTCCCTTACTATCCTTCCCCTACCCATCCCACCTTCCCTACACCTTTAGCTCCTTTCTTCTCATTTCTAAATGACAGTAATCTTATTAGGATCTTACATTTTATTGCAGATTATTCACACCAGGGAAACTACTCGGTATTTACACGTGTTGACTTATTTATTTCAATTAGGAGTATATCTTCAATATGTATCCATTTTCCTATGAATACACATATTTTCTCATTCTTTATGGCTGAGTAATATTCCATTTTATAGAAAAACCACATCTTCTTTATCCATTTTCCAACAGATGGGCAAATGGCTGTTTCCAAGATTTAGCTATTACAAACTGTGCCGCTACAAACATGGGTGTGCATACTTCTCTGTGATATGATTCTTTTAGTTCTCTTGGAAAGATACCCAGCAGAGGGATGGCTGGGTCAAATGGAACCTCCAGTCGAAGCTCTTTGAGGTATCTCCATATTGATTTCCATAGAGGTTGCACTAGTCTGCACTCCCACCAACAATGGAGAAGGGTTCCTTTCTCCCCACAACCCCGCCAACATTTGTTACTGTGTGATTTCTTGACAGCAGCCATTCTTTGTGGGGTGAGGTGGAATCTCAGTGTTGTTTTCATCTGCATCTCTCAAATGATCAGTTATGTGGAACATTTTCTCATATATTTACTTGCTGCTTTTGTTTCTTTGAGAAATGTCTGTTCATTTCGGATGCCCATTTTTGAATGGGGTCTTTATTTTTGCGGGGTGCTGATTGTTTTGAGTTCTTTATATATCCTTGATAATAGTCCTTTGTCTGAGGAACAGCTGGTAAAAATTTTTTCCCACGTTGTCGATTGTCTCTTAGTTCTGCTGATGGTTTCTTTTGAAGTACAGAAGCTTTTTAGTAAGATGAGATCCCAGTTGTTGATTCTATCTGCTAGTTCCCGTGCTACTGAGGATTTGTTCATAAAGTCTTTTCCTATACCAATGTCTTCCAGAGTTCTGCCTAACTTACCTTCCAGCAAGTTTAATGTTTCTGTTTTAATATTTAGATCTTTAATCCATTTGGATTTTAATTTAGTGCATGGCGAAAGATAAGGGTCTAATTTTAATCTGTGGCAGGTTGACATCCAGTTTTTCCAACACCATACAAACATTCTTATAATAGGTTCTGTGCCCATGGGAAGTAACTAGAACTTGGTTATTTTCCATGTTAGAAATATAACTTAGAAATGAATTTTTACATTATTTAACTGAAATGGATATTTTGACAACTGGAGGCATTGTTTATTTTACTACTTTCATTTATAGACTGCATGCTCCCCACAGGCACAAGCAAAAGAGTTACTCCTACTAATGATAGTTAAATATAAGTAACAGCCATAAGTTTGAATAATGCTTAATAATTTTTCTATATTATAAAGTGTCAATTTTGGAATTGTAAATAATATCTATAGTTTATAATTTAGAATTTATCAGAAATCTGAATATTTTATAAAGTCATTATTATTTTTTGGAGCACCAATTTTTACCTTTACTATATATTAGAATATCATTTATAAAACAACACAAATTCATGGAATCCATCCTTATAGTTTCTGATGAACACATGGATTTGGATGACTACAGAATGTGAAATTCTAAATTTCTAAGGTGTTGCTTGTCCAAAGTTCCCACTTTGAAAATCCATGCTTTAGAGACCTGTAAGCTTTCTACATTTTAAAGATGTGTTTCCAGACAAAATACTGTAATTAAAACTCTTGAAGTCATACGTAAAGGCAAGGACTTTCTGAACAGAAGCCCAGTTGTACTGGAAGAAGTTCCAAGAATCAACAAATGGGATCACATTAAATTAAAAAGCTTCTGCATAGCAAAAGAAGCAACCAACAGAGTGAAAAAGACAACCTACAAAATGGAAAAATAATTTTGCTAGTTTTCCCAGACAGAAAATTCATATCTAGAATATGTAAAGAATTAAAAAAAATTAGACTCCCCCAAATAAAAGGCCCAACAAAAAATGAGCAAGTGAAATGAATAAACACCTCACAAAAGACGTACAAATAGCCAATAAATATATAAAGAAATGCTGACCATTAGAGAAATGCAAATTAAAACAGCACCGATTCCATTTTATCCCAAGAAGAATGGCCATCATCCAAAAATCGAATAATAACAAATGTCAATAAGACTGTAGGGTGTGTGTGTGTGTGTGGAGGAGTAACACTTCTACACTGCTGTTGGGTATGTAAACTAGTGCTCACTATGGAAATCAGTAAGGAAATTCCTTAAAAAACTAAAACTAGAAATTCCATTTGACCCATTGATTCCCCTTCTAAGTATCTTCCTGAAAGAGTTAAACTCAGCATATCACAGTGAAACATGCATACTTTTGTTCTTTGCAACACAGTTCACAAAAGCTAAATCTTGGAAGTGGCCCTTACATCCATGAGTAAATCAGGGAGAGAAGGAAGGGATAAAGGACGAAAAAAAGAAGGAAATTGGGGTATGTTGAGTACCTATATCAATGCTACAAAGGGATGTAAACATTATGTATGGCAAACACTTGCCAAAAAAAAAAAAAA
>NW_022900932.1:22791978-22833226 GCF_012274545.1 Fukomys damarensis
AAAAAAAAAAAAAAAAAGAATAAAGAAAAAAAATGGGATCAAAGTATTGGTGGAGTGGGGAGGGAGGGAAGGGAAAGGGAATGAAAAAAAGAATTAAGATGTTATGAACATATACTCACTTCCCACAAGGAATATAAACATGCACTATACCATGTATTAAACTAAAATAAAAAAGATACCATTCCAATGGATGAAAAATATAACATACACATACTTATATTTTGTGAATGTGTGTGACAGTAAAGTTGATACGAGATTCAAATTCCTCTCTTGTCCTTAGAGCTTTTTTTACTACTCTTGAAAAAACATTTATAATGCTGGAAACAGTATAGCATTTTAGCACATTTAGCTAGAATATGAGTATATAGAGCAAAAACTATTATAATGATTTAAATTACCTGATTAAGTGGAGATTAGAAAGCAAACATTTCTTTAATTGCTAGTGAATTTTTTTTTGGAAAATATGTAATGCTATTCTTTCACAGTAAGTAAACCATTCTATAAAATTTATTTTCTCTTTTATAGTTCAGTATTGTGCAATGTTCCAAGGTTATTATTTTGAGGTAGGTTTTACTCATAAAGTATAGTAGTAGAGATGGGTTAGGATAAAGATATTCAGATGACTGGTAATATTTTTTGTTCTTAATGATTTAAATAAATATTTGTCATCTGAAACAATTAAATGTTGGTGTTAATAAAATAAGCTGTTATAATTGCAAGGTAAGCTGACTGCTATTTTTTAAGCTATCTGTATAGAAGAAAGACTACTGAGTTAGCATGAATTAACTAGGGATTCAATAGAACACTTTTATGTCAGAACCAACTCCTATCAACTACATGCTTAACAAGTATTTGTTAATCATATTAAATTTGGAGGCCTGGCTATAGCTTTTCAGTTTTATTAAGGCACTATAGGTTAGGAGAGAGAGCTTTGCCTAGGTATAAATTCCACCTCTTTGCTTAATTCATCAGAATGCATGATGCTCACTCACTGATTTACAGGAGTGCATCTTCATTACATATGGGTTGCACATCCTCGGATATTCTAAGAGCTGGGCCTTTCCAAATTGTGTTTAATGGTCTAGATTTGGGGTTGAAATCAGACTGGAATGAACTAATGCCTACTACTGCTGATACTGCATCATCCCTACTCTTTCCTCTCTTAAAATAACAACAAACGACAATCGTTTTTCTTGGTGGAAGTTCTTAGTTTTTATTAATGTGTCTTTTTAAATAGAGCTGTACAATTCTGACACATTAGATTGGAATATTGCTAGTACTATATCCTGTATATGGCCTCATCAGACCCGTGCTCCTATAACTCACAGTGCCTTTTCTTATTATTGAAAAATCTCTCTTTCAGCCAAGGGAGTATTAAAATCCTAGGTATGAAAGTATCTCTTCTGCCCTCTATTTTGGCCCACAGGGGTAGCCTTTGAAAATTACACTTTTTGACTGTGAAAACAGAATATAGATAGTCAAAATATGTAATAATGCTCCTTTATTCTGATATGCAGCATTTATTAGGTATGAGCAAGATACATTTGTCCTCACCAAAGACCAAATTGCATTTTAGAAAAAGCAGATAGACTGCAAACAATGGACACCTCCCTGCATGCACATAGTAATAGGCTTTAAAAAATAAGAGATAACGAAGTCATATTTTTATGGGTATACGCACCATGTATTTGGTACACTTTTTAATCTTGTTTTTATTTTAATAATATTCTAAGGCTTTCCTTCGTAATTTATTTTTAATTTTATTGCACCAAAATTTTTGTTATCTTGTCTGTTCTTCCACAAAACCAAATAATAATAAAGCTTAAAAACACAAAAAATTGAAAAGACTTCCTTTATTCAAATAGTGTATACTATGTACAAAGTTTATATTATCCAGAAAAAATGGCCTCCTGCATTAGGTTTTCGTGAATATACTTTCCTAAGATGTTATCTGGTACCCTTATGTGGTGTCTTAATTGGCAGTGTAGAACTCACTCCCCTTACATTTGACTCACCATTCTCCTTATTCTAGATAGGGAATTACCTGTAGATTGGCCATATGTGGTGGGCTGTAGCTACTTTTTATTTGCCCAGAATGTTGGCCCATAAGATATTATATTAAATAACATTAGTTTCTACATTTTTTTTCACTTTTCTTTTTTTGGTCCTGGGAATTGAACCCAGGGCCTCATGCTTGCTGGGCAGATGCTCTGCCGCTGAGCTACATCCTGGCCCTAGTTTCTAAAATTTGAAAATTAGAGATTGTCTATAATGTTTCTGATTTTCGTGTCATTAGACAGTACAAACCTATATCCTTGTTTGGCAACATTTCTCTGGAACTCAGTGATACTTGCCCCCTTTAGTTAAGACAAGAGTTCTGTTTACCTGTTATTTTGTAGACAATGAGGCTAATGGTCAGATGATATTAGTACTTGCCTTATTGGTTATTTTTCCCTGCACAACCAAGCACTTACCTGGCCCTCTGAACATTTAAGATTGTGGATGGTTATATCTTTCTGCTTCATCTGAACTTTTTTGCATTGTAACAAGTACCACTGGGCACAGGATTTTTATAAACTACTTTAGAGTGTATTTTATGTTCCAGATACAATAATTTGAATTAACAGCTTTCTTACAGCCAATATGTTACAGTATAATGGTTATGAATTTCATGTTCTATAATTTGTGGAGGGGATACAATGTATTTGCATTGTTGCCTCATCTATCCATGGTTTAATCTTCTGTCAGTCTTTACAGTTTGACTCTTTTGATGCCAAGTTGTCTCTGTTCATGATTCACTCTAGTATCTGTCAGTGCGTGCATGCCCAGAACTTCTATCTTTTCCACACACTCCTTACAGAGCTGGTGACTGCAACAGTTTCTACACCAAGACAATATTAACAGGGATGGCTAATGTGTCATCCGTTAGTTGGTAAAAGTTAATCTGGAATTGGTAGATAGTTTTAAATGTACCTTTGTGGCCTTTGGCAGTTGAAGAATTCTGATGAAATATCATTAGTTTAAGAAATTGAAAATAGAGGAATATTTGAAGTGTTATTCAAGGAAATGCTTTTGTGTGAATTTTGGAATCTCGCTCAGGGATTATAGTTGATACAGTGACAATAGAGGCATTAAGAGAAATGTTTCATGTAATATTTATATCCCAGTTTCTATTTGAAACCTGACAAGCATTGATTATTAGCAAGAAGCATGCTTCATATATAACTCAAAGATATAATGCTGGGACTCACCTCCCACAACATTGGTTATTCCTCCATATAGTTGAAGAGCTAAAATGTGTTCTCTGTTAGGAAAGACGTACGATATGTATTGTAAAATGAGGATAACTTTTCTTTATACAATAAAGATATTTCATCACCCTTCATATTGCTTTCATAGTCATCAAGAAACTGGGCATTAAAAAAATATGTATTCACTAGGTAGAGTATTTTTGTTTGCTTTTCTCTTTTGTAATTTTCAGTGTCATGCAGGAGTGTACTCTGAAGTTTTGAGTCTTCTATTTTCTGGATGGTTCTCGATTTTCCTGGTTACTTCATTTGGGGATCAGATATTTTGTTTGTGTGTTTGATTCAGAGGTTTTACAAATGCCTGTAATTTCCTCTGAAGTATAGAGTATTTTAAAATTCAAAAGTCATGATACAGAAGATGTGTATTAACACTTTTTCAGTATACTTTTACTTCCCTTAAATTGCTCTTTGACCTTAAAGAGTCAATGAGTATATTAAAATCAAATGTGTAACTTGCCTCACTAAAGTGAAGTTACACAGAATCTTGTGTGGTCCCTTTAAGGTATTCCTTTCCTATTGTAATATACAGTGATAAAAATATGTGATGAATTAAACTTAAATCATTCAGTTGATTCAGAATGGAAATATAATGGAAAATGGAGTATACGAGTTAAAAATCATTTCCTAGTAATTTCTCAAGATTTAAATGGTAGAATTGAGTGTGTTAAGTTTATTTTATCATTTTGAACTTAGTTTTGAGCAAAAAAAATCAAATTTTACTTATCTATATAGATCAGTACTATATATATATCTCTGGATCATTTTCATGTGTTTTTTTTTTTTTCATACTTTTAGGCCTAATTCAGAGTTTTAAAAAAAATTTTCCTTGACAAATCTCTTATCTAAAGCAAAGATGCTTATTTTTAACACTGGTGTTTTTTTATATTAAGTTTATTGGTACTTTTTAGGTATATAGTACAGTTATATTCATCATTGAGATCTTGTACCTTTACATGATGTATCTTGGTTTTTATTTTCTCCCCATAACCCTGCCCTACCTTCACTCCCTCCATCCTTCCCTATTTATAGACTTTGTTTCCATTTTTTTCTCATGTATTTTTTTTCCTTTCTTTTCTTTCCCCTACCCTTCCCACTTCCCCTACTCCTTTAGCCCTTTTCTTCCTGTTTCACATTATCATCTATACAGTTTGAAACTCATTTATACTTTTAGTTTTTCACACCAGAGAAACTATTCAGCATTTACTCATGTGTGCTCCATTTATTTCACTTGAGTATGGCCTCAATATGCATCCATTTTCCTATTAATGTTTCTAGTTTCTTATTCTTTATGGCTGAGTAGTACTCCATTTTGTAGAAAAATCACATCTTCTTTATGCAGTCTCCAGTTGCTTGGAAATTGGGTTGTTTCCAAGTTTTAGCTATTACAAACTGTGTCATTATAAACATGGGTGAGCATATATCGCTATGGTATGACTCCTTTAATTCTTTTGGAAAGACACCCAGCAAAGGGATAGGTGGGTCAAATGGGATCTCTAATCTTAGTTTTATGAGGTATTTCCATATGGATTTCCACAGTGGATGCACCAATCTGCATCCCCACCAAAAATGGAGGAAGGGTTCCTGTCTCCCCACAACCCCACCAATATTTGTTATTCATTATTATTATTTTTTTGGGGGGGGTTTGAGACAGGGTCTCACCATGTAGTTGAGACTGACCTGGAACTTACTATGTAGCTTAGGCTGGTCTCAAACTCACAGCAATCCTCCTGCCTCAGCCTCCCAAATTCTGGGATTACAGGCATGCACCACCATGCCCAGTTTACTATTCATTAATTTCTTTATAGCAGCCATTCTTTCTGGGGTGAGATGAAATCTCGGTGTTGTTTTCATCTGTGTCTCTCTAATGACCAGTGATGTGGAACATGTTTTCATATATTTTTATGCTGCTTTTACTTGTTTGTCTGAGAAGTGTCTGTTCATTTCAGATGGCCATGTTTGATTCAGGTCTTTATATTTGGGGCATCTGAATTTTTTGAGTTCTTTATATATTCTAGATAGTAGGCCTTTGTCTGTAGAACAACTGGTAAAACTTTTTTCTGTTGGTGTTATCTCTTTCAATGCAGAATTTTTTTTATTAAGATGAGATCTCATTTGTTGATTTTTTGTGCTAGTTCCATGCTACTGAGGATTTCTTCATAGAAGTGTTTTCCTATACCAATGTCTTCAAGAGTTCTGCCTAACTTATCTTCCAGCAAGATTAGCATTTTGGTTTTCATATTTAGATCTTTAATCCACTTGGATTTTATTTTATTGCATAGTGAAAGATACGGGTCTATTTTTAATCTTTGGCTGGTTGAAATCCATTTTTTGCAACACCATGTATTATCTTTCTTCCACAGAGGATGGTTGGCTCCTTTGTCAAAGATGAAGTAGCTGAGTATGTCCAGAGTTGTTTCTGCATCTATCAATCCATTCCACTGATACTTCGCTCTGTTTCCTTACCAGTGTCATGCTGTTTTTATTACAGTGGCTTTGTAGTATAGTTTCAAGTTGGGGATTGTGATACCCCCTATCATGTCTCTGTTGCCTAGAATGGCTTTTGTTATTCTAGGTCTCTTCTGGTTCAAAATGAATTTTTGGTTTATTCTCTCTAGTTCTGTGAAGTATACTGTTGGAGTCAGGATTGCATTGAATCTGTATCGCAGTTTTGGAAGTATGGCCATTTTAACTATTTTTGTTCTTGCTACCCAGGAGCAAAGGCTTTCTTTTTTCTTTTATCCTCTTCTATCTCTTTTTTCAGAGTGCTGTAATTTTCAGTGTAGAGGTCCTTTGCTTCCTTTGTTAAACTGATTCCTAGATACTTCAATTTTTTGGATGCTATTGTGAAAGGAATTATTTCCCTAATTTCTCTCTCAGTGGTCTGTTATTTGCATAGAAGGCTATTGATTTTTAGTGTTGACCTTGTAGCCAGCTACTCTACTGAATCTGTCAATTAAGTCTAGAAGTCTTTTGGCAGAGTTTTTTGGGTCTTCTATGTACCAAATAATGACAGTTTAACTTCTTCCTTTCCTATCTTATTGCTTTTATTTCTTTCTATTTTCTAATTGCTGTGGCTAATGTTTCTAGAACTATATTGAACAGTAGTGGTGATAGTGGACATCCTTGTCTTGTTCCTGATTTTAATGTGAAGGTTTTCAGTTTTTCACTATTTAGTAAGGCATTTGCTGTTGTTTTTTCATAGATAGCCTTTATCAAGTTGAGATAAAGACAATCTATTCCAATTTTCTGGAGGGTTTTTATCATGGATGCGTGTTAAATTTTGTCAAATGCTTTTTCTACATCTTTTGAGATGATCATATGGTTTTTGTACTTGACTCTGTTAATATAGTGTATTACTTTTATTGATTTACATATGTTGAACTATCCTTGCATCCCTGGAATAAATCTGACTTGGTTAGGGTGTATGATCTTCTTGATGACCTTTTGTATTCTGTTTGCCAGTATATTATCAAGGGTTTCTGCATTTGTTCATTAGGGAGATTGGCTTGTAGTTCTGTCTTTTGGTTGGGTCTTTCCCTGATTTTGGAATCAAATTAACACTTGATCCAGGAATAAATTTGGAAATATTGCTTCCCTTTCAATTTAATTGAAAAGTTTAAAGAGTAGTAGCAATAGTTCTTCTCTAAATGTTTTGTAGAATCAGCAGTGAAGCAATCAGGGCCTGGGCTTTCTTTTTTGGTAAATTTTTAATTACATTTAACATTGGTGTTTAATAATATAAACTATTTTGTTCTTAAAAATGTACTTATTTCCATTGGACCATCATTACTTTCTTCTTTGCCTGGGAAACCTAAGGGAATAAATACTTTCAGTGTGTTATATTAAGGAACATTCTGGAATATTCTTTAAAAATAAATATACCACATGCCTTAAAATGTGTTTATTCCCTTAGAGATTGAATGAAATTTAATGATCCTCAAAAATACTCAAACAACAAACAACAACAACAACAAAAAGCCAGGCATTGTGGCACACTCCTGTAATCCTAGCACTTGGGAGGCTGAGGCAGGAGGATTGTTGTGAGCTTGAGATCAGCCTGGGTTACATAGTGAGTTCCAGGTCAGTCTCAAGTACATAGTGAGACCCTGTCTCAAAAAAACAAAAACAAAAATACTGGCATAATTGGTAGATATTTACATGTGACCACCTGCTAATGCAGTCTCACTCACCAGTTGTTTTCTGTCCCTGAAATTTTATTTAAATCATACTGCAAAATAGCATAGATACTGAAATATCTAGAAGGAAATATAACAGAGCTGATACACTAATTATTCTCCAAATTCTGAATTTTATGTTTTCTGATAGTCCTTGGCCTCCTGGTAAATCTCAGTATTCATTTGAGGTTTGAACAAAGGCTCCTTGTTAATTAAGAATTAACCAAAATGTGTATTTCAATGTGACTATTTTAGTTTTTTAATGAGTTTTCTGTTTGCTTACTTTTAATTTTCTTAAAACTCTGGTGGTAGTATGTCAGATTATGTAGGGAACATTTATAGCTCAAGCAATGATGGAAGACTACAGTCCCTTTTAACATTAAGGTTTTGAAAGCCTATGGATTCTTATGGAACCTTGGGTGTGTTGATGGTCATATCTGAAATTTGGAAGTGAGTATATAGAGATGCTTGATCATATCTTTAACTTAATCCTGGTCTACAAATCTTCTATTTTTCTTTAAAATTTGTAAGTGCATTTAAGTTATTTTTCAAATGCAAAAGTTTATACTAGAGCTTAACATAATGATATGTTTTTTATGTAACATATATGGAAAGAATAGAGAAAGGCTTAGATGATGAGAGGGGAGTCACAGCGTTGTGATTCTCTTCAAGTAGAACCAAGTTATAAAATAGACATTCATGGTTCTTTATTTTGGTACTGGGAATCAAACTCAGGACCTTGCACTTGCCAGGAAGGCATGGTGCCACTGAGTCAAATCCCTGACCTGTTCAGGAAATATTTTTGAAAGAGTGAATTATAACATAAACTATGTTTCAGTTAGGTTTCCCCTGTATATGTACAATAATTAAATAGTCTGTGGGTGAGAGGAAGGCATAATTCAGGATACTATTGATTTGTGTTATGCCAGCTTGCTTGTGAAAAGGAATTATTTTAAATTTTTATAAGCCTTGAGATATTCAATTTGGGAAGATTAAGATATAAATTAATATCAGCGAATTCCTTCCCAGTAGACCAAAGCAGAGGTGACAAGGGGATACCTTTGTAGACTTCATTGCCACCTGAGAGCTTTCTGGGTACCCAATGAATGGATGCTGGAGAGAAGTGAACAGTGTGGGAAACTATTTAAATTAGCAGACAAGACATTAGATTATCTACTTAGTGTTTTGGGAGCTACACCTTTCCGCAACAGTGTCACTTAGCAGAGCAGTCGTCTGTAATGTGTTAACATTTTCATCAGTATTTACAGATTTGGATATTTATTCTCTTGCTCTATTTGTACTCCTGCCTTTCTTGAGCATCCTTTTTCATGGAGAGTATTTATTGGACAGTTGTCTTATTAGACATGCCCACTCTTCCCTGAAAAAAATAACTTTTCAGTAGCTATTAGCATATTAAGAAAATGATTAATTTATTTTGCTCTTGTTGATAATTTGCTGTAATATGTTAAATAATTGCTCTTAAATGAGTCAAGAAAAGCAGTCATTCGCTTGTTTTGATTGCTATAAATATCTCTGAAACCATCCAAGTTTGCTTCATATTATTCTCAACTCCTCTAGACCATTAATAAATATATTGAACACCTGTGCTAGTGCTGATCCCTGAGGCACCTCATTATTAACCTAATTGCACAGTTTCATGATATTTCATTTAACCTTGACTTTATTGCCAAACATTTTTTTCAAGCCAAGACATTTCAAATTAATGATAAAATGTTTACCTTTTATCTTAAAGTTGTCATGGCTTTATAATTGAATTTTCACTGAAAAATTCTGAAAGAAGTACCTCTCGAAGTTCATTTTCTTAAAAAGTTCAGAAAACTCATAGTTTTTTCTTGCGACTATTTTATGAATTTCTTGTCTACCTACTTTTCCTTTCATTGTTTGTCTTCATCAAGTATTCTAGAATTGGGGTACAGAAACAATATTTTTATAAACAGTATTTTGGTTTTGGATACAATTTTTCATTGTGTTGGTCCTAACTGCTCAGTGCTATTTCATTGCTGTTACCTTCATTGAACTGGAGTCAGGGAAGAAAAAAGGAAATCAAATTCACATTAG
The DNA here is from genome assembly GCF_012274545.1 of Fukomys damarensis. Lineage (NCBI taxonomy): Eukaryota > Metazoa > Chordata > Mammalia > Rodentia > Bathyergidae > Fukomys > Fukomys damarensis. The sequence goes on from NW_022900932.1 coordinate 22,801,541, forward strand.
CCGATATTGCTATTCATCAATGAAGCCATTACAAGTAAAGAATTAGATTTGAATTTTCTGGTGCATATCAAGCTTATGGAATACAGTTTTTCCTACAGTTGGAGTTTATAGGCTCTACATATCACAGGTTAAATTTCCCTTCCTTTTCAGGTTTAAAAAAAAAGAAAGAGCCCAAGGGAATGAATTGACCTGAATGAAGGTTAAACTGATGTAACTCAAAGCTTTTTTACTGTATTATTCAGTCCACTGCAGGCTCCCTGAAGTTTTTTTTAATCACATTATTCCCCACTTTGGTAGGGGAGGATATTATGTAATTCATGTCACTATTCATTTGTGTCATACCGTCTTTCTTGTGAAATTGATTAATAATTAAAATTTGTGTTTAATTTCTGTATTTTGAGATAAGCCATCAGTTATCTTTTAGACTCCACTACTTCTAATGTATTTTTATTTTAATCCCTAAGAAGGATTAAATGACCTTAAATGCAGTAAGTTTTCAATAAATATGAACTTCATGAATATAAAAGTACACTGACAGGCTCAAGTATATACTCACACATCTGTTTGTGTGCATATATGTATATATACATATGAACACTTACTAAATACTGGCTATTTATAGCACTTTCAGTTTTTGTATTATTTCTGCCATGGGTCTATATGAGTCACACAAGGAAGATCATAAAAAACACAACGCGCACACACACATACACAAGTATTGATTTTGAAAACTGACTTCCAGATGGTTAGGGTTTAGGACCCTCATGTTTATTTGAACATGTTGTTCTAAAAAACACTGAGTTTTTCCTATCATTTTACCTGTTTGTTTCTTCTATATAAATTTTATCTGATAGCACTTGTTCCTAGACTTTCAGATTTAACTAAATTCACTTGTAGATATTTGAGGTATTTTGGAAAAACGTCATGGGAAAAGTCTACATATAAGAAAAAATCTTCTACAAATATATAGGGAAGGGAAATCAAGGTCATTACTGATACTGATGCTCAGCCTTCCTGCTTTTCCTGGAAGGCATTAAGAAAGGAGCCTCTATTTTTATCTACTTTAAAAGTTATTTTATTTTTGACAGTAACATTTCAAAAGAACTAAATTGTTCTTCAGTGTTATTGGAAGGTCACTACTCAAATCAAATGGTCAATGTTCTATCATGTGGATTAGCCATTCCTCAGATGAATTTTAAAAACCTTCAAGGTGCATTATGTATTTCAGTTTCATGATTCATCTGCTTTGGGGAGAAGTATTATTTCCTGGCACATGTTCAAATGCTGTAATTTAGATATTTATAGTAAATTATTATACCACTGCAGCAAATGAAATTAATACTACCCCAGGAGATGTACCTAGGGAATAGTTAACTCATCTAAGAGGATGTTGCTCATTGTTGTTTAGCATGCTGGAGAAAAAGAAAGAACAATAACTATTTTTTTTTGCCAAATCTTTATAATCCATATGAAACATATGAGCAGGATTGAAACTTTAAAAAACAATTTAAATGAGCAAGCAGAAAGGATTACATTAGTACCAGATGTGGTGTTAGGTGCTGATAATCCCAGCTACTTGGAAGGCTGAGGTAAGAGGATCACAAATTCAAGGACAGTCTGTGGGCTTTGGTGAGATCCTACTTTGACAGCGAATAAACAGCAAACAAGGAAACAACTAAAACGGGCTGGGAGTGGAGTGTAGCTCAGTGACAGAATGTTTGCATAGCCTATGGAAGAAAGGCCTGGGTTTAATCCTCAGTGCCCCCCCCCCAAAAAAAACTGTTACATTTCTCTGGAGGTGATTTGTATATTTTGAGCAAGAAATATCAACTGATATTTTAAAACGAGTTACAGAAGCAGCTCTGATTTAAGAATCTCTTTCTGCATTTGGTATCTAAATACCTGTGTTTTTGTTCCTTCTCATCCTCTTTAACTCTATTTCTAATCATAGACTCCTTTAAAAATATTAATGTAAAGCTTTTACCACAGAAGGTGACATTTACAGTTTAATTTTTGGATTTTCCTCTCCTTTTTTTTCCCCTCATGTCCATTTTTATGATCATCTGGGTGGTCATAATTGTGTTGCTTGCACTGTTATTTGTTTACTTGCTTCTAAGAGACCCATAGTGAAGCAAATAGGTAATATTGACATACATATAGTTGAAGTTAGTCAGATATTGGACCAGATGGAGTCTATAGTGGGTAAGGACTGAAGTGGCTGTAAGAGATTTGGGCTGAGCTTGCTGTGAAAGAACTGTGGATGTCCTAAACTGACACAAACAGGACCTTCCAAGATAAAGTGCAGTAGGTTTCTTGGTTATGAGATTCCATCTTTTGGATATTCAAATTTGATTTATTTCACATTCAGATCTCACCTGAGGGTTTCCTTGATTAGAATTAACCCAAAGTTGTTCTCTGTACTTCATGTGAGACATGCATTGAATGTGCTACATCTTTAAATATTTAAGATAGAAAAAAATTAAAAAGCACCAATTCAAATTTCTTACTCAGTTTTGTATATATGCTGATAGGTATTTATGCACAATTTTAGGTATAATTATGGTATAACAAAACTTAATGGCAGAATGAAAATCCAGAAAAAACTACATACTCTGGAAAAATAAATGAATAAATGCATGTCTATATACATCTATGTATATGTAGTATGAACTTCTTTTAATAATTCATTTAAACTAGATTTTTACTTTTATATAAATATGATCATACCCACATTTACAAATTCATTTTGTATTTGTTTGGAAGAGATTTCTGTTTTTTGAAAGGTTGTCCTCTGAACAGAACTGAAGTTGAATTCAGAAACTTATCTAATTTAAAAATAATAAATATATTGGTTATAGATATATGATTAACATATCGATACTAATTTATCATTTAAGTTTCAAGAAAAGTGTATAAAATAGGAATTATATAATAATTGGTAACAGAATTCAATATTTTGACATTCGCTTTCTTAATTTTACTCTTCCTGGATATGATGTCTTTTCTCTGGCTCTAAAAAATGAGGGGGCAATAGAATGTTAAACCAAAGATAGGATTTTAATTTCAGGAGAATTTTTATTTAAAAATTTCTTCATTGCATGCTCCATATATGTGGCTGTTAAAATCTCACCATATAAGTACACATGAAATACTCCATGTGAATGAGTCCATATAAATATTAGAGATGACATATTTTCCCTCTACATAAAATTTTTATGGACTAAAGTGACTCATGAAACTTTTGATGAAATTTGAAAATATGTTCATTTTATTGGGAATTTTGTTCATATTTATTTCATAGCTTGCTTATATGGCATTTAAAACCTATGCTTTAAGTTTCAGATGGAAGGAAACTTTTTATGTAGTAACATGAAATAGTGTTGAGGATAATCTTACACTGATGAAGTTGGATCTACATGAAAAAATAACTTGGGGCTGGCATTGGAGGGGTAGGTGGGCTGTGCAAAAAGAGGGCCTTAGGGTTTCAAGAAAGATAAGAGGAATTAATATTTGGACATAATTATAATTTAATATGTATAAGGCATAATTTGACAAGGTGTTAATAAAAAAAGGTACATTTTAAGATTATAAAAAGAACCATTTAATGACAGTTCTGAACACTTGAAGTTACATTAATATCTTTCTATAACATGGAGAACTATTTAACCCTAACTTTAACTTTTTAACCCTACCTCTCTATGCCTTTTTTTTGGTACTGGGGATTGAACTCAGGTCCTTGCACTTTCAAGGCAGGCCACTGAAGTGCTGAACTAAATCCCCGGCCCCTCTATGCCTTTTGAACATATAGTTTGCTTGACTTTTAAATCTAGTGCTTAAGAATATTTGTAATAGTGAAAAATGCCTTGAAATATATGTCCTGCTTTTGCTTAGTGATCTTTATATATGAGAAAAAGCATATGAGGAGGATGCTGTGTGAATATGCAAGACTATAAGCTTTTTGTTTTGTTTTGTTTTTTTCTCCATAGCTCATAAATTAAGTTGCAAATTTAAAAATTAATTTTTTATAATGCTGATGGTTGGACCTTAGGTCTTTGAATTGAACTATAGCCCCTCTTCCTTCCTTGCTTCCTTCCTTTCTCTTCTTTTTTTCTCTTTCTCTTTCTCTCTTCCTCCCATCCTTCCTTCCCTTTTTTTCTTTTTTCTTTTTTTCTTTCATTTTAAGACAAGATCTTTCTAGATTTCCCAGGGCGGGTTCAAACCTGCAGTTCTCCTACTCGGCCTCTCCGAATGCTGGGATTACAGGTGTGTGACACCAGGCTTAAAAAAAAAAAAAAATATTAAAGATATGTCATTGACAAGAGAATGGGAAATAGGCATGATGCTAGAAAGAAGAAAAAAACAACATTCAGATAATGACACCATTGCAATGAGAAACAAAAATGCTTTTGATACTGGCATCTTTAGTTTGTTTCCTTATGTTACTTCTCCCAGAATAATTTAAGACTGGTGATCTAAGGACATATAACACAAAATTAACAAAATAGGTTAGAAAAAGGAAAAAGAAGCAGCTTATATAAAAGGAGAAAGTCAGAATACTCAACAGGAAAATTAGCCTAATTACCATGTTATTGAGTGAAGCACAGCTCTAGATTCCTGAGATAAAATATGAAGAAAACAAGATGTGTTACAATGCTCTAGTATTCATCTGAAATAAAGCATAACCATTTTGTACAGGGGAAACTTTTCCTAGACTTTGGTCTGAAATATAATTCTTATGTGTTCTTTTAAAAATGGTATTTCATAACATAATATATACTTTTCCCAATCATAGCTTGTATTAACTATAGAAACAAATATCGAAAAAATTCTTACATGCAGTGTAGAATAAGTTGAAAACAGAACCCAGTATGCATTGTTATACAGCAAAATGAAAAAAACAGTTGAATATCTACCAAAGATAAAATTGATTACAAGGTTAGAAAATAAAAGCTCAAGGGAAATGTCCTCTTTGCTGTAAAATTGAATAAAATGAAAAATAAAATGAAATCTTGCCTCAATCCTTAATATCAAAAATTTCTTTTCTGTGAAGTTCTGAATTACAAATCCCCCTCTTCCTCCATATTTTTTGAGGTCCGATTATGCAGCTCAGGCAGGTCTCAAACTCTCAATCCTCCTGACTCAGCCTACTTAGTGCTGACATTACAGCCATGTGCCACCATTCTCAGCTCTCCATTTCCTTTATTTATCTCTTTCACAGAAAGAAAACAATGTAAAGTTCACCAAATAAGTGCTGATAAATTTCCCTTTATAGTGTCTGTGTAAATATTTTCTGCATCAACTTAAAATACACATTGCAGTCTCTGGTTACATAAATGTAAGATACAGATACATTCTACTTGGGAAATTCAGATAATTGAAAAGGAAAATGAGGAGAGGGAACTAAGTCAGTAAAAACATTTTATTTACATCCCAAGTCAAAAGAACATTGGAATTAAGGAAAAGCCTGAGGAAGTAGAAAGCATATGATTTTAGGCTATGTATAAAATAAGACAGTTATAATGTATGTATTATATATTGATATGTAGGGAAAATGAAGGTATATTTTTATAATTTCACTTAATAATAAATCAGTTGTTCATTATTTCCATTGAAGGAACAAACTGACAGCATCTATTCAATGTGTGAATGATCCAGTTAATAGCTTTTCACGCTTCATTTCTCACATTTTTAAAAAGAGGATAAAAATACTTCAGTGATTGAAATACACTATGCTGGAGTGGCTTTACATAATTTATTACTAACTGGTATTCTTATTTCTAAATGATGATTTTCCCCATAATGAAATAACTAAAATGCTAGATGCTCCAAGATTTGCTTTGGAAAGAAACTCACCATTTGTGAATTTCATAATCAGTGACAGTTGAATAGCAAGGCTGCTTTTCATGTATTAAAAAATACATTGGTATTCCTGAGAAGATTGGTGTGCTGTCAGGGATATATCCTGTAGTGGATTTCTTTTTATCCTGTCAGGCCTTAGAATAATTTTATGTAAATATTCTGTAATTGTTAACCTACTACCATATCTATAACACATGATTAATTTACCACCACATGATTTGACAAAGATAATCCTGAGAAATTTTAATTTTTTAAACAATTATCATTAATAAGCTACTGAATCTTTCACAGAATGTCACACATACAGTTATGTAAAACCAAGTCTGATTATCCAAGAGATTTATAGGAGTCCTAAAACTAAGCCACAGGCAAAGAGCTGCTTTTATGAAAAGTATCAACTGATCTTTTAAAAAGAAACTTTCTGTGCCTATATGAATTTTTCACATCTTTGGGATATTCAATCAATTGAAAAAAATTAAGACTTACTTTGTTACCTTGGTTTGGTTGTGAGTTATGGTGATAAGTTCAATATAACCTTGTTTATGCTTTTTGGTGAGCTAAAAGGAACTTTACAATACTGTAACATTGGACAGTTCATACTGCAAGATAAATTAATGCAATCTTTTCCTTTCCCAATTTTGTCACATTCAGCACAATTAGCACATCTATGTTATTTTATGGATGATACAAAACAAGCAGAGAAGGAAAGAAAGGAGAAGACACACATGGAGAGCAGGAAAATAAACAAAATGATATTTCATTTATCTTGTGGTTTGTTTCAGGATCTGAAACTAACTGTTCTTTGCTGGTTCTACTGTGAAGGTTATCTAGGAATTTCCTGATGGCAGGGAGATATGCAAGATACATTTGTCCTACATAAGTCAAAGAAATGATAAGGTATTCAAATCAGTCAAGTGTTACATCCTTAGGACTGTTTCATTATATGTGTACTGTTTTAGGCCCTAATTTCATTTTTAGCATATTTCTGCTCTGTTCTTTTTGTGTACTTTTTATATCAAAATGTTTCAAGGCAAGAGTTTTGGGGAAATGAGTTAATAGAAAATTTAAATATACAATTGGCAATAATAAATTATAATAATAAAATATAGTGTGTTTCCTTGTGATCACACATTTAAACTGTTTAATTTTACAGACAATTCAATCTGAAAATGTGTCACAGGTCCTTATAAAGTGAGATGTGTGCAGGGATATAAAACTGAAAAAGAATGATAAGGTTTCCATTTTCAAAAATATTTGTTTATGTATATAGGTAGGCCGGAGCCTTGAGTATGCTACCACTGAGCTACATACCCAGCTCTATAGCTGTTATTTCATCTTACGTTACAAGATATGCACTTGGAATTTCCAGCTAGAAGAGGTAGATCTAACAGTATTTCTCTAGGGTTTTCTGGAAAATGTTTAGTTGTCTAATTACCCTTTCATCCTGCTTCTCTTTTATTCTATTTAGGAGTGTAAATGTCAGTATTTCATACTAATCCTTACAGTCCACAGGTCCCATGTAATAAAAAGTTTCTCTGTTCCACTGCTATATTTTGCTGTCTCTTCTTAAGATTTCAGAAGAACAATTGTGAAACTCAAAACCCTGAAGGTTGTTATAGAATTTAATTTATATTCACTAACAAATTTATACACCCTAAATATGCAACAATTCAAAAACAACATTCAAAGCACTCACACTAAGGATGTTTTAGATACTAAATAGAACTAGTTGCAGTGTAATGAATTTAGTTGTATAGGCTCATTTACTACCACACAGCATGGAACAAAATGTAGATAACTAGCTAGTATGAACATTTATATGTAATTTATCTTTTATAATAACTACTTGAATTTAATAAACAGTCTCTATATTGGAGATTCTCATGGCTGCCTTTGTCACACTATACACTTTACGCAATGCTCCAAGACTATTTTAGAACATTAGGCACAATTCCCTTGACATTCATTAAAATAGTATTATTCATGATATGTTCTATTCATGTTAATATTGATACGTCCTGTGATTCTAAAATTAAAATTATTCATCTTCCTAAGTAGGAAGATCAGAAAACTGTGCCTTGAACTAGTTACTGAAGTCATTAATATAATCTTGGTTCAAATTAGTGCAAGGTGCATTCTTTAGTATTTATTAAGATCACTTTAAGCACCAATAAACAATGGAAACTTTGGGGACTAATGCTATTCTTATGAAGAGAGATGTTTGTTGAGGAAAAAAATATTTTATAAAGAGTTAATGAGAGTGAGAACTTTGTGAAACAACTAACTGTTGCTATATCAAGTGAATTTACAACCTTAATATTTTTTCACTTTCCTAATAGTAGTGAAATAAAATACAAAAGATTTCTATATAATCTAATTTTCATTAATTTTAATACCATTTTATACCATAACCAGTAGATGGTGAAAATTTAAATTGCACAGATCAATACATTTCATCCACATTTTTTCACATATTCCTGAAGATAGAATTGCAATATAAGTTATTTGACACACATATATAAGATTTACATGGGGCATTTTGAAAACAAAACCAAAAACTCTGACAATCCATTAAATTGTTTACTTAATACTTTTTTATTTAATAGCATTATGCATGACCCATATTTCTTGAAATTGCTAAATTGAATGTTTTTTTATTTGAGGGTTAAATTTAGAAGATTATGGGAAACAACCATTTTAAAATTTTTTCTTTAATCTTTATATGCTGGGATAAATAAAAAGGTATATATGTGATGATACCAATATCTGCCTCTACTAAATTCCTGTGTTTCAAGAAGCTAATATTCCTAGACATCTCAAATCTCTCTAAACTATGATTAGGATTTGTGCATGAAACCTACTGGATGGACCTGAGTTACATGATTAACAAATTGAGAATCCAGAATCTAAATCATGTTTACTCTGTGAGGCCTTTTCTGATTTTTCTTTCAGTGAAACTAATCATTGTCTCTCCTTCCTGCAGCATCATGGACAGATTTCATCTTTAGAAATATTACATTAAATCACAATTGTTTATTTAAAAAAAATCTGACCACTTTGTCTTGTATCATAGTCCTTGGCATATTATAGTATGAGTATAAATGAATACTTGATTGAATTGAATTTAAAATACTTAAGTATTGTGACATAGTATAAAAGACAGTGGCTATGTAAAAAGAACACTTAATGAGTACATGTAAAAATTTGTGACTATGAAGGCAATATAAAGATAATTGCAAATTAATAGGCCAAATGAGCAAAATTTGACGCAGAGAGATTACTTTTGACCTGTAAAAAAACCTAAAGAAAACCAGAGTATAGTTTTATGAATATATCTGATCACACTTTTAAAAAATCCTCTTTGACAGTTATCTGGGCTGGCGATTTACCTCAGTGGTACTGCTGCCTGCCTTGTAAGTGCAAGTCCCAAGTTCGATCCCCAGTACCAAACCAGACAGTTATCTGTACTATTTTTTGTTTAGCTATCTGTACTTTAAAGGTAGAAATGATTTTGTAAATTGTTAAATGTTGATATATTTGTAAAAAATGTTTTGTGCTGGTGAAAAATAATTCTAAGTGAACATGAATTCTAGTTTTCGTCTGTTTTTATTTCTTAAGTGATTTTGTCCATGACCTTTAATCATATTCTACTTTAATTCTTTATTCTACTCTAATTATACTTTAATTTCTTTATTTGTAAAATATAGTAGTGAAAATTTTGTTTTAAACTGTAGAAGAAGCATTCTTCTTGGTATTCAGCAATTCTTACCTAAAAACTAAAAAAACTGAAAAAAGAGGAAGTCAATAAGTCAATAGGGCATAATTTCACACGACAAAAATAATAACTGTCACTTGCTTTCCTTTAATGCCAAACATCCTTAGCTTCTAAGAAGCTGTTAAATAATTCATGTAATTGATATATAGTTGAAATTATTTTATATTAACTTATTTAATTTAATTTATTTTTTAATTTATTATTTCTTTTGGTACCAGGGATCGAACTCAGGTCCCTGCACTTGCAAGGCAGGCAGTGAAACCACTGAGCTAAATCCTTGGCCCCACAAACTTATTTTAAATTAGTGGGATTGCTTGGATCATTCTTCAAAGCAGTTGTGATCATTTTGATAAAGTTGGCTTATAGAATTTTCCACAAAGAATTAATATGATTTGATTTCCACCCTACAAAGGAAGAAAAAACACAATGGGTAAAATAGGAGTACAAGGAGAAACAGATTCGAGTAAAGTGCTTACTCCATCTAAAATTGCCAAAAGATGTTACGTTTAGAATACAATTTGACTTTTAATGTTCAGGCAAGAAGGGCAGATATTTCTTGATATTTCTGTTCAAGATAAATATGAATATTACAAATAGTATTGGAATGACAGATGTCCATAAATGAAAATATATTCTTCTTTTTACACTGTTCTCTCATCTTTATTTTGCTGATCTAAATACTGCCAGTCTTTAGTTCTGTCTCTGTTCCCACTTTTCTCCTGAGATACCCCCAACAACTTTATTGTTTTATTTTATTTTCATATAACTTCCGTTTACACTTGCAAGTATTACTTTTAGCTCTCGGAATTTTAAAAAGTTAAATTATTTCTCTCGCTCTTTCTCCCGCCCTCTCTCCTTCCTTCCTTTCTTCCTTCTTACTTTGTTCCTTCCTTCTTTCTTTGACTGAAAGCCTCTTGGGGACAGGGACTGTGTCGTTTAACCTATGTACCTCTGAAGATTTCTACCTTTCTCTACATGAAGATTAGGTATTTTCTAAATGTTATCCATTATATTCGGTTATATCCTTAAATAAGGAGACTGTTTATGAAAGTAGTCCTATAAAATAGACAATTAAATGGGGAGTTAGTAGGGGTCAGTTTGTCAGTATATCTATCATCTGCATTTGAATCCTTATGTTTCATCACTTAGTTTTAAGTGCAAAACAATTCTTATTTTATAGGATTATTCTTCATACTATTAAATATAATAATGAAAATTCAATGAATTAATACAGGTAAAATGTTTAAAAAGAAAAAAACTGGCAAGCAGTTTTGGAAGATGTTCAGTACACTGACTTTAAGAGTTTATTAAATCCAAAGGTTAGAAAAAAATGTTGACATCTTAAAGATGTTTTTCTCCAGTGGCAAATAATTATAGAGATATTTAATATCTTTCTCTAGAACTCTCTACTATAAGTTTAGTTAGACTAGAGCTGGTGTGTCTTTCAGGATCTTAGCTCAAGACAATAATTTCTGTATTTTTATAATAGAGATTGTGAGCATTATAGTGCCTAGGTGAAGAGATTATAAAGAGAACTTTAGAAACGTGTTTCTGGCTCCCAACTGTGGTGAACATTCCATTCTGATAATTGCCTCATAGCAGAACAAAATAACAGAGGTGACCAATTGACATCTGACTGATTAGGGTATATTATTTATGGATCTGTAGTTGAAAAGAAATTTATAACTGATGTAAAGCAGTAAGAACAGATGGAGTGTGTCTAAAGTTACAACTCTTTTCTCTATGTCAGATTTTTAGTAGATACATGTGAATTAATGTAACTACTGATATTACTGAGGTGTCAATTTGGGGTTTATGCTTTTGGGGCTATTTGAAATTTGACCTTGAAAAAAATAATTTGTCATTTAGTTAAAATCTGTTCTCTGATTTGTCAGCACTTTTGCCCCCTGGAGGAATAATCGTGATAGTTGTTGAACTAATTTTTATTCTTAATGTTCTCTTTTTTCAGTAGGATTAATTGTATGTACATTTATCATCTATTTAACATGTAGTATTGTCACAAATATTCCTTTCCTCTTACATCTCTAACATCTATGCTGACTTTTACTGATATTTGATGGCATACTTGTTATTATAAATCTTACGACTCTTAGTTTTAATAATCCGTTGCATATTTTCCAATAACAATAAAAAACATTTCCTTCACTTACCTCTCAGTTGATATAATATTTTATCCTCTTCATTTTCTTTTACCACATCTTCATCCAGATACCTGGGTCTTTTTCATTGTCTACAATCAAAATTATCTTAAATATTTCAGACAAAATTTCTCTTTTGTGAAAGAAGTTCCAGAATGAGGAGATGTAATGAAATTATGTTGAAGGAGCTAAAATTACTTTCTTTGGTGGATTTATTAATTAAAATAATAATAATTAAATTGGCAACTTTGTTTTATAGTTATGGCAGTGGTCATTTTTAATAGGTGTAACTTACAGAATGTTTTAACGATTCAAGAAAGCTTGCATTTATTATAAAAGGCAAGTATGTTTTATATGCATGCTACATGTTCAGATAGTGTAGTAAGATGCTAATATAAATTTCAGTGACATCGCTAGATTTGTGTACATTCAGGAAAGAATAGAAGAATAGCCCTGTGGTTTAATCAAAAGCTCCTGAAAGCACTAATGGAGGCAAAAGACTACTTAAGAATCATTTCTAAGTAGCTGAGATTAAGGAAGACTTATTTGAAGTTTCATGTTCATCCCAGCCTCTTAACAGTAACTTTGAGGATATGGCAGGTGGCAAAAGTTTAAACAAATAAATATAAAAAGTGTGAACTTCATCCATGTTATTTTAATATGATTTCACATTAATCCAGATAAATTCAATATGTGTAACTAATTCAAATGGATCCCTCATGTAGATCAACTCAAACCTGGAGGAAACCCTTTGTTTTATACAGTCTGAGGTAAAGATTACATCATAGAACCTTCACTAAGCAAGTATACTGCGTTATGTAACTCAAGATATATGGAATCAAACTACTCAAGGTAAATGTAGTGGGCAATGTTTTAGATTAGGAAACAAAAAGGATTTGCTGCAAGGATTTTTATCACAAGTTCTCTTGGTACATTTGAAGTATTTGATTTACACCAAAATTTTTAGTTAGCTGTTCAGGAAGACAAATAGTGTATAAAAACAAATATCCTACAAATATTTGAGAAAAATGAGGAAACCATAGTTCTTTAATTCCTAGATAGCTCGGATACTCTGCTAATTAAAGATCACTGTCTTCAACACAAAGGTAAATAGTAAACTATCAAATTTTTAAACATGAATTTAATGCTAAATTTAAAAAAAATAAATATAAATAGCTTTCTCCCTCACAAGAAAAGGCTAATGCAAGCCTTAAGATACCTTTAAAAATAATTCTTCATCACTTTGGTGCTTGTTTTTAAAATTTCAGGCAATCTTCCCCACTACAGTTCTTGGTAAAATGAAGCATAATTGCATATTATCTGCCTATCCTATTCTTGCTATTATGCCAGAATTTTAAAGTATGATCTTGGATACTTGTGCATTGCAGGTAGCTTACTAACAGGTCACATCATATTATGTGTTTGAGAGATGATGCATCTTCCAGTCAGGAGCAGTCAAAACCAAATATATTTTTAGTCTCATAAACAGTGGTTTTATTTTAGAAAGTATTTTTTTTCCAAAAAAGATTTTGCTATTTGTATGAAGCTTATGGAATGACACAGATCTGAGTTAAAATTGTGTTATAGATTTGCATTGAGTGTTAAATTTGGGCAAATTGTCTTTTCTTCTTAAAATATAATTTATATTAAAAATCTGACTAGTTTTATGGATTTTTAGATTCAGGAGAATTGTCATCAGTTTGGATAAGAATAGTTCATTTTTCTTAGGAGAATAGAGAAAAATTATAATGATAGATTTATGGTTCAAAAAGTCTTGCCACCCCCCCAATTATATATATCTTCCCCATTGATCCTGAATCGAATGTGTGTTTATTTGACCAAATGTTCAGCCTTGCCTCAAGGTAGTACCCCACATACTCTTAATTCATTGTCTTTGGTTTCCTTCTTTGTGCTTCTTGAATTTTTGTCTGTCCCTTGGTGGCAACTACATCCACATGTTGGTGGCAACTGTTATGTCTGAATGATTTGTATGAAGAAATATATGACTTAGTGTACTTTTGAACAAATAATTTTAATGTGAGAGCCCAGGTAGTACATAGAAGAGTTCAATTAGCCCATATAGTTATACAGACAAAGGGAGTGAAATTAGAGATTACTAAATGACGTGTCATACTTTTTTTCTTTTATTCTATCCATTGTCTTTGGAGGTTCTCTGGCTCTAATCAGACAGAGAAAGATTTTAGTATAATGGAATCACTAATAGCTTTTGAATTTTGGAATAGTTCAACTGTACCAATGATTAACTCTGTGCTCTTCAGTGAGGGCTCAACTTCTTTGAGAGTAATGTGTCTTCATAGAGTTGTTATGAAGATAAAATGAGATAATGTAGGTGGTCTGTAAGCCTCAAAACACTGCATAATTTTATTGTTTGCTGCAGATGCTGCTGTTATTGCAACCACTCTAGGTCAAATGCTCCATTTTTCAACTCCAAAAACAGGTAAACAGTTTTTTAATTGTTTAGGTGAGCAGTAGACAGGAAGGGAAATACAGGCTGGGTTGAGGGTTGAGTGAGGAAAGAAGAGATTATGGAATGATTTAAAAAATAGGTGAGAAATAAAAATTTTAGACAATAACTAATATAAATTGCAAATGTGTGATAAACATCCCATCTATTCTAGCAGGTTTTCAGCACCACAACCCTCCTGCTTCTTGCCCCCAGCATCGCAGAATAAAATTTAAAAAAATGATAACAGAATCTTTTTTTCTTTTAAAGATCCTTTGGTCCAATTTCAAATGTGAGAAATGTCAAACTTTTTTTATGTTATTTGCCTCTGGCTGTAGCTTAGGAACTCACATGCTCAGAGCTGCAGTTCTAAGGTGATTGATTCTATATATAGTTGTTCACTATAGGTGAACTTATAATGTTTAAGAAAGTGCTTTGCAGCCAGGTGTGGTGGCGCATGTCCGTCATCCCAGCACTCAGGAAACTGAGGCAGGAAGATCACTATTGAGTTTGTGGCCAGCCTGGGTTACAGAGTGAGCTCAAGGCCAGCCTGAAAAGCAGAGCAAGATTCTGTCAATGGGCGCATATTTGTAAGGTTCTTTGGAATGTTAAAATTCCTAAAAATCTTGTATCAATTTGAATGTCTAGAAACGGGTTTAAAGTACTTACTTATAAAATTAATTGCTCTCTTGGGGATCTTTGCAAGGATAGCTTCTAATGAAGAAAATTGCAAATAACATTTTAATTTACAAAATAAAGAAAATTTTGTATTAGATTTCAGATCCCAAAATAAAAGATTTATAATTCTCTGTAAATTTTGTGCAAAGCCAAATCTCAGTGTAAAGGATTAAGAATACTCAATAATGCATTTACAAGAAATTGGAAAAAAGATTCAAATTAGACTTACAATGACAAAAATTTTTGAATAGCAAATAATTTATGCAAAATATGTTACAAAATGTGGGATGCTATATACTTGATACAAGTCCTTTGACATTTAGATACATTAAATTAATAGTTTGCTTCTTCCAATATTTTGCATCCTTTTCTTTTTTCTTCCTGAGTGTGTATTTTCAACAAAAATTTCTTCTACAGCTTTTAAGCTCATTTTTCTTGGAGTTGATCTTCATTTTGCTGTGATAAATCTGAAGAAAACTAGATGTTTGTAGATATAATTTCTTTGAAAGAGACAAAGAAATTATTTGACATTTTTTCATTAATTTTTTTCTTTGTTTTGACTGTATTTGACTCTTAGATTGACATATATTTGTTCTATTTTTGATATTCTGAACATAAAAGCATTTGTTCTAATGGAACAGTAGCCAAAACTTGCATTTTTATATTTTAAAAGTCCTTAAGAACGAGAAGGAATGTGTGATTACCTTAGATAAAAATAACAATATTTTGAAACAACCTGTCAAGGTAAACAACAGAAACAAATTGATTAAAAGTCAGGTTTTTTTTAAAACTGGATTTGAATTAACTATATACAATCACATAATCTATGATCTGGATTGAGTTCCAATTACTCCGAATTACTTTTCAGATAATTTGGAGTTGAATTCCATTGTGGATGGCAGTATAAACAATTTAGAGCATATTAAAGATGTTTACAGTCTACTTGAGTGATGAAATTCTCCACCCTGGCACATATGTATATTGAATGAGCTGTAGATATTTAAAGTTCTCTCTTGGGAGAGAATTGATGTAGCACACAGTAAGAAAAGTTTCATACTTTTTTCTCTGAGATGTTCCCAAAATATAGTCTCACAGTTCTAAATGAAAAGTTGTCTTAAGAACCAGGCACATTTCACACTGACTGATAGTTATTTTTAGGTAAACCACTTTAGGTTAATTAGGAGAAAAATTGCTACTGTACAATTATTATGCACTATCCTCCCACCTTGGCCTGAAAATAATGAGATGAAACAAAAGTTTTCTTTGTCACTGGCAGCTGCACCTTTTAAGTGTATCAAAGTCTGTTGCTGTGGTTACAGCCTTTGTTTCCAGTGATGTTTTGTCCATGCTCCCCCCATCCTTAACAATGGTTATTCAAAAGAATGAAATAATGAGTCATTCATTCGGAAATATGTTGTTAAAATATCCCTCTTTATCATTACATTTCACTGCTTAGAAACTAGGCTGTAATTCAAGGCAACAGTTAAGTCTGAGAACTGTTTGGGTTTTTTTTTGTTTGTTTGTTTTTTTGTTTTTCATTTATAAGAAAACCGGTCTATGTAATTGAAGAACCTCTTACAAGTCTGAACAATTAAATCCTTTTTGGTTAATGTATTATTTCTGGAACAAGTAGATAAAATTCTACGCAGTAAGCATGATAAAAAATCGTGCATGTTTTGCACAGCACAGAATTTTAGAGTCAAGGTTTCTGGGCACAAAAGCAGTAACAAAACAGTCCCTACAAAACTGAGTAACTGAATAACACAAGAAATAATTTTTGTTAATTTAAAATTTTAGAAACTAAAATGTGTAGTTTGTAAAGTAAAATGTAATTAAATTATGGTACTGTACATACCAGTTGTTTCTATAATTGAAACTTTACAATATGAAAAATACATTAGCTCTGTACAGTTTTTACACATAGGTAGGATGTTTTGAAAAAAACGATGTTTTTTCTTTTTTCAGGTCATACTCTGTTTAAGTCAAAAAATACTGCACAACTTAGCTAATTACAAAGTGTAGACTTGAAACAATTCATGTCTTCTTTATTTCATGAATCAATCTGGGATTTTTGTTTATTTGAGCAGGGGATTTTGTTTTGTTTTAAAAGTCACAATGAACAAATCTTCCTCATTTTGTCCTTGAGGTTACAAAGTTTAGTAGCAAACATTGACTACCGATTAGCTCAGTTAAGCCAGCTGTTGTTTATGGTCACTGATTCGGCCAGCTGTTGTGATTGTGCTCAGGTCCAGCTCAGTCTCTAGATGTGTTTCCATCGTATCTTCCTGTGCATTCGTTTCAAAGGACTTATGAGAGAGTAGTTCATGATGCACCCCACAGTAACTTATTGTGGGCTGGTCGTATGCCAGAAAGGTTGACACATTCATTGATAAAGGTATCTGGGAAAAAATGACATGAGAAAAGTCAGTTATAAAAAGACAACTTTGGACAAGATTTGGAGACTGTGAAGTGGTGATCTGATCAATCTCTACAGTTACGTCTGTGGCTCTGGTGTCCCCATTGTTTCAATGTCTTCCAAAGCTTGTGTGTGAAAATTTAATTTCCGTTGTGAGATACTAAGAGAGTGGCAACTCAGTCTGACCATAGTTTTTAAAGATGGGGCTTTTGGGAAGTAATTAAGACTTATCAGGTGACTAGGGTGGAACCCCAGGATTAAATCTTGATAGTTTTATAAAAAACGGAGAAAGGACAGAACATACACTCTCTCTCTCTTCTCTCCCTCTCTCTCTCTCTCTCTCTCTCTCTCTCTCTCCATCTCTTACCATGTGATCCCCCGCACCTGGTATCTGCCAGCATGGAGGCCATTAACAGATAATACCTTTCAATTGTGCACCTAAAGATCTGTGCCTGGATTAACCTTTCTTTACATTTCATCTAGCCTGTGGTATTGTGTTATTGGCAACAGCAAATGGACTAATATAATATCCTAATTAGTAACTCATGTGGTTGTAAATTCTTGAATGAAAACTGCCATTCTTGTTTTATGAATGGATAAAATATATTTCTGTTGGAGCACATTAAACTAAATACACTTCTGAATGCTGCTGAGCTTAGAGCCCTAAGTGAAGAACAACTGTTTATTTAGATCTAAATTCTTAATTTTCTTCTCCATCTTCATTGTGATTCATATTCTCTTCTATTCTTTTCATTCCATCTCTACTACCCACATTTACTTTTCCTTCAATAAAAATTGATTGAGCAAGTATATCTGTCTTCTCTTCAGTGAAAGTGTTATTTAATTTGAGATTATTTGTTTAAACAAATACTTCAGTATATCTAATGTCTACAGCTTAGTCCTTGGAAGCAAAAGTATAATCCAGTCCATCGAATGAATTTCCTGAGTAATCTCTTATTTATGTGAATTTTTAAACTTTGAAACATGAAGGTTCTGATGTATGAATAAAATATACACTTTAAAATAATCAAGACAATTGATCAAAAAGAAAATGCTTAACCTTAAATATACTATAGTACTTCTATTTAAAATAAATAAAAATTCTCATTGTTATAGGTGAAATCACTCAAGTAACTAAAATATATTATTATGTAAAAGTAATTGTGCAGCATGAGTATATTTGAGTTTTAGGAGAGAACAAAAATAGAACTATATTCAATACATGAGTTTTATATTAACCTTTAAGATGTCAGTGCTCTATATAGTGTTATGAGTCATATATCTGTAGAATTCTTATATTTGCTCTTATTTGTCATAGAAAATTACATGTCATATATATATATACCAAATCGTTTCTGCTTACTTGGAATTAATTGCACTGTGAAGAATTTGTAATTTCTGTGCTCACAATTTATGAAAAATAAATACATTTATTCTGTGTTTGTGTACACATGCACAATTTCCTGCTTGGTTTGCTACCTCCAGGATGCCGGTATCCAGAGTACAATCCTACTTTGAGCCATATTGATTAAATAGTCTGCTCTTACAGTTTGCTAAGAAAATATCAAATATTTCCTTTAGAGAGTTTCTTACTGTAGG
This sequence comes from Fukomys damarensis, assembly GCF_012274545.1. NCBI lineage: Eukaryota > Metazoa > Chordata > Mammalia > Rodentia > Bathyergidae > Fukomys > Fukomys damarensis. The sequence continues at coordinate 22,820,491 of NW_022900932.1, forward strand.
GTATCTCTTATTTTGAAACACCTTTCCTGTGATTATACTGTGTCAATGCCAAGGTACAATTTTTCATATTTTAATATTTTAAAAATGGAATAGTACTTACAAGCAGTGTATATTTGTAACATATTTTATCACACCCTTTGAAAGTGCAACTTAATGTTTAAGTTATCTAACTATTAAGAAAGGAACATAACATGATGTATCAGTAAGTATAATTTAACAGTTATCCATATATGAATATATCTTAGTAGGTTTTTCCCAAGTTGAATTCAATGATTTTGAAAATATAAATGGATTATTACTAGCTGGGTGTGGTGGCACACGCCTATAATCCCAGCACTCCGGAAGCTGAGGCAGGAGGATCCCTGTGAGTTCAAGACCAGCCTGGCTACAAAGTGAGTTCCAGGTCAGTCTCAACTAGTGAGACCCTGTTTCAAAAAAAAAAAAAATAGGTTATTACTGGCTTTGGACACACGTGCATTTAGAGGAGTGCACACATCTACCAACACAATACATATAGAGGTTTATATGTACATATAATATACTACTTATGTGTACACACATGCAGAATCTAATAATGATTTTGAAATATTAAGTCAGATATGAGAAACACAATTTTGTTGATGCGTGATTTTGGATAGTATATATAGTTATGTTGTCTATACTAGATATATATGTAAACATAGCATATAGACCTATAAATATCGATTAATATGATATACACATATGTGTACATTCAGAAACTTTTCAAACTAAATTCAGGTAAATTCTTGCTTAATTATTAATATGATAAAAATCTACTCATATTTCAAATAAATTATCTAAAATATTTTCACATTAAAATCTGCCTAAGTGGGCTGGGGATTTAGCTCAGCGCTTCCGGCGCCTGCCTGGCAAATGCAAACACCCAAGTTGGATCCCCGGTACCAAAAAAAAAAAAAAAAAAAATCTGCCTAAGTATTTTTCACATCAGGAAAATCAGTTGATGCAGAGATTTGGGCAGCTATTGTGAATTCAGCATTCATTTTTGGATTCTACTGGCAGGACATATCCTTGCATCAAAAGTGACTGATGGTTGGGTAGTGATGAAGAAGCTACCAGCTGGCTTTGAACCAATAAACACTGTGATGCTCAGATCCAATCCATGTAAATCCCATCTGTCACCAAGTCACGATAAATGCAGCGTCCTCTTCTCCTTCACTTAAACATCAGGTGGTACTGTGCCCTTTGTATTCTCTTCCTTTCTAACACACATCTTCCCCGTCTCCATTTCTCTCCCTCTTCCCTCCACGCTCCATCCGCCCCTCTGGTCCTCTTTCCCTCTGCATTTGTACCTGGTTCTATTAATATGCTCTTTCCTGCTCCTAAAGTGTTCAGCGTTACAGGTTTTTTTTTTCACTTATGGTTCCAGTTTGGACAATAAATCACTCAGTTAAAAAAACAAGTGCTCACTTCGCTAGTTGGAATGGTTCTAGAAAGGGCAGAGTATTTAAATCTATTAAGGGTACTGTTTCCCCAGACCTTTTGTTAGAAGACTATATTTAAAATGTCCACAGAATTTAAGTACGCTACCTTTCTGACAGATGTTTCTTTCACTGTTTTTACCTGATAAAAATCTTATTATAGTGAGATTTCCTTTAATCCTTTTTTTAGTATATGTGTTGCTGAAGCGAAGCAAGCCCTCCTTTAGTCTTCAGGCCACTGTTTTCCAGGTGAGGTAATTATTCTTAGAGTGTAATTTGTAAAGATATGGGGATATGAGAACTTAATCTTTACAAAACATTGTTATGTAGTCTGAAATAAGAAACGTTACATGCTCTCCTAATAATGAAAGGTAGTAGCTGACTTATTCCTTAAGATATTCCTCTGAGCAAAATTTTGATTCTGCTAAATAAGCACTGTTGAGACACCAATGGCATTTGCCTTAAAAGCAATTTTCCAGTATTTGTGTCAACATTGGTGACGTGTAACTTTAGCATAACGATTATACACAAATTTAGTGATTATTAATGACTTTTTACCACTCATATGTAATATTGAAACTTGTCATGGCAAAAGGAAAGAACAGCTTTTTAAAAATTCTAATTTGTAATTAAGCAAAAGTAATCATTTCAACTTTATATTACTCCATAAATATTATAAATGTACAAAATATGTAGATATATGAATATGAATATATATTGATTAAATTCTAATTAGCTGGAAGTCACTTGAGCTTCTCTTTTATGATAGCAAGGGTTAATTTAAGTACAAAATAGTCTGAAGAACAGAAAATGACATTACACTTTTGGGAATGAATAATAAAGGACTCGTTCTTTTGCTTATCTAGACTGAGAGATAGAATAAGTTTGCTTTCTTTTCTTTTCTTTTTCTTTTTTGTATGGGAATCGAACTGAGAACCTGCTTGCAAGGCAGGCGTGGTGCCACTGAGATAAATCCCTGACCCAGAATATGTTTTCTTACTAAATGTTACTTCTGGAGTTTTTAGTAAATATAATGCTTCTACTAAAAATTATAGTTGATCAGAATTCCCATTCTGTCCCCACATTTTACAGGAAAATCTTTCATTTTTCTAACACCAACTGGTATCTAGAAAGTATTCTCTTTCCAGGTTGTTAAAAAAAGATACTTCAGAATTTTTTGGAACTAGTGTTTTTTGGTTATCTGAATGTAGTGAAGGAAACAGACTTGCTTCAATGGAAGAAGTTTTTTTTTGAGATGTTGCCCTTACAACTTTGTAGACATATTTTTTGCTATTTTATGTTGGGATTCAGGTATCTAGCATCTTACTTTGGTTTTTCATGTACTAAACAATGGGTTTAATGGGTTTTCAATTGATTTTATTTCCACTATTAACATATAACAATTTCTGATCAATGATAATTCTTTATTTCTAAAACTGTCTGCAGTGGAGTTCATCATCTCTGACTCCAACTGTGTCTTTTTTCTAGGGGTCCCATTTTGCTCTGGAGAACATGCATTAGTATGTCAATTTTGTCAAAATACTATAAGTCCTTCTTTTGTCTTGCTTCAGATATCCCATGACTTGCCATTTACTTTCTGGACATCAATGACATGTACCCACTTCTGTCATTACTATCTTGAATTAAAGGGTTAGTTAGTACCCTGACCACCTTAGTGACAATATAACTTATCTCTTTATTCTGTAGAGATGCAAATAAAGCCAAACATTTATAATTTTATTTCAAGATAAAATTATATTTTTATTTAAATGTAACCAACATAACAAAAATGTTAAATGTTTTTATATTTTTTATTTTTCTTCCATGTGGGTGATTCAAATCCAAAGACTTATTCTTTATCTTTGGAAAGATGTAGAAAAATGTGTGAAATATACTTTATTTTGGGAAATTAGCGTCTATAAATATTTTATATATACATGTAGATATACCTGTGAATATATACATGAGTGTGTATTGTGGCATTTCCTATAAAATTCTTAATTCACTTGAGATTTTAAACAAAATTTTAAAGGGTTTTAAACACTCAATTGGTGTTTCTTTTGTTCTTGTTCATTTTGATGCTTCTCTGTTTCATTTACACACACTGATCTTCTTGAGTAGCCTTGGGTTTGCTAGGGTATATGCAATTTGATGTCTGGGGATTAATTAACCACAATTGTTTCAGTTCTCAAAACTTGAGATTTGGATAGTGTTGAAGATTTTATTTATTGCCAAAATAGAAAGCTGTGTGTTTTGTGTTACTTGACCAACATTAAGAAACTCTTGATTGAAAATATCTGTCCTACTGCCTTGATTCCCAGATTATAAAATTTATCACTAACCCAATCCAAAAATGGGCATCTGAAATGAACAGACATTTCTCAGACAAAGAAGTAGAAACAGCAAATAAACATATGAAAAAAGTTCAACATCACTGGTCATCCCAGAGATGCAAATGAAAACAATGCTGAGATTTTACCTCACTCCAAAAAGAATGGCTGCTATCAAGAAATCAACCAATAACAAATACTGGACGAGCTGTGGGGAAAAAGGAACTCTTCTCCACTATGGATGGGAGTGCAGACTGGTGCAACCACTGTGGAAATCAGGATTTTAGGATTAGAGGTCCCATTTGATGCAGCTGTTCCCCTGCTGGGTATCTTCCCAAAAGAATCAAAAACATCATGCCAGATTAATATATTTACACCCAGATTTATAGTGCACAGTTTGTAATAGCTAAATTTTGAAAACATCCCAGATGTACATCAACTGGTGACTGGATAATTTTTTTAATAAAATGAAGTACTACTCAGCCATAAAGAGTAATAAGCTAGAGCCATTTATAGCTAAAATGGATGCATATAGAGGCCATATTCTTAAGTTAAATAAATAGGACACATATGTGTAAGTATAGAATTGTCTCTGTGGCAGGAGACACTAGAAGTGTAAATGAAGATCAAAATGTATAATAGATAATGTGAAATGGGAAGCAGTGGTTCAAAAGAGAAGGGAAAGTAGCGGGAGGTGGGAGGAAGGAAAGAAAAAAATATGAGAAAATAAAAAAACCTAGAAAAAAGCTTTTGTAGATAAGGAGGAGGGAGGAGTGGAAGGATGGGAAAAGGAATGGGAAAAAACAAGAACCAAGATACATCATGTACAGGTACAAATTCTCAATGACCAATGTAACCATGATGTGTATTTAAAATGTGCCAATAAAGTTAATTTAAAACAAATTATCACTAATCATTATTTTGGTTTCTATATGATGAGGCAGTTGATAAAATATAAGTGAAATGTGAGAAGGAGTAGTGGTAGTGCAGCGTGGGTCTCTGGCAGAATGTCTAAGTTAAATATGACCTTGGGTTCTAGTTTAATTTCTTTAATTTTTTTTTTGTTTTTTTAAGACAGGATCACACTATGTAGTTGAAACTGACCTGGAACTTACTATGTAGCTCAGGCTGGTCTTGAACTCACAGTGATCCTCCTGCCTCAGCCTCCTGAGAGCTGGGATTACAGGGGTGCACCACCATGCCCAGCATAATTTCTTTAATTTTAATTTCTGTAGTGTTTCTCTGCCCAGCCTCCTTGAGTAGTGTGGGCATTTGTTCCATCTCTTGGTTTACACCAGCCTGGATATATGTCTAACATCCTCTTCATTATCTTAATTGTCATCCTTGGAGCATTTATTGGGTGCTGTGTACTATACTACATGCTGGACTTACAACATCTTTTTTTTTTTTTTTTTTTGCCTTCCAAAACTGCTAACAGTAAGATAAATGTAATTATCCCCTCTTAAGTGCAAAAACTGAAGATTTAGTCTAAAATGTCTGAAATCACCTCCTAGTGAATTGCATCAGTGATTTCTTGACTTCTTTTTTTTTTTTGGTACCAGGGATTGAACTTGGGTCCTTGCGCTTGCAAGGCAGGTCACCAAACTGCTGAGCTAAATCCCCAGCCCTTGACTTCTTAACTATAACATTTTACTACTTATTTAATATATTTTTATCTAATTCACGTTGGCCTTGGAGCCTAGAGCTGTGGACACAGTATAATATGTATGATACTGTTTAATCACCAATTATTAATATTTGACTCTACAAATATATATTTAGTATGTTCTACAATATAATATGTATGTGTATATATATATATATAGCATTCTAGTAATATGAAAACTCTGGTATCCTATGTTATGCTGTATTTTTATATTGCTGCTTTGTATGATGAGTCCTCAGGAAAGAAACATACAATTTATCAGGGAGTTTCTTATGTAGTTAGATGGTGACAGCTCAGAAATGGAGCTCTCTGTTTCTTATTCGTATTGACCGATATGAGGTATAAGGAGAAGCATTTAATGTGTAGAATATGGGGGCTGGGAGAGTAACCTTAAAATACTCCTAGACAGACATATATATAAGATGGTTCAAGGAGACTTTGGAGAATTTTAAAGTTAAATTTTAGCATTGATTTGAAAATGGGTAGATTATGTTAGGTTTTCTTTGTAACAAATTATACAAAAGGAAACATCAATCTGGAGTTCATTTTAATATGAATATTAAACTATGATTGTCATGATTTCCTTCTATATGTAAAACATTTCTAGTTAGGTGCTGAAGGACAGCAAGCTTGGAGAAATGGAGAACAAACATAAATAAGGAATAGTTTCTTTTCTCTAGCAAAGTTATAGTCCTGTGAGGGTCAGTAAAGCAAGAGAGCAAAGAAAAGTGGTGGATGAGGTGGGCAGGAGACAGAGGGATACTGTTTCTATGTGTAAGGACATATATGTATTGTGATCTGGTAGAATGATTCTACTAACTCATTTATCCTTTGGGGCTGCAAAACAAAAACAGTCATCTTTTTGTTTGCAATAATGTTATTATTTTCAAAATTAATTGGCAAGAGTCACGATTGCTGAAAAGTGGTTCAAAATTTACTTTACATACTCTCTTACAGAAATAATATATTTTGCTTTGCAAGTATTCATTTATATGAAGAGCAGTCTATCTCCCAGAACACTTTATCATTCTAATGTTGAATTGGTATGAGTACAACAGACTGTTGGATCATTAATTTTAATCATATTTATTCTAGTAAATTATTTAAAAACAATTCTCAAGTATTTAATTAAAAGTCTGAGTTTATGTTATCTCTCTTTAAATTTTAAAGAAACCTAATTTAAAAATCTTTTAAAGTATTTAAAAATTCTTAGATATAATCCAGACCTTAATACTCAATTATGATATTTTCTTAAAAGCTAAGTTGCCAATTAAAGTACTGGCAGTTGCTATTCTGAGATCAAAAGTATGAAACAATAAAGCAGAACTCGTGAATTTGAAAATGTTTAAATGTCTGTAATTTGAGTATAATGTGAATGAAAACATTGCAGGAGCATAATAATTCTTCTAGTATGTACTTTGTAAACAAGAAAGCATAGTTAACTCCTGAAAAGTGAAATCATAAACTGAAAAAATAAATTACAAATTCCATTTGAAAGGTCATAGCTCTTGCAACAAAATATATTTAGGGTAAAAACAGCCCTCTGGAATTTAGTAGCTGTACATGTCTTTGCAATTTGAATCTTAGTGTCCTCACTCTAAGTAATGGGGAGAGTCTCATAAAATGAAGTTCCTTTTATCTTTACAATTAAAACAAAATTTAAGTGATGTGGCTCTGTATGAATACTTTGTGCCTTATAAAATATATTTCTACTTCAGTTTTGCAACAAGAAATAGAGGAATTAGCCATATGCATTTTTCATAATTTTTTAATACTCATGTCTGCAAAATGAAATAGAAATATTCATTCATTAATTTGTCCACTTATTCCTTCAATGAAAGTTTGCGGAATGGCTTCTCTTGGCCCAGTGTTGTGCAAGATGCTATGATATGCGAAGCCCTCATCCTTAAAACTTGTGCATAAAATGTAAACTGTTTTGACACATGTTTAGCATGTAGAAAAGAGCTTCATGTAAGAAGAGTGTTTCTTTTCTCTGCAATTGGTGTTTCTCAAATTTTGACTCATTCCCTCACTTACCCACCCACTCACTCTTGTTTGTGCTAGCTGACTTCTCTAATTATCAAGGTATTCTTAGTTCTACTTTTTTTTTTCTTTTTTTCGTACCAGGGATCGAACTCAGAACCTGTGCTTGCAAGGCAGGTGTGGTGTCACTGAGCTAAATCCCTGGCCCCTTATTTCTACTTTTAAGTTATCCATATTTTTAAGTTCTGATCTCTGCCATCTTTATTTGTTTCTCCTATTTGGACCATATCCTTCTTCAGTGCAAAAATGTAACACCAACTATACATATCCATGTTTTTTATTGTTCCACATGGTCCTTTAAATTTAGTTAAAAAAATACTTGAATGAAGCCAGACATAAAAGATATTTAGGATAGAATGAGAAAATATTAACAACTTCCATCCTAGGATGACTGGGCTTTATGGGCACCGCATGACTGAGATAATCTGTTAATTCTAATTGTGTAAAGATCTTGGTTATTACGACTTTAGGTTAGAGATTAGAGGGCTAAAATGAATTACTAAAATCTACAGTAATGATGTGGCTCATAGCACTGCATTATGTTTGAAATCTTATTTTTATTTTAAGCTATCACTTATTATAGTTTTTAAGATTTTTTACTTAAAAATTACTATGAAATATATTAATTATATATATTTGACACACATGAAGTTTTAAAAGTTGTTATAAATAAAATAACCATTTGTTAAATTGATGATTTTCCTCCAATAAATTTCATAATACTATGCCTATGTTTGATCATCCAATACCTTCTACATCTGCTTTTTAAAAACTCTCTAGCGCTTCCTAGAATAATTGCTCATGATCTGCAGGAGTTTGACACACCTGCCAAATTAGCTTTTCCAGTAATGGGCTGTGCCATGGACCCTTCTGTGTTAACCTCTGTTTTATTTTTGTAGCGCCAGTGAAAAGTGATGTTTCTGTCTTATTGAAGCAAAGCAAAATGCCCCAAACTGTGTTCATTTACATGCAAATGTTTCTGCACAGCCCGATGCCTGCTAAATTGATGCTGTTGCCAGGTAAAGTGATGAGACTCAAATTGTGACTATGGCTCAAAAGCTCTAGTAATCTCGGTTCTGTTTCCAAAGCTGTTTCTTCATACTGCTGTGCAATAAGGTGCAGTTGCTAATCAGTTTGAAAGCATCATTCTTCTTCTTTTTTTCTCCCTCATGGAAAATGTAGTTATACTAGTTGACTCAAGGGTTTTATAATAATGGCACAACAGTTTATTTAATTATGTATTTATGCACTCATTTTTTGCATCACTGGGAGTTAAATCTAGGGCCTTCACACTGAGCTACATCTCTAGCTCTTAAAAAAAATTTTTTTTTTTTGATATCAGTTCTTGCTAAATCACTCAGTTGTTCAGGCTGAACTCAAGTTTGCAACCCTGTTCCTAAAGCCTCTTAGAGTGCAGGAATTACAGTCACAGACCACTATGTCTGACTGCCATAGATATTTTAGTTTATATTTGTATAAATCTGTAAGAACAAAAATCACCAAGTTATATCAGAACATACAAAGCAAACAAAAATAACTGTGTTTAGTACAGTTTTAGAAGTAACTGGAAAAGACCTCTTTATGTCTATTACTGATAAGCCTTTTGGAGTTCTAGAGAGATCTATATGTGATTTACCTGAGTATTTGTATTTATGTTTGGTATTTTCTCATGGCTTTGGATATCCCACTTTCTTTTCCATTGGGTCTTTTTCTTCTTTACCTAATTGTAGTCTTGGCATTCTTCATAGAACAGTCTTAACATTTCTGACATGCTCCATTTACAGAATTTGTCCTGTTGGAGCAATATTCTAACTTGTTTAGAAATTTTCATTCTTAGTATGGTGTGGTGGTGCCTGTTTGTAATCCCAGCACTCTGGGAGGCCAAAGAAGGAAGATCATAGTTTCAGCCCAGCCTGAACAATTTAGAGTTATCCTCTCTCAAACTTGCAAACATATGTACATACATACACCCACATACATACCTATAAAGGGGCTGGGGATGTAGCTCGTTGTGAAAGCCCTGGATTCAATCCCCAGTACTACACACACACACACACACACACACACACACACACACACACACACACACACACACCCGATTCAATCCCCAGTACTACACACACACACACACACACACACACACACACCCTGAAGGTCACATTCTTCTGTAGGACTTGAAAACAGCACTTCAGGATTTACTGAATCCAAAGAATTATCTTCCAACCAAACAGGACGCAATAATTAAACAGCACTGTAATTTTTTCTCTCTTAACCTTTTTTTTTTTTTGGTGCGGGGGATTGAACTCGGGTCCTTGCACTTGCAAGGCAGGCCACCGAACCGCTGAGCTAAATCTCTGTCTTAACCTTTAATACCTCCCACATCTACATTTTTCAAACGCTTCAGTGCTTTGCTCATGATCTCCAGGAATCTGAAGTATTCTTCAAAGGGTCCTAAATGTTGCAGTGTAGCATCCCTGTAGCCCTAGATACTTAGGAGGTTAAGGTCAGAAGATTGAGCCGAGGATTTGGGAGCCTTTCTGGGCAACATAGCCAGATCTTGTTTCTTAGAAACAAAAACTTCAATCTGACTTTTAAATGATGTGATTTCTCATGGATTATCACTCAATTTCTTTTCACCTGTATTACTATATTACTTCAAAATTTGAATGAGATTATCTCCCACCTAAATGAGATGATACTGTATATATACCTGACAATTTGCTTATAAATCCTGTACTTATCTTAGATCAAATTTTCCTTTAGGAAAACTCAGATGAATTTGATTGTGTAGGGATGAACTCCTACTGTGAATTTGTTCTGAACTTATACATACGTAAGTATGATAATAATAACACTGTCCCTTCCATGCACTCATACATTAATCCATATTCATATCCATCTGTCCCTTAGTGGCTACTCTAGGAATATTGAGTGAATAAAATCAATGTCCTAGTCTTACAAACAGTTGTAAATGCCATTTTTCCTAGATAGATATAGGTACCTGTAAGGTGTGATCGGTGTAGGAGGGAAGGTTCACTGCTGTTGCTGGGAGGCTCTATATTGATACACCATGTTTGAGAGATACAGTCTGGAGAGATATAGATATAGTTACAGCTATAACTATAGCTATGGCTATAGCTATAGATAGAAATAAAGACATAATCATGCACACATATATTTCATTGATAGCATTATCTCTCTAGATTGTAAATTCAATATGGAATAAAGACTTCTCAGAACTTGCAGAGGCTTGTACATGAGTAAAATTTTGAAGATTGTTATTAGTGGAAAGGCTAACAGGAAGAGAATTGCTTCTCATGAAGTTTGTATTTATATTTATAGTAAATATCATGAAAGATAATGTGATACAGATTTAACCTATTATTTCAAATTTTTATGACACAAATAGGAACTTTAAAAGAAGTAAGTCCTAGTAATACAGCTTATATTAACATGCAGTAAAACATTTCTTGTCAACATTTAAATAAATATTAACTTTTCAGTTGTATTCACACATACAAATTATATGAGAGGGACTATCATTGGACTAATGGGCAGTCATGTTGGGGGCAGAGAATATCTAGCTTTTCTCAGTAATTTACTTAAGCTTTCTGACTTAATTTTAGTATTTTTATTCATACTTCTGACATTTACAAGCTATCATTTTTCAGGGTTCATGTTATTTTACTTTATTTTATGCCATGTAGTATATCTTTAGTTTCTTAGAAATAGTATTATAATAAAATAAATATAGATAAACCTCTTTAAACTATGCCTTGGTTATTAAAACTAATTAAAAATGAACTAAATGAAGAAAAAAAGTGACATTATTTCTTAATAGTCCATCCTGTTTCATTAACAATGCAATTATTTGATTTCAGCTACAGGCTCAAAATAGATATTAATTTTGATTAAAAAGTTAAAATGACTTAGGCCACATTTGAACAGTAAATGGAAGTCTAAGTTTGCATAATAATCTTCAGTTTTATCAGGATACCGTACCTGGAGTGTGTTTTAGCACTTTTTAATACAGCTTGACACTTAGTCACCTAAAAGGTACAAATATAAAATAATATGAGAATTCTATAAAAATTCTAATTGTGTAAGAATTTTTAATTGATTTCCTTATTGTTAGATTCTATTATTTATACTGCTCATTAATAATTCAAGTGGTATGAGATCATTGATAAAGGAATGGATGAACCTTTATTTATACACACATCCTCTAGGGAGATTCTCTCTTAGATGCAGGCTTCTTGTGAAAAAGGTTAATCTTTTATGGATTTAGCAATTCATCATTTCTCATTCTATTTTTTATTTAAGTAACTACTGTGAAAGTATTAAACTATAAAGATTAGAAAGGGAAAACAAATCATTATTCTTGCAAAACTACATGATTAAGGAAAGCTTATGTAAGGATTAGAAATTGTAATTCTAAATTTTCAAGATTGTTTTTTCTCATGGTTCAAGATGTTTTCACTTGAATGAACTTTAGAATTGAATTACAAACAATATTTATAATTTTTTAAATACATGGGCCTCCATATCAGACTGAGTTTTAAAAGACATTAGTGGTGTTCCCCTGGTCTAAGAAATAATGTAAGAATATCAAGTTGAGAATGGTTAATGACTTTTTCCCAGTAGTACTGTCTTTGGCATTTTCTTCCCATTTCCCTTCCACATCTATAGATATTTGTGAAATTCTTAACCCAGGCACAGAATTGTACCAAACATTTGAGGATAATTCAAGGAGCAGTTGGTGTGAGAGGAGGGTGCCTATGATATCTGAGATTTTGGCATCACTGAGAATATATAAATGTAAAGTTAAAAACTAATAAGCAAATGAGACCAAATGGAATATAGATGCAAAGAGAGAATGATTTTAGGGCATCATATTTTGTGTTTATTTTGAAGAAAACACTAGAACTCTGATTCTGTCCTCTTTCTGAGAAATGCTATTGAGCCAATTCTTCTTTAGACTGGCTTTTTGGACTTTCCTAAGGAAGAACTGAATTGATTTTTCTTACCTTTATAATTATTCTCTCTATGCTTTTTAAATTTACTTCCATTACTTCCATATTAATAAAATATTTTTAGCTTTTGTAAGTAAATGAAACTCATAAAATTATATAATTTGAAATATTCCAAATGCCTTGTGAGGAAAACTAATATAGTTTGGGTATCTTGTTTATTTTGGTGGTTTCTTTCTTTCATTTTTTTTTTTTTTTTTTTTTTTT
>NW_022900932.1:22833810-22870397 GCF_012274545.1 Fukomys damarensis
TTTTTTTTTTTTTTTTTTTTTTTTTTTTTTTTTGGTACCAGGGATTGAACTCAGGACCTTATGCTTGTGAGGCAGACAGTGGAATGATTGAGCTAAATCCCTGGCTATTTCTTAATTTTTTATTAAGGGACATGAAATTCAGACACATTTCAGTGATGTGGTAGGCGGGAAAGCACACTATTGCTTGATAAAGGCACCAAGTTCTCATTGTTGCTGCTGTGTCTTTAGCTGAATGACTTAGCTCCTTCTGAAGGAGAACTTTAAATATAAATTAACACAAAAAATTATATGAATAAGAGCATTTAACACAGAACTCAAATGTTAAAATTCTAAGATCATTGTAGATATTAAGAAGTAGACAATGAAAATAACCTACTGGGTGGAGTCATTTTGTTTTAGGAATGGGGGTAGCATGAAAAGTAGGACTATATTTGTTCTGACCCTGAGAACATAGTGCCTAAAATGTAGCCTCATGAAAGATTATTGAACCTATTTCCTAACCAGCCTATTGTGATTTTTTCAGTCTGACAGTGTGTTCAACAAAGGGGTAGCTATGTGCCTAATATTTATGTCATGATGCTTTGACTGTATCTTAAACCCTATCTTTCTTCTTGAGAACATTATCAAAATGGCTTGGAAGGAAGGAAGGATTTTTCCCTAAAACATTAGATAGAACTGTGGGAATTCAGAAGGATTCGAAGTTCATGAAGTTTAACAATGCAGAAGTCTTTATACGGGATACATAGTGGCCCCCTGATCACACTTGCCCTTCCTGACCCTTTGGTGAACACCTGTTTTATTGTCAGAACACACAGGTGGCATTTGATGGGACACATGACTACAGTGGGAATACCTGCCTCGTGATAGGATGCCAGTTAACTCTTCATGAGCACATTGTTTCACTGATGTAGTTAATATAGTTGGTAAATGGGTTTACTCAGCAAAATTTGTTCATTCTCTTGCCTCATAAAATTGTGGCTTACCTCTTGAACTTTCTGAATTTACAGCATGACCTACCAGTCCCTAGGTTGATCGGTAATCTTCAAAATCACATTCAACACTGAAATTCTGTATGCTGTTGTAGAATAAGCTCTTTATTTCATCTTTTTAAAAAAGTACACATATTTAGTAATAAAAGCCTTCTTGGAAATCAGAAATTGCTGTCTCATTCCCACAGAATTTCCTTCTTCTGTGGTATTCATAGGCTTAGCATTTCTCTAAGAGACCTATAGAGTAATTGAGAATTTTGTAGGCAATACAGTGATTCTCTACCTCATAGTGCAGTAAGTGTATTCCTAAAGACTGGGCTTTGATTGTGACCCTCTTCAAAATCTCCTTGGGGGTTTAAGGTTTTAAATGTATGCCATGAGTGATACTGATTAGGCATTTTTTGCCTCACCCATTAGCTTTCCCTTCTGCTCAGCGCTGTAGTGAAATCACGATTTGTGCCATGGAAATCACTGAGGCAATAAATCCAGCACTTATGACTTCAATACATCATTGAGAAGAAAGCACAGATGGACTACAAGGGAGCAAGCAGTTGTTCAATCCAACTAATATGTTTGATAATTAATAAATATGACAGGGAAAATAAACAGAAAATGAAAGTGTTATTGATCTAATTTTTAACTAAAATGCAGTAAGAAAATTATCTGATTTGTAATGTTTAAACATTCTTTCTGTAGCATTGAAAGAAAACCTTTTAGTTTTTGAGAATGCTGATTGCAATGTTAATGATACTGTATTGGGAAAGATTAACGTACTTCAGTGTTATCTTCAATCACTTTGGGCTTTGAGTTTAGCTTCTATTTCTTTCTCTTGCTTGTATGTGTGTGTGTAGGCAATGGGGTTGGACCTCAGAACCTTTGTACTGAGCTCTGTCCCAGCCCATTCATTCTGAGACTGTCTCACAAGTTGCTAAATTGCTGAGGTTATGCTCAGTTTGTGATCTTCCTGCTTCAGCCTCTCAGAGAGCTGGGGTTACAGGCATGTATCACCACACCTGGCTAGCTTCAGCATCCATTTCTAACTAAGGTAGGATAGGTAATCCTATTTGTTGAACACCATCTATGTTTTGGAAACCATGCTAAGTGCAGATGCTTCACAGAAAACTTAATCATGGTTCTTATTTTCAAGGAGCAACCAATCTTCAAGAGGTGTCTATGCATGTACATAAACAGTGAGTAAGCTCAGGCCTTAACAGGTTATGTACTAGCTGTAGAAGAGGACATACATGCTCAGATTTGCTAGGCTTGGGTCAAGAAATCCCTCCCAGAGGAGATTCTTGAGCTGGGCCTTGAAGAAGGCTATGAATTCTCTTGGAGAGAAGCAGAAAGACTATTCCAGACAGAAGCACAGAAGCACAGAAGCATGTAACATTATAGCTGGTTCAGGAGACTAGAACATCTCAAAATAGTATATGGGTTATCAGAATATAGCAAAATGGTAGTGTTGTTTGTTTGTTTGTTTGTTTGGACACAAGGTCTTGCTGTGTAGTCCATGCTGGCCTTGAACCTCTGGCAATCCTTCTGCCTCAGCATCTCAAGTGCTGATATTTCAGATATGCACCACTATGCCTGGCTCTCAAAATAGTAGGAGAAATGAGAAGAGCTCGAGATCAGGTAATAACAATGGAGACTGAGAGATAGATGACCTTGAGAAAGTTAATTAACCTCTCTGAACTATAATATTGATGTTTGGTAAATAGATATAGTAGTCTCACTTTATGGTTTTGAAGATGATATATGTGTGTTTCCTAGAATAGTAAATTCTCAGTGAGAGAAATGATTATAATATTATTACTGATTGATTGAAATACTTCATTATGTCTTCTGTTCTACATAGTTCAGTCCTTGTCAGTGTCATGTCACTTTTCTGAGCTTAAATGAGCTCAGAGAATTAAGCACTCTTTAAGTGCTCTGCCAAGAGTCATTTCTCCAGTAATTATTACTGTTATCACATTAACCTATATTTGAATTGCAGTCAAATTGAAGGGCTCAAAAATGTATAAGCTCTGACAGAACTAAAGTAAGAGGAGAGAAACATTTGGGCATTATTAGAATTATTGGCCTGTTGATGGAAAGTATCATAGTTCAAGTGTTGAATTCCCAAGTAAATATAAGAGACTGAGAATTCTAATTATAGTATAGGATACTGATTTACTGTTTAGCTTTAGAGAAGTTACTTTATCATTTCATTAAAAAGGAACATGTTACCTAATGAATAAATACCTATAAGCAAGCTTAAGCATAAGAATTATAAGTAATAAAATAATAATTTTCCCCTGGAAGGATAAAAAACTCATGTTAGCAGATTGATTTTTGATGGTGGGACTTAATAAAACAGTCTAAGTAGAAATCATATCCATAGTTCACTTTTTAAATTAATGTCAGTTTCTCCAAATGTATTCTAATTTTCAAAACTTTCTTCCACACTTCAGTAATTTTGCTTTAAATTATGAACATCAAGGTTTCTGTGAAAAATAGAAATTAGCCTACTGATGCTTTTCTTTCTGTGTTCATATAGATGCTGTAAGATAAATGGAAAAATATAATTTAAAAACCTAATCCAGCAGAAAATATCTCTAATGTGTAAAATAATCTATTAGTTTATGCAAAGTACATGATTTTCCGTTCTTGAGAAAAGGAAAATTATACAAAGAAATGCCATTATTGGGTTTCCCCTCATCCTGATTTTCTCTGGATAGCTCCTTTTTGCCTCTCTGCAGCCCTTCGGAAGCCATGTCTTATTCTATGAGGGTTTTAGGAAAAAAATTCTTGAACTCATCTGAACTATAGCAGTTTTTCATTTTACTTCTCCTCTGACACTTTTTACATGCTGCTGCTGTTAGTAAATATTGTATGATGAATTATGTCGGTCTCCTTAATTATTATCACAGATACTTCAGAGCAACTACTTTGTTTTTTCTATTGTCTTCCCTCGTCCCCAGGAGATATTTGTGGACTTATTGGCTTCCGTGGGGACTTCTAAACCTATATAGAAATGTTTTACCTGTATTGTACATTTTCCAGATTTTAGATCAAGTCCTTGCCTATAACCATGTTCCTCCTGAACCCCATGTCAGACAGTTGGCAGCAAGCCAAGCCTTGGACACTGATATCTGTGTTGGTGGTGGTTTCTTAAATTCCTTGGACTTTTCCCCTTGTTCTACAAAGTAGATTCTTAGGCAAGTCTGTGCTCATAAATCAACCTCACATACCCCAACCCGCCTCACAAATTATGGCCAGCAAAGCATCAGGGAAGCCAGAGAATGCAGATCTTGTCTCTTAAAACTTATAAATATGAATTATACCTTGTCCTCAAAGATATTATGAATTACTGATGGCTTTAAATTCATGATACAGGTTCTAGTTGAAATGGATTAAGAATGTCTCAGAAATTGTATCCAAGTTTTCGAAAACCCTTAAGATGATCCAAACCATACCAGTGTTCTAAGTCATATAATTTAGTGCTCTACTGCAGAGCACTGGTGCTCTCTTCCCCCACCCCTCAGAATTACCTGTGAGTTGCTAACCTTGCCCTGAATTTTGATTTTATATTATTAATAAGCCATCAGAAAAAATTTATAAATCATAATAATTGCCTTAAGTCTCTTTTCTTAAATAATTTAAAGGAAATAACATATTGTTGTCCTTCAATTACTTCCTTTGCTGATCATGTCCTCCTTTATATCTTTCCACATCAAATTCTCATACACACAAACTCTGGAACAATTGTTCTGTAGAATGTTCAACACTGTATATTGATCAATTTGTAGGTCCTGGAGTAATAGAATCTTGCAAGTGTACATGAGTACTTTCAGGACTTAAGATTTGTACTGAGTGGTCTCTCTTCACTTCCCGTTTGAGGGTGTTTACTGAACTCAAATGGAGTTTAAAAATAAGCTTTTTAAACTAGGGGCTGTTGAGATACCCTGGTAAGTGGTTATTGCCACTGAGAGAAGACTATTAAATTGAGTGAAGATTGGATAATTTGAAATGACTTGGCCCAAATGCGCCCTTGGATAGTGATCTAGTGTATATATCCTACTTGTTCAAAACTATCCAAGATAATAGATAATTATGCATGAATAGGCATTCCTAAACTCTTGGAGGTCTGTTTTGTAAATCTCTCCTGCTCTCTCCCTCCCTTTATCTTTCTCCATTCTTTTCCTCCTTCATTACTAATTCATTCAATAAATAATCACTAAATGCATATTATTTACTGTCCTAGGTGCTATTGAGATGAATAAGTAGAAATAGATATCATAGTAAGGGATACATTAAACAAATAGTTATACAAAAAATGTTTATAAATTTTGATGTTGGTTATGGAGAGAAAACACAAAGAAATAGTGTTGCAGAGTAGGGCAACATGGAAGGTTTCCGAAGAAGGTTTCCTAGGAATTGAGAGGAATAAATAGAGTAGAAAATAAGAAGAAGCATGCTTCAGGCTGCCCAAGATCAGAGACAGGCAGGAAACAGAGAGTCCAGAATGGCTAAAATAGAGACTTCAAGGGAGGGACATGATAAAGGGGTGGTGCAAAAGAACTGGCTTTAGATGGAACTCAGAAAGCATCAGAGTTCCTTGTAGTTCCCTTTTGGATTTTTAGAGATTTAAAGGGTTCTGATTTTACCATAAAGCAATTAGAAGCCAATCAAAGATTTCAAGTAGATGAGTGATATATGATTTATATTTTCAAAAATATTATTTTAGAGAAAAAGAGGAATTAAAGGCAAGACTGCATGTATATATATGCATTTGAGGTTATTGACGAATACATGGGAGAAGCAAGATACAGTGTCAACAGGAACAGTCACTGTGCAGGAAAAGGGAATTTGTCAGGTTTCAGGGGACTTGGAGGAAAGAGACAGAATTTTGAATGGAGTGAGAAGAAGGTCCCAAGGATAACGTTTAGGTTTCTGGATATACACGTGTTCTGCTGTTGGGCAGTATTCTTTGAAACAGGATCTACTATAAGAACAACAGGTTTGAAGTTGCTTTGGCTATTAATTTGGTGTTTGTTGTAAATATGGAGAGATTTTGATATATGCTAACAGGGACATCAGGGAGTTACTTCGTTCAATACTGGAACTCAGAAAAGAGATTTAGGCCTGAGAAAGTGCCGTGATAACCAGAAGATATCTCAATATTTTGTTTATTTTAGTAGAATAGCTTGTTGAGGATAAGCTGATACTTCCTTTTAAAACATCTTCTGAGTTTATATTGTAATTTGTTATTTACTCCCTTACCAAAATTTACAAATTCAGTTTCTGATACTATTTAGTTACCTGGAATTTCACTCCATCCAATATTAGTTTGGAGCCTTACTTATTTTCTGTTTGAATTTAATAGAATAAAGAGACATGATATTTGCATTCCTTCCTTTTGGAATACCCTTGGATTTGAAAGTCAGACTTCTCTATGTACTCAAATGGATCTAACTTACTTTATAAAGAGGAGGGCTTTGGGTGCTGATGAAATCTTGGAAATACATTTTTGGAGATATGGCTATGTGTTGATCTTTGGGTGGACTTCTTTGATCTTTTGTGTCACAATCAACAATGTGACCTTGGGTGAGACACTAGCCTTACTGGCCCCTCATTCCTTATATCCTGTGGAGGGGGTTGTGCTAATATGATCACTGAAATTCATTTTGGCTGTAAAATCTATGAAAAGTTAGCATTACTCCTAAGAAAATGGTTAGGGATAAGGATGAAGGAGAGAAGTTACTTTAAATGCTAGAAAACTTTTAGTTCTCTGTAGGAATTGAAGCTTCTGAAATTACTTAGGAATTAATAAAGAGGAATTTATGAGATATTTTCCCTCATCTTTCTACATATACATAAAGACAGTTAAATTGCCACTAAAAATGTGAAATGGAGGTGAGTAACATTTCCAGAGGCAATAAGTAATGCTGAATTTTACTGGCAAATTCTATCATTCTTTTTTAGGAAAAGAGATAGAGGTTTATATAAAAATGGAGAAAAAGGAAATTGCATGTGCAGATGTAAAATACCATCTGTGCTTCTGGATCTATTCTGTGCTCCACACCTTCAGTGAAAGAAATTGTTAATTGAAAGCTCAGATTTTGCTGGCTAGTTGTAAAAGCTTCCTGTGTTGCTTATCATGCATTTTAAAAATAGATGGCTTTGAATGTGTGAGTTAATTTTTAGCCCCATTTGCTCAGGCCTCCTAACTCAGGAAGCATGCTTTTAGTGAACTCACAGTTACATTCATATGCAATGTGATTAATAGTAATGAACACTTTAAAGGTGCCAGGCAACAGCTTGGGCACTCTGTATTATATCAAACTTCAGAATGTTTGCAAATTTCCTCATAGTGGTGGGTTGGACCCTTCTAATTTCTTAGACTGGAGAGTATCATTTGTATCTTACTTTGAGGAAATATTAAATATTGGTAGAATTCCAAGTATGCAGTCTCATAGAATTAGAGAAACTTGTATTAACTCCAGCTTCAACTCCCTTATTGCTTTCCAATCTTAATAGTGCAGGTGCCCAACCTGCACTGGGCCTAAGACAACTGTGCTCAATTACCCATTACCAAGAATCTAAGTAGAATTGGCACCTCTTTTAGGGTAACTCTTTTTCTAATCTTATCTCTATTATAGGATTTAATACTTGTTTCAAATATAGACTGTTGCTTTCCCTACTTATAGGGAAAGTGGGTTTTGATTTTTTTTCTAAATTTAAAAATTGAGGCCCAGGGATTTAGCTCAGTGGTTCTGCTGCCTGCCTCACAAGCGCAAGGTCCCTAGTTCAATACCTGGTAAACCAGAAAAAAAAAATTGAGTGTTATATATTTTTTAAATTGTTCAGTTAGCATTTTAAATGATATTTTTATGTGGAGAATTTCCTAGAAGAAACACAAGCAAATTTCTTACTTTCTTCTATAAACCATAATGACTAAAAATGTATCTTCATTGTTATAACACCAATTGCCCTGGGAATAGCTATGTAGGGTACCAAACACATCTTTAAGTAATTAAAGAAAAGATTAGTCACAGAGATATTTGCTTAAACTGTAAAGGAGAGGTAGAGAGTTACCTATATTCAGGATGAAGTTTACTTGTTAAAGTACTGATTATATTCATGAATAACTTCATTGTTGAGTGTGTGCTTTTCAAATATAAAAGTTCTCCCATTTTCTCAAAAAGCTATAGGGAATGTACTGTGTGGTTTTCTACATATATCTTTAGCAGCCAAAGGAAGAACATATTTGTATTTTCTTAGTAAGCGGCACAACCCAGTTTTGTATGAAGATATACCCCTCAATGCCTAAAACTAAGCTTCCCTTTGCCTTCGGGCCAGCGATGGGTAACAGCTATTGTTCTCAGCTGACCTGATTGAGCCAATCCATAAATCCTTTTCTCCTTGGGGAGGCTGCCCCCCCCATTTCACCATGAGCAGAGTTAAAGAGGGATTCTACATAAAAGGACTTCTCTGCTGAAGAGACAGACCATTTTGAGGTTTGCCAAATTGGTGTGATAGGGCTAAAAGTACTGCTTCATCCCTCTCCCCTCTGATTATGTGTGTGTTCATAACACCACTGGCATTGTACAAGGGGCAAGGGAGGCAAACACATCCGGAACTCTTTTGTTAGCCAGAGATTCTCTGAGTGTCTGTCCTCACCAATCCTGCTCCGTATGTTGTAAGGCTTAGAGCTCTAGAGAGAACTGGGCAAGGAAAGGAAAGGAGAAAAGGTTCCCTACAGAATGGTGACCAATCTACTGTCCTTGTTAGGTTCTGTGGTTGGAGCCTGTTGGGTATAACTGGAGGTCTTCATCAATGAACCAACTGGCATGCATGCATACATGCATGTGCATACATACAAACACTATGGTAAAGTAAATGTTCATGCTTTTAAGAGAATGTTTTCAAGAGCTAAATATTTTAGAGTAAGAATTAAAAAATGGCTACATGGCATTATTTCAACAATACAGTATATCCAAGGGTAGTTTTGCAAAACAATTATTTGTATCTAAAGAAAGAAACTTCCTTCAATAAGTACATTTTTGACATAGGTCAAAAGTCACTTAAATTACTCAACTCGTGTATAAAATGTGACTCATTTCTAAGAATAAATTGACATAATCTGTGAAAAGAGCCTTTAAAAATAAAACGTTCTTTTTATTTTTGGCATTTTTCGTGTGTTTTTAAATTTTGGAAACTTTTTGTTCTTACCTAACTTTTGTATAGCTGTTTGTCTTTGATTATATTATTTTTTATTTTCTGTTCATGGGATTTTAAAACAGTTTATCACATAACTTCCTTGGTATGTATATTAATTATCATGTAATAGCTTTTTTCTTTCACTAGGCTTAAATACATAGGATATTTTTCATGGTATATAATTTTAACAATTTGAACATTATATAATTTGAGTAATATGTTAAATAATATGTGCATATTTTCATAAGAGATAAATAGTCTTTCCTGGGGATAGTAATCAGGGTGGCAAAGAATTTAAATATGAGAACTAAATTTAGGATTTATTGATATTTAGACTGGAAGAAAAAGACAAGAGAAATAACTTTTCAAAGAGATTAAGAAATGTATTATGGGTAAGAATAAATTATTTTGATGTTTTAGATTTCAAAAATGAAGGTGAGTAGGCAATACAGGAGAATTAATTTTGCTTCAACATAAAGAGTTTTAAAATTCAGTTAGAGCTATTAAAATATAATATTCTTTTCATTTTTAGGTAAGTCATGACAGGTCAACTTTTCTGTTTCAGAACAACACAGATATGTTGGCTATTTAGTTCTTAGAGCTGATGAAGCAGCAAAGACCATATGAACTAAAATTTCAGAAAGACAAACCAATCTAAGGCAAGCTATTGCTTATCATTTCTTTCTTTATCTGAGAGCATTGATGATTCTTTGTGTGGTTGTAAGAACTGGACTCAACCCAGGAAAAAGGTGTTTTCTGGAGGTAGCAAAAGCCAACAAAACTTTTAGTGAAAAGGGCCCAAATGATAAATTAGAGATTGGAGGGATCAAAAACACAGTCAGCTTTCTCCATGGAATGCTTGCTGAGGCTGCAGAGAAAACTAGAGGACTAGGCTGAATGCTTTTCTAAGGCAAAGGGAAAACCTCAGCAGAATTTTGGTAGAAAATAAAGCTAGGGATTTGGCAACCAGGAGACACCAAATTCAAACACAGGTCTGAATACTCCTTGAAGTCATTTGCCATATTTGTAGCTCTTTGGATCCAAGGATAGGAAATAAACTGAAAACGTCTAAGAGAATACTGCTTGTACTCTTCCCAGGGTGAGAGGACAAAGATAGCAGGCTTTCAACAAAAACCCAGGAGTGCTATGTCATAGAACTATGAGATGATATTTGGAAACTGCAGCCTAACTCTTAACCCAGCTGAATCCTTGATTGTCAGGAAATGGCCATCCTCTTATCTATGTGACATTGAAAGGGAGACCCCTGCTCAGGTGGAATATATTATTTGGAGATTTTATGATTCTTGTATACATAATTTGTCAAGTAATAAAATAATAATTAAATGTACAAATAGATAAAACAAGTAAAATATAAAATCGAACCAGATAAGTAAATGATCTGGATATTACAATAACTGGCACATACTTTAAAATACCTGTGATTATTGCATATATTCAATAAAATAGAAAGGTGGACTAAAGGAATGCATGAATAGAAAATTTTATTCAGCATTTGTGATATGTAAAAAAGTTAAATAATCTGGAACTGTAAAGTATCTATTTGAAATTAAGAATTTAATAGGTAAGTATAATAGGTTGGGTAGAGTAGACTATAAACTTGATAAACTAGAAAATATCCAAAATAAAACATGAAAAGAAAAAAATTAAGACAATATATAAAAGGCATTTGGGTTATGCAAAACCATATTTAAACATATCTAAAATTGTAGTCCCTGAGGAGGGGAGAGGACATATGGAAGAGATGCATTATTTAAAATTATAACCAGAAAATTTCCAAAATTTTTAAATACTTTCAGATTCTAGAAGTTTAGCAACTGAAGCAGGATAAAAACAATATAAACATTCATCTGCACTCCACTGTAAAACTGCTGAAAACCAAAGACCAAGTTATCTTAAAGGCAATCAAAGAAAAGGAACTCATTACCTTCAAAGAGCAAAACTTAGATTGAGAACTGACTTTTCACAGGAAGCAGGATGACAAATGAAAGGTCAAACATTGAGAGAAAATTACTGAATAAAAATGTATCCTTGAAAAATATTGAAAAAAGTCTTTTTTTGATCAAAATAATGATATAATGCCCTGAATTCATAATTCAAATTGAGAAATAACTCATAATTCAAAAATTGAGAAATTAATCACTATAAAGCTGTGCTAAAAGAAATAGTAAAGGAAGTTTTTATAAGTTGAAGAATGACTATAAATAGAACCATGGAAATGTTGGTGCTCTTGAAGATTGTTGGAGAATAGAAATATATTTTAAATACAAACGATCACTAGCAATAATAATGAAGAGTAATGCCTTATGAAATTTAATGTATACATGGGATTCTCACATTGTGTGACATCAATATTATAAAAATGCAAGAAAGGGTAAATGGAATAAAACTTCTGTGTGTTAACAATATTGAAATGATAGTAAAAGTAATAATTATATTGAACCAATTTAAGAATACGTGTTGAAATTCTTAAGGTAAACCCATAAAGAATAATGTTTTATACTAAAAGAATCATAAAACAAAGTATAACTAACATGCTAATAGAAATAATTAAATGGAAGGTAAATTATGAGAAAGAAAGGGAATATAGTACTTAGGACATTTAGAAGAATAGGACACAGAGGAAAACAGTAGAAAGTGTTTGTAACCATAAAGTAGGCAGGAATGACTTAATCGGGGCCCAAACTCACTAACTATAAAGAAAAATTTATTCTGTATAATTAGATATAATTAGAACTAGGGACTTTTGTTCATCAAAACACATCATATGTAATCCCAGCACTCAGGAGGCTGCGGCAGGAGGATAGCTGTGAGTTTGAGACCAAAAAAAAAAAAAAAAAAAAAAAAGAAAAGAGGGGGAAGATATTCTCAATACATATATCTGACACATGACTCACATACAGATTATATAGTGAACTACAAATAAAAAAGGTAAAACAATCCAGTCAAAAAAATAGGTAAAATTCTTGAACAGACATTTCACATAAGAGACTATATAAATTCTCTCTCCTCCGTGTGTGTATGTATATATATATATATTCACTATTATTATTTATGACAATCATATTTATGAATATCAAGTTCATATAACAGAACTAATCTATGTATTAAGAGTCAGGATAGTGATTAGTCTTGGAAGAGTCCAGCCAGGGTAGGGTGGGCTTTTTTTCTGTTTGTAATATGTGTTTCTTAGTTTGGATGTGACTTACATAGATGTGTTCAACTTATGAATATTCAACAGCATAATATGTATATTTTTCTATATATATATATATCTCAAAATTCAAAAACAAGTTAAGTGTAATGAGCTATCTTTTGAAGTAATAAGCTGCTTATTCCTGTAAATGTTCAAGGAAAGGTATTTAACAAGTACCTATAAAGTAAGCGTGAAAGGGATTTCTCTCCTGGAGTAAAACAAAATGTATCTGATGATTCTCAAAATGTTTTAAATTTTGAGAGTCTCTGATTTTAAAAAAAGGGTATACTTTGATCGTTGCCTACATATTTCTTTCCTTATCGATCAACATTGAGACCATAGTCTACTTTTCCTGTTTCCACTTACCTCCCATTCCCTTTTAAACGCATAACATTTTTTAATCATGGATTCCCTCAGTCGCCAAATGTGATCGATTCTTTTTGGTCTTTAGAATTTCTAATGTATTTCATGAGCCGATGAAAACTTATTTTTTGTATTTTCCTGATATCACTCTCTTCCTGTTCTCTTCTGTCTTTCTTCTCTGATCATTTTTAAGATACAGGATCTCTCCAAAGTTCTATTCTCGATCTGCTTCTCACACCACAAAATTCTTTGTATAATTTTAACCATTCCTAAGACCTCAGTCACTTATCATCTGTTATTTATTTCTAAATATTTCTCTAAACTCATCATTCTCTGGAGGGGTCTAGACATACATATTCAGTTGCTTAACATTCAGACCCAGTGGTATGTTCCATAACTTAATGTACAAGAATGAATTTCTATCTTTTCTCAAAGCTTGAACTTCTTTCATTAGGAAACAGTGTCTCCATCTATAATTGCTTTATGCAGATGGGAAGATGTTTTGGACTCTCCCGTTCTCTCTCTTTTCCTCACCCTGCATTTAGTCGTTACTATATTTAGGTAATATTTCTTTCCTAACTTTATTTTCCCCAACTATATTTTCCTAACTATATTTTCCCCAACTTCTCTAATCTGTTTTCCATTGCCTCCGTTTATTTTGGTTCTCATTATTTATAAAATAATTTTTAAGGAGATCTGTCTTCTAATTTTATACTCAGCTAATAACATTCTGCACAATGATGCCAGTCTTTTTTCCTTTTATTAGGATGTTCTTTTGTCAGTTCTTCACTTATTAAATACCTATTCATCTGAGAGTGTTAAATGTGGTTTTCTCTCTGAAGCCAAAACTGACCTTTACCCAACATTTCAAGCAAAATTGACTATTCCTTTCATTGTGTTCCCTCTGCATTTTGTATACACTTTGAGCCAAACATTTATCATATTTTATTGCATTTATCTGTGAGGCTGGGAATAATGAATTATGATTCAAAGTGAATTTCTCTTAAGTAGTGGGTGTCATGTTTTTTTTGGGGGGGGTCCATAGAAAAGTGATTCATATACTGTCTGAGTGTCTGTGGTGTTGTTTTCACTTCTTCTAGTCTGTTCTATTGATCCTCAGGTCTGTTTTTTTTTTTTTTTTTTTTTGTCAGTCCAATGCTGTTTTTATAACACTGGCTTTGCAGTATAGTTCAAGTCAGGGATTGTGATGTCCCCTGACTTAGCTTTGTTGCTCAGAATTGTTGCTATTCTAAGTTTCTTCTGGATATAAATGAATTTTAGGAAGGTTTTATCTAGCTCTGTGAGTTATGCTAATAGTAATTTGATTGAGATTGTTTTAAATATGTTAACAATTTTGGGAGTATGGCCATTTTCACTATGTTGGTTCTTCCTACCCAAGAGCAGGGGATAGATTTCCATTTTTGATATCCTCTTCAAATTCCTTTTGAAGAATACTGTAATTTTCTATGTTAGTTCCTTTTTTTCTTGGTTAGATTGATTCCTAAGTATTTCATTTTTTATAGGTGCTATTGTGAAAGGTGTTGTTTCCCTAATTTCTTTTTCAGTGATTTTGTTATTTGTGTACAGGAATGCTTTTGATTTTTTAGTGTTGACATTGTATTCAGATGCACTACTGAATTTGTTTATTAAATCTAGAAGTTTTTTGGTGGAGTTTTTGGGATCTTCTATGTAGAGAATAATGTCACCTGCAGATAATGATTATTTAACTTTTTCCTTTCCTGTCTTTATTCCTTTTGTTTCTCTTTTTTCTGTAATTGCTCTGGCTAATGTTTCTAGAACTATGTAGAATAGGAGTGGTGATAGTGGACATCCTTGACTTGTTCCTGATTTTAGCTTTCGTTTTTTGATCATTTAGTGTTATGTTGGCTGTTGGTTTGTCATAGATGGCTTTTATCAGATTGAGATAAAGCTGTCTATTTGTATTTCCTGTAGGGATTTTTATCATGAATGGGTGTTGGACTTTGTCAAAAGCTTTTCCTGCATCTATTGAGATTATCAGGTGATTTTCACCTTTGGCTCTGTTGATTTGGTGTATTACATTTATTGGTTTGCATATATTGAATCATCCCTGCATCCCTAGGATGAATCCTACTTGGTCATGATGTATAATCTTGATTTGTGCATTAGTAGTGCTGGAAAAATTGGCATTCTAACATGCCGAAGATTAAAATTAGACCCATATCTCTCACCATGCACTAAAGTCAAAATGGATAAAAGATCTAAATATTAAAACAGAAACATTAAATCTTCTGGAAGAGAGAATAGGTAGAGTTCTTGAGGGCATAGAGGTAAGCAACAAACTTAATGAACAAAACCCAAACTGCAAGAGAAATAATACAAAGAATCAACAACTGGGATCTCATCTGATTAAAAAGCTTTTGTGTACTGCAAAATAAATCACCAACAGAATGAAGAGAACCCAGAGAGTGGGAAAAAAATTTTAGCCAGTAGCCCCTCAGATAAAAGCCAGATATCTAGAACTACAAATAAATAAAAAAATCAGTACTTCTAAATTTAAAGACTCAGTCAAAAAGTGGGCATGTGAAACGAAGACACTTCTTAGATGAAGAAGTAGAAATGGCAAACAAATATGTGAAAAAATGTTCAACATCACTAAACATCTGAAAGATGCAAATTAAAACAACAGTGAGATTCCATCTGACTCCAGGAAAAATGGCTGTTACCACGAAATCAACCAACAATAAATTCTGGCAAGATTATGGGGAAAAAGGAACCCTTCTTTACTGTTGGTAGGAGTGTAGACTAGTGCAATCACTGTGGAAATTAGTGTGGGGATTCCTCAAAAATTAGGATTAGAGGTCCCATTTGACTCAGCCAGTCCCTTGCTGCGTATCTCCCCAAAGGAATTAAGAGCATCATGCCACAATGACATATGTGCACCCATGTTTATAGCAGCACAGTTTGTAATAAGTAAATCTTGAAAACAGCACAAATGCCCATAAACTGGTGAATGAATAAAGGTGTGTTTTTTTTCATACAGTGGAATGCTACCCAGCCTAAAGTAAGATAAACGAGGTATTTATATCTAAATGGGTGCAACTTGAGGGTTTACTCTTAAGTGAAATAAATGGTACACATATGTGTAAATAGTGCACTATTTCTCTACTTTGAGGAAGTGAAAGTGTAACTAAGGACCAAAATGTATAATAGATAATATGAAACAGGAAGAAATTTTTCAAAAGGAAAGAGGAACTGTGCAGGGGGAGAGGGGAAAGTGAAAAAATCAGTGATAGATGGAAAAAATGGAAGCCAAGCTTTTGTAAATAAGGGGAGGAAGGGAAGGTTGAAAGGAAGGAGAAGCAATGAGAGAAAAAGAGGAATCAAGCTATACAATGTACAGGTACAACCCCCTTTTGATGAATGTGATTGATATGTATACTTAAATTGTATCAATAAAATTAATTAAATAAAAAAGGAAAGTGACTCACACAAAGATAAACCTCAAATCTCGTTGTGTAACGTATATCGTACACAAGGTCTTTTGTATAGTGCACTCTCATAATCCAAAGTTATCAGCTTGGCTCAGTTAAAGGCTTTCCACTTGATCTTTCATGGATATACCTGCTTCCTTTTACAGTTTAGGTTTCTTCTAGAACTTTGGTGTTCTCCACATTTAGCACATACTTGCAGAAAAGGCAAGAAGGACCTGATAATGGGAGATTTCTATGGTCCAAGGCTAGAAGTATTCTTTATTACTTCCCTTATGTTATAAAGTAGTGATATGGCCATTTCTAAATGCAAGAGGAAGTGGGAAAGTATCCAGAAGGTAACAAGTAGCTTTGGTGAACAGATTGCTTGTTTCTGCCTTCATATTTTTTAATATTTATTTTTTTCTGCCACAGAATTGAAATAAGCTAAACTTTTATATAAAAGATTGGGGAAATAATCAATGTCTTTTTATATAGCTTATTTCTTATAAAGCCCTTTCATTTTCATAATATCTTATTCTCATCACAACTTTAAGATGATAGACATAATTAAATTTGGGTTTCAGAGAATGAAACACTGAGTCAATGAGTTGCCAAGGCCATACAGATGGTATGTAGTCAAGGTAGGGTTAGAAACTGTGTCTTTAGAAATACATTTAATGTCCTTTCCTTCTTGGAAAAAATACATTTTCTTAGGTCTGGGAGGGGCTGTAGTACCTTGAACTTTCATCTTATATCACTGGGTCACGACTGTCCTTTACTTTGTTAATGTCATATGTCCACTTATATTTTATGGGACTTCCAGGGTGAACTTCACGTGTTAGTGGTATGTGGACATAATAGAAACTATGTGGCTTGGCCACAACTCCAGGAGAGTTTGTATAGTTGTATTCTTTTTTGTTATTGAAAGTCCAATCTGCCTTTTCTCATAGCTGAAAGTTACCTATAAATATGCATGCATGACTTTTTCAGTGAGTATATCTTACTCTCTGACTTAAAGGAAGTCACCATATCTTATTCACGTGAAATAAAAATTATATTTGAATTGTCATCATCTTCCAAGCCTAACTCTAGAATATTATATGCCTAGATTCTAATAAAAGTCCCAAGTACAACTTTTCCTAACTGAATTTCTGATTCTCAGTGTATCTTAAATAGCAAAATAAGCCCTTAAGAAATATATTTCCTTTGCCTTCTATGAGTAACCTTATTGACATGGACAGAAATTAAAGCACAAACTGCTGACTAAGAGATAGCAGTCAAAATTACTATGTTCTAATTAGGGCTCTTGTGAAGAATTACTATCAATAAAACTTGCATGCTTAATTGCAGACAATAATACTAATAATTGAAGATATATAAATAATACAAAATTAAATGTGAAGTTAAACATTTTTCAGTTCTTTAAAAATAATTTATTCTGAATCTCATAAATTTATAAAACTTACCAGGAGCTGGGCAACTTCATTTATATTAGTAATTGCATTAAATATGTTCTAAATATTCATTTATGTTATTTAAAGGGACAGATCATTATAGAAAATTAAAACCTATAAAAATGCTAATACATGCATTGGATATAAGGTATATTCAGAAACACAAGACTTTAGAGATTATAGGACACAACTTTACGGAAATGTATGAAATCTTAATTCAGATGTTACAATGATAAAAAATCATAAGATAATTATCATATTCTGAGAAATACTATTTTGGAAGGCCACCAAGTTTGAGAAGATCACCCAAGGCCCCAAAATAAATAAATAAATTATTAAATGAAAAGTTAAAATATCAAGTATATTATATCTATTTTTTCCAGTGCATGCATAAATAAATGGAGGTAACTACATATAGAGTTCTATCCAGCTGGCTGTGTTATTTTGATATGTAAATGTGTGTATGCAGTGTACAAATGTATCTATAAAAATATAATCAAGTTAGTTCCTCTCCAGAGAGGCCCAGGGCTTTAGACTGATTGGTAGCAAGATCCTCCTAGAATTTTCTATCTTTTTAAATACTTAGTGGGATTCAAAACTTTAGAAGTCTCTGGGACCAAACAACTTCCTCATATAAAGTTGTAATGCCAATAACTATGTAGGATTTTATGTAGAGTACAGGCCATGTTCACTTGGCTTATGCTGATTAGTTGTGTAACTTTATGCATATTAGGTATGTGAATATTCATTCTTAAAAGAATACTGATCAGAGAGTAGAGAGAGCATGTCATATATAACATTTGAAGTGAAGAGAGAGATATTCATTCCCTTATCCTAACTGAATTCCTTTCACTGGTGCCATTTTACATCTCCCTGTCAGTGATAACCTTTCTACATTGAAACCTGTCATCTTTTCTATCACTTGTCTGCTCTTTTCAGTTGAGTGATCTCTTGACCCTGCCTATTTGAACTTAGAGTATTCATATACTTTTCTTTCTTTTTTTTTCTCATTCAGTTTATTGGTACTTTTTTGGGGGGGGGGGCTACTGGGGATTGAACTCAGGTCCTTGTGCTTGCAAGGCAGGCCACTGAACCGCTGAGCTAAATCCCCGGCCCCTATTGGTACTTTTTAAGTATACAGTATAGTTACAATCATCATTGGGATCTTGTACCCTTAATGACAGGTCTTGGTTCTCATTTTTTTCCCATACCCCTGCCCTCCCTTCATTCCCTCTTCCCTCCCCTATTTACAAGGACTTTGTTTCCATTTTTTTCCTTTTCTTATATTTTTTTCTTTTCCCTTATTTCCTTTCCCCTACCCTTTCCTCTTTTCCTACATGTTTAGCCCTTTTCTTCCTATTTCACATTGTCAGTTATACAATTTGGATCTTATTTGCACTTTTAGTTTTCATACCAGAGAAATTATTTGATATTTACACATGTGTGTCTTATTTATTTTACTTAAAAGTATGGCCTCAATATGCATCCATTTTTCTATGAATAACCCTAGTTACTCATGCCTTATGGCTGAGTAGTACTCCTTTTTATAGAAAAACCACATCTTCTTTATCCAGTCTCCAACTGATGGGCAATTGGGCTGTTTCCAAGTTTTAGCTATTACAAACTGTCCCGCTATTATATGCTTTTCTTTAGTTGATCAAATTTCTTGACTGAGATCCCTAAATTTTCCAAACCATAAGTATTTATCATTTAGTTAGATTCTTAATTTAGTTCTGTCTCAGTCTACTGTTGTTGTCCCAAGTCATATAACATAATGAATGGGAACTAATACATTTTAAAAAGATTGGACAAGTAATTTTCCATCAGAATTATAATTATAGCGCACTTTTTAGGTAAAGTGCTGTATGTCTGTCTCAGCAATCCACGATTTGTAGCTATGTTCTGTGTAAGCCTTTGTTAAAATGGCTCCCTGATAGTTTGATAATGAATTATTATTGGACATGGGAACCATTCTTAGTATTTCAATCCAGAATTTGCTAACTTTAGTAAATTAGGTACTTATGTAGCATTGGAAAGCCTAAGAGATAGTCATCTCTCAGCAAACTAGAAAGTACAGAAATTGCAGATAACTGCTACCTGAACCCTGAAGTTGGTTTCAGAATGCCTAAAGCCCACACAAACTTCACTTCTGATACCTGCCTGACAGCCATTGTTGAGGGAAAATGATGGTTTTTCCTTCTCTGCTTTATAAATAGTTTACAAATACTTCGGATTAGCAGATTCAAATCTGTAACCCTGCTGATGACAAATTCTGGAAGTATACCTTCCAGGCTGTACATGGAAAAATGCTAAAAGGGGGTAAAGGTAATGCTGAATAGACAAGAGACAATTCAGGACTTTAGCATTCTATTGCACTCACCTAAATGCCTTTCTTTTCTTTTTATAGTTGATTATATCAGTTTTCATGCTGTAATATTCTATACTTATGCACATAATTTTTAAACAGAAAGGAATAGCTAGAAAAAGTAAAAAATGAGAAGACTGCGTTTATTTTCTAAAGTTCTTCTCTATACATTTTTTTTTTGACTGGGGATTGAACTTAGGTCCTTGTGCTTGCAAGGCAGGCTTCAGAACCCCTGAGCTAAATCCCCAGCCCTAAAGTTCTCTATACTCAAGAGATGATGGCATGAGTATAATCTCAGCACTCCGAGAGGCTGAGCCAGGAGAGGCACGAATCCAAACCTAATCTTAGAAATTCAGTGAGACCTTGTCTCAAAATTTAAAAAAGAACAAAGAGAAGAGAGAGAATGGGAAAATGTGTTATCATTGATATTTAGCATCACCAATTTCAATATTATTGAAAAATAACATTGCTAGTGTATGTAGAAGAAAAGATACCTTCAATAGTTTGTTTTTCTTATAGAAGCTGTTGTGCTATAAGTTACAATAAAAACAAAGACTTAGGTTTCATTTATTACTTTAGTGATTTTAGGCAATTTACTACTTATTCCTACACTTTATCTTCTTAATCTACAAAATAAGGATACAAGTAACATCCATCTATCTCTAACATTGCTATGGGATCAAATGAAATAATGTATGTAAAAGTGGTTGCCATTAGTTGGTTCTCAAGTACATTGGAATTTTTTCTCCCTTTCTGTCACTTCCTGAATGTTCTTTCTAAACTGTGGATTCTAGTTTTGGAGAAGAAGGTGGAAAGTGTGGGGTTGCTAAGTCCTAACTTTTTAAAAGACAGTGTATGAGTTTCCTTATATTTATCTAAGACTTGACACCCATTTTTAAAAACCCTGCATGAATCTAAAACATAATTGAATATTGAGGTTCTGATCTTTATCCATAATCTTAAATATTTTTTCTTCTCTATCTGCAAATATAGAATTTGCTTTATAATGAAGCTATGCTTTCTAATTAAGGTTAAGGATAAAATACATCAAGTTCCTTTGAAACAAGGACACATGTTGGGATAACCACATGATGACTGAAATATTGTTTCTTCTGTACCAGCAATTTTATGGTGACCTCATATGAAGGAAGGTAAAAATTCTACTGAAACTGCCTGCCTTCTATATTGAAGTATTGCTAAGGTTTTAGACACACATATAGCTTTCCTGACATTAAACCCTTGTATTCTTTTTGATATGCAATTTAAGGGGCTAAGGAAGCATAATTTCTATACCAAGGAATGGTATAGAAAAGAAATGAATGTTAAACGCTGAATAGTTTGGAAAGAAAAATAAAAGCTCAGAGAATGAATGCACTTTGATACCACATATAAGAATTAACTTGCTAGTGATGCACACTTTCCTGTTTTTTAACTAGGGGTCATATATGGATGAAACATTTGTGAAAGAATATGTAGCTGGAGCCGGGCATGGTGGACACCTGTAATCCCAGCACTGGGGAGGCTGAGGCAGGAGGATCGCTGTGAGTTTGAGACCAGCCTGGGCTACATAGTGAGTTCCAGGTCAGCCTCAACTACATAGTGAGATCCTATCTTTTAAAAAAAATGTAGCTGGTACAGTTACTCCTCTTGGTTAAGAAAAGGAAAGAAGATTACCTATTATTTAGGAAGGCTAACATAAAAATTTTCCATTCAGATTAGCTTCTCTGAATCTAGGGAGAGATTAATATATCATGCAACACAGAGGAGACAAGGTGCTCTCTCAAAGCTCTCTTATTTTTCACTCTTCTACTTCTCTCTAAACCATTCATTTCTTAGCCTTAGTTTTCCAAGGATTTAAAATGAAGTAATCCATGTGTTTTTGTTTCAGTAGATTAAAATAGAATTTCATTGACTCACCAAGTTAGGTTCAGGTGATCCTTAGATTATTGTACCACTAGTCAAGATAAGCTAGTTTATGCTGTCCTAGCCAAAAATAAAAATTCAAAGAATAGGTTAAGGTCATACAGCAAAATTTATTGGTTGTTCATATCATGTATACACCCTTGTTTGGATTTGGGGACCGAGTTGGGAGTGGCAATTCCATAGTCACTCATGCATTACCCTGATGGACCCTTCCTAGTTTTCCAGCTGTATCACCACGATTAATTGCTCAACTATCCATTGTGCATGGCAGAGTAGCAGAGATTTTGGAAGCCATGGCAAGGAAGCAGAATTGGCCAAGAGCACACACAGTGTTCCTGCTCCCTTAACCTAGTAAATAAATCCTTTAACTAGGATTCTCATTTATCAGAATTTGTTACTTACTGCAGGGAAATAGAAAATATAGAAGATCACATGCAGCAATTTAGTGAGAATGGCTATTTCTGCTACATTTAGAATATTTTCCTTTTAATAGTATATATTTGAGTATTAATAAAAGTATCATAAAATATTTTAATATTAGAAATATCTCCCTTTGTAAAACCTTTCCAGAGCCAGATTGCACACTACCTTATGTATAAATTCATTCCTGCTATCAAATTTTTTTATATTCCACCTATGCTGAAATATTCCTTGCATTTTTGCAGTTAATCACATCTCTAATTTTGTTTTCCTTCCATTTTCTCAAAGTTGATTGGTCTTAAAACATTGTTTTGATGAAATAGAAGCCATTACTGTTTTCAAAGTTTTTCATTATTTAACATGATGTCATTTCATTTATACCATTTCTTGAGATTCCATATTCTTGTAAAATGGTGATCTTTATCATTAATCTTATAGCAATTACATTGTAAGCAACTTGAGGGCAGAGTGCATTTCTTCTCATCATTTGAATAGTTTATGTAATGTTACCTTGCCACTAGAAATCTTTGAAGGCGATCAAGATGATTATGAATAAAAGATTAGATTCCTAAGTCTAAGTGGGCTCATTTGCATATATTGATAATATTTATCAACCCTTCCTGAGAGATATTCTTCTCTCAACTGGCAGCATTAGCAAAATTAAAAACTGAAAGAAGATGAACAAACATTTCAATCATGATAAAAATAGTTCCTTTTGTGTAATGATTTATGGTTTACAAATTCTTTGATACAGCCCTAGAAGAAAAGAAGGTATTGTTATACTATTTCCATTTCACAGTGATGGAAACTGATAATGTGTTTGAGAACTTTTAGAGGTCAGCTTGAAACTCAGCTTTTCTGGTTTATACATATTATGAAGTAGAAAAACATTACTACGCAGTCATGATTCCACAGATACACAGCAAGTGACCCTTGCAAAATTGGAAATACCTTACATTACTTGCAAAAATCTTGTGGTCACCTTTTGTATTTATACCTCAGCATATTTCCTAAACTTATAATAAGCTTTCTTTGTATTCTAAGAAATAGAAAAATATTGGCTGTAGCAGGGCAATGAACTGAGAATGAGGAGGAACTTAATTCAGAGAACACATGAGCCTATCACCATTCTGAATATAGTGGAGATAGGACAAATACATTTCTCTAAAAATTCTGTAATATTTTATAGGTTGTTTACTGCTTATTTATAACTGTTGTTTGAAATTACTGATTTATGGACTATGGTTCAATTAAAATAAACAATGAAACAAAGATAAAATTTCTATTGAGGACCAGCACCATAAAGAAGTTTTTACAGAGCACAAAGCGACATTTTCTAATAAAAATCATGCAATGAGTAAAGAATAAATTAATATCTACATAATTCCAGAATATTTTTAAGAATTGATGCAGTAAAGTGTCTGGGAGTATTTCATGAAATGCTATAACTATAAATATCACAAAATCATTTCAATGATTTTAGAAACATAATTAGAGGCATGAAATATATTACTATATTGAATCTAATAGTCAAGCAAAAATCACTGTCTGCAAGAAACAATTAAATGGAAAAACACGACAATGTCTTAGTTACACTTTAGTTTACTGAGTTTGGATACGATCTGTGGAACTTTGGGTGATCACTTACTTTTCCTTCTGGTTTTCCATAATTATGCTGATAGAAAATGATTTCTTTGATGTAAACATTACTTTCTTTGAATTGTTTTGGTAAGAACAGTTTTGCAGGATAGGGTATAAAATCTGTCACTTTGGCTTAAGTGTTCAGGGGTTACACTCCACAAAAGATAGCAAAGGACTGAGAAAGGATGCTAATGTGAAAGGATTAATATCCAGGAGAAGACTGAGAAACTCAAAGAATGGGAGAGAGCTGAGAAGCTCATGTAGTGCCGGTGGTAGAATGGTGATCAGGACGAGAATGAGGAGCTATTTCAGCTTTACAACTTTATTGAGGGCACATCTTAAAGTGAGCCAACCTTGTATTGTTGGGTTAATAGTGTAGTCTAAGCCTTAGGAAAGGAGATCCTCCCATTTGTGACAGCTTGGATGAATATGGAGGAAATTATGCTATGTGCAGTAAGCTAGACACAGAAAGGACAATACTGCTCCATCTCCTTTATGTTAGAATCTAAAGAGGCAAATTTATAGAAACAGAGAATAAAATGGTGGTTACTAGGGGTAGAGATGTCTGTGAGGAAACTAGAAATTGGTGAAAGGGTAGAAACCTGCATTTATAAGATGAATATATATTCTGGAGAAATACAGTATGTTGACTATTGGTAATGATATTATAGTGTAGTCTTGAAATATATTATGTCTTAAACATCTCTCTCTATATATACACATACACATACACACACAAACCATATGTGAATTAGATGGTGGTAGTCATGTCACAATTTATATGTATATCAAAAAATCATGTTGTATGTCATGAGTATATACAATTTTGGTTTGTCATTTTTTTTTTTTTGAAACAGGGTCTCACTACATAGTTCAGACTGCCCTGGAACTCACTGTTTAGCCCAGGCTGGTCTTGAACTTGCAGTGATCTTCCTGCCTCAGCCTCCCAAGTGCTGGGATTACAGGTGTGTGCCGCCATGCCTGTCTTGTCAATTTTAACTTATTAAATGTGAAAGAAGTTCCTTGAGAATGAAGGACAGTGTTTAAATCAGCTAACTTTTCTAACCCCTGATCAGATTAGAGAAGAAGCCAGTACAACAGAAGGTAGAGTTGATAATGTAGTGCTTAGTGACTATGACTAATTGGAGAACTTAATTAAGCTGTCAAGAAAGAATAAAGATAATCATTCTCAGTCAGTTCCCACTCTTTTGTACCCAAGAGCACAAGCAATCCATTTTTCTCCCAGGCCACCACATGATCCTTGCTCTCTCATTTGATATTGATGGAACCTTATTTGCACCTTCCTGAGATAGTCCAGATTATACAAGTCAGTGATAAGCTTTGTCTTTTGCTTCCTTCTGCCTTATTAGTTTTATTCACATCACAGTTGTTTTTCATATAAAAATTTGAATTTTCTACTTTAATAAAAATTTCCATTTCAGCCTAACAGTTATCGTTGTTGTTGTGAATGTTAATTATTATTTTTAAATAGCAGAAATACCAATATTGATATTACTTAGATTACTTGGACTGTTATATCTTATTAATACAGTAGGCTTTCAATTGACAAAAATAATGTGTGTTCTTACTGTGCATGCCAGTGACCTTACATGCAATCCCACAACTACTTAGTGAGATGAGTTTTCTTAAGCCTATTGTCAAGATAGAAAGCCTAAGACAGAAAGATTTTAAATAAGTATAGGCTGTCAGCTAAAAAGGGTGAAGCTATAATGGATCTAGTTCCATTTGCTCTCACTCTACTAAATATACGTGGTTTGTAATTACTGGTTATTTAGCCAGGTTTTAGCTAACTACTACATTTAGCTTGATATCAGCTTTGTGTGTGCATATATGTGTGTGTGTGTGTGCACGCACGTGTGTGCATGGTGTTTATTAATTTTAAAAAAGTATATTTGATTATGGAAAAATAATTTCATAAACAGTCAAGGAAGTCACATAATATTTTAATTAAAAGAATTCAAAGAATTACAAGAATTGTTCAGTAGAAATATGTAGCCTGTAGATTTAATCACCATGGAGTTTCAAGGTCAAAATGATTGAGGAAGAAGGGGGACAGCTTCAGTCTAAAGCTTTTTTTTGTCTCTAAGAATTGTTCTACATCAAACTATTGGGATGTCTTTTAGCATCAGATGAATGAATACATTTATGTTTGTTTCATAGGCTTTGAATATCCTTGGACTGGAGACAGGTAGTTTGATCAGAAGAAATTTGGATCTTTTGAATTCTTAGACTTTATATATAAAATATAAACACAGCTCAGCTGTCTAACACTGCAGAAATTGTATTGGTGTTGCTGGGGCAAGAGGTTCACAAGTATGAGCCCAGTTTGGGCTACACAGTGACTTAGTGAAACTGAAAAAAAAAGATTGGGAATTTAGCTCCTGTAACAACCCCGTGTTCAATCCCCATTGCTACCAAAAGAAAAGCATATGTGTTTACTTACGTATACTAATTTGGTTAGGTGGAATTCTTGAAAATCATGTGAATTGAGTTATTTTATATTATTGCAATTTTTGTAGGTAAAAGATTTTTGATTCTGTATTTTATCTTTCTGTTATCATTTATTTTGGAGTATTGTCACTCTTAATATTGTAATTTTTCTAGAAGGTTTGTGAATATCTTTTGATGTTCTTCAGACCTGTAGTTTCATAGGTGCTTAAGTGTTTGCAGATATAGAACATGAGCTGGTAGCATAAGGCCTGAAGCTTATACAGTTTGGGGGATGCTCTCATTCAGAATGAGAATACAAAATTGTGGGCAGAAAACTAGCTACAAAAGTGGAGACTAGGACCATTCCTATTATGGATTAGAGCAATGACTAGGCACAAATGTAATTCAGTACTGTAGAAGATTAACCCCCTTCTCAAATAAATTCCAAAACATATTCCATTTAACTAGGTCCCAGTGGGTCTGAAAGCACTCCAGTTCTTGAAATGGAAATTATGTGTTAAGCTTTTCATGACCAAGGCTAAGGCTCAGTTTATCAACTTTTATGTGATAGCAGCTCCATATATGAGAGACAATATATTTTACGCTGTAGGTAGGCTAACCTTTTATTTTCTCAGAGAACATAAAATAGGACATTATTCTTTCTGGTATTTTACAAGTATTCTTGCATCCATCCCTTAACAATATA
Source organism: Fukomys damarensis (assembly GCF_012274545.1). NCBI lineage: Eukaryota > Metazoa > Chordata > Mammalia > Rodentia > Bathyergidae > Fukomys > Fukomys damarensis. The sequence goes on from NW_022900932.1 coordinate 22,860,991, forward strand.
ATACATGTATATGGTGGCAATAGAACATAAGAGGTAAGGTCGGAGTACAGTAATATTCTCATGAGAAAACTTGAAAATGTTCTTCCTTGACTAGAATGTCTTGTCAAAACCAATGGGAGTTTATCATTAGAGATGTGGAAGTTGGAATATTTAAAATGCCCTGATATCTTTATGACTTTTAAAAATCTTTGAGCTCTATTTTTCTTCTATTCACCTTTAACTCTGAGATCTAAAATTTCCATGCTTTACTCCCTCAAAAATGTAATAAAATGCTGGCAAATTTTTACAAAGAACCAAACCCATAGTAACTTATACTCCATCCATCTTTTTGGAAGCATCATTTCCCTTCAAAATATTGGATTGATTATATTTTGTATCATGTTAAATTTTTATTGTTTTGAAATTTCCTGTAATATCCTATCTTGCTCACAGCATTATATTCTTTCCTGCTGTCCAGTCTTCCTTTCTCATTAGCTTAGTCCTTTTTGTCATGACAATAAAAACCACTTTGTTTTCTTAATTTTTATCTGCGAATGGGAACTATGGAATGTTCTGTTATGTGTTTCGGTCCATCTTTGTTTCCTGTGTTTATAGTTCATCTGCTCTCCTTTCATTCTCACAATGAACTTTATGTTTTATTAAGCTTTTATTCCAACAGTATGCAAACTATGGGAAAGAGTGGGCAGCTCTGATATGTATAGTAGTTATGAAACCTATGGAAAGGAATAAAAAAATAAACTTACGTCTATGTTGGTGCTACATTTTGTGTCAAAATTTGATACTCAAAGAGCTTATGCAATTATCTTAAAGATATACAGGTAGGAAGTGCTGAAGGTAGGGGATATACCCTGGACCTGCTGACTCCAAAACACATCTTCTATTATGTTCACTGTTTCTGTATGATAAGATTAAAACTATGATGTCCTGGTTAATAAATCTCATTATACTAGTCAGCAACATCTTATTTTTAAGTTAAGAGTTTTGGAGAGAAGTTATTTTAGAAACTAAGGAAGTTTGCACATATGCTAGATTTTGCATTATGATAAAAGTCATTTGGCTCATTTCCTATAGTCCCTACAGTGTACTTCTGGGATCTCTTGAGAAATGTGAGGCTGTTCCTCACAACTACTCAAATAAAGTGTTGATGAAGTTGAGATTACTGAGCTGGCACAATGAAAAGACCTGGGATCTCTCCTCAAAGCCACTGGAGAATTGAGAAGTAGCTGGACTGAAAGGGATGCAAGGGGAAAGGTGCCAGACATCCCATGTGTGTGTGTGTGTGTGTGTGTGTGTGTGTGTGTTACTTGGGACTGAATCCAGGGGTGTTTTATCAGTAAGCTACATTCACAGCCCTTTTGATTTATTATGTTGTTGTTGTTATTATTATTAGTTGTAGTACTAGTAGCAATAGTAGTAGTACCAGGGATCAAACTCAGGACCTTGCACTTGTGAGACAGGCACTGTGCCACTGAGCTAAAATCTTTGGCCCTGATTTTTTATTTTGAGACAGGCTCTTACTTAGTTGGTTAGCCTAAAACTTGAAATCCTTCTGCACTAGCCTCCTGTCATTCTTAATTCATCTCCTATTTGCCATGTTGTTTCTCTATCTCCCACTATTTGGTAACATACAATCAAGCATGGAGGGAAGAATAGTAAGGAGTTAATCATACAAGCATTGTTCTTTTCTATTAGTGAACTTAAAAGGCATTAGTAACCAGTAACTCACTGTAAAAATCACAGGTGTTGAAACTATGTTAGTATATTTTAGGAGGAATTCATGATATAATGAGGCATGAGTCCTGATATTGAGGAAGCAGTTCAGATTGACTTGGTAGATTTGTGGTGTGATTTTCCCATCTTCATAAATTACTTGGCTTTGCATAATAACAAGGTTTACTTTTAACGGAATCTAAGAATAAATCTGTTTTCATTATATTTTAATATTTTATACTATATATTTCTTCTTGATTTCTGAAATAAATTTTCATATCTCAATTTTGGTGACGTGTATATTGGGTCATTTCCTATTCATTTATGAACTTTTATTATAACTAGAAATTGCTGGCTCATATTGAATAACTGAATTATCAATAACTTCTCATGTGAGTATAACTTTACGAAGGGGTAAGCAGTAATAATCTGCTTACTTTTGAAGCTAAAAATATTACACATCTAGAATCTACAGTGAGAGACATCATTGAGAAAATAGGCTGTTGACTACAATGTGGGGAGGAATTATTCTTTTAAAATCGGTTGATGGTATAATGTCATAAAGGAAAAAGTTTAACTAATTTCTCATTAATTATTTGGGAAACTATCATGATTGCATTGTCCTTTTTAGTACAAGTATAAAAATTCAGGTTCATTTAAATCTGTGAGGAATGGGGATTTATTTAGTTCAGTGATTGCAGTGCCTGCTTCACAAGCGCAAGTACCCGAGTTCAATCTTTGGTACCAAAAAAAAAAAAAAAAAAAAATCAGGGTAAATCTGTGAACTGGATATTTTGCTTTATTTGGCTTTAAAATATTAGTCTTAATGCAGAAATGAATCAATTCTGTCTTTCCATTCTTTCAGTAGTTTTTTCATACCCTCTTCTCCCACTGTTTTCCTCTTTTTTTCTTCATAAAAGGCTATTATTTAATTCTTAAAAGATGTCCACTGGTAGCATTTTCAGGGAATTTACAGATTAGAAGGTAATCCTCAAAGAACAAAATAAGTGCTTAGATAAAAAAGAATTTCTACTGCTTATATGACACATAATGAAGGAAATATTCTTAGTAATATCTCTATTTCAAGCTCCTTCAAATGTTACATATATATATATATATATATATAGATAGATAGATACTGATTGGTAGCCAGTCTGGTAAATCTAATTTAAATTCTTTGGCTTGAGTGTAGTATAACAATGTTCTTGTCAAATATTAAGACTTACTGTAGACAGTTACATTCCATCTTAGATGAATGAAATTATACTTTTACTTTTTCATATAACATTCTATGAATTTGTAGTTGTGTTGGGTTTCGATCATTGGTATATTTGGAAAACACTGTAGCAGAGTACTTATTCAGCCTTCTTTCCTTCTTGTATTACTGTTTACATGAAAATTGAACCAATTTTAATATTCTAAGAAATAGATGGTTCTTTGGAAGCAGAATGCTATGAGAAAGTAAGTGTATTATTGTTATAAAGCATTATTATAAAATTCCTCATTTTATAGAGGATAGCATAGCTCTCACGTTTTGTATTTGTCCTGAAATAAATTTCTATACTTGCGCCTTATTATTATATTTCTTTCCCACATAAACGTGTAATCAATTTATACATATACAGTTAAAGCACAGTGAGCATCCTGTTGAAGTGTATGGGTTTTCACTCTAAGTACTTCAAAAGAGTACTATTATTCCTTCCATTGTATTATATGTACAATTTATGAAAGTTTTACTTAGTACTAAGAAGTACTATTTTTAAAAATAATGAAAGTGAACTATGAAAGTGCATTTGCAAGCTATGCTTTTTATAGCAAGAAAACTTGTTAGCTGGCAAACTGTACCATCATAAAAATTTGAAAAGCATATCAGTTAAATTTGTTTGAATCTTGTTGTACTAGTCATTTGGGGGTTTAATGAATAAAATATAACCAGGTGTGTTGTTTAAAAGTCAAATATGCTAATGTCTAGGAATATGTGCAATTTTAAAGTAGCAGTTTAGGAAAAGATAATTTTATGAAGTATTAAAAGTTTTAGGGAAGAGTTCTAATTACAGATAACAGAAAAATATGTGTGTGTGGGGTGGGTAGCCATGAAATGTGGATTTTAGATCATACTAGTTGATCATATGGTTTACTAGTTGTATTATATGATTTTTTAGCATCATCTCCATCACCTTCCTTCTTTTTTCCCAACCTCTTATTGCAGAGGTCCTAAGTCATTTGGACCCATAGTAGAGCAATTTGGAACAGTGCCACAGATCGGAGGATCAGGATCTATTAATGAAAGAAATAAAGGGACTTACAGTAATGTTATCTTTGTTGGTTCTCATGTGTGCTTTGCTATGGTGTTTAGGCTGTAAGATTTGGAGAAGTACAATTGAATTAGAATGAATTCCACTTGTGAGGTCCCATGAAGTTTCTAGTGAAGTCCAAGGCACAAAGAAAAAAGTGTTGGCCATTTAGGGCTTTTAAACAGAAATGCTGAGGCAGTGTGAAAGGTTAGCTCCCCTTAATCATTGGCACAAGGTTGGAAGAAACAGTAATGTGCATTGAGAATCTTCTCAAGAATTAGACAAGAGTGGAGAACTCACTCTGCAGGATTTACACTTCTTTGGATAAGTTAAGGTCTTTATTGTTGTGAGCATGATCTATTTTGAAAGAAAAAAAGTAAATTCCCACAATAGGAAAATCTGTGAAGACAGAGAGTAGCTCAGTGATTACCTAGAGTCAGGGGAGAGGGATTGGGAGATGATAGCTAGTAGGCAGAGTGTTATGGTTGCAAAAGTAATCGAAGTTTGATTGTGGTTGTACAACTCTGTCAAGGTGTTAGGGTCTATTGAATCCTTCATTTTTACATTTGTAAACTGTGTGGTATGCATATTTTTGGTTTAATAAAGTTGTTTTATTTTATTTATTTATTTATTTATTTTTGGTTTTTTGAGACAGGGTCTCACTATGTAGTTGAGACTGACCTAGAACTCACTTTGCAGCCCAGGCTGGGCTTGAATTCACAGCGATCCTCCTGCCTCAGCCTTCCGGTGCTGGCATTACAGGTGTGCGCCACCACTCCTGGCTAGTAAAGTTTTTTTTTATAAAAAAAAGGATTAAACAAAAATGACTCTGATTTATGTATCACTCTGCAAACTCGAACGTTAGATGCATAGATATGGTAAATGATATACCAAGGTGGTGTACCACTGAGCCGAATCAGCAGCCCTTGTTTCTAAAATTTTTAAATTTTGAAAAATGGCCTCTCTAAATTGTCCAGGCTGGCTATTAGCTTACTTATGATCCTCCTTGTTCAGCCTCTTCAGGCTTTATGTAAAAAAAATAGACTCTCAATGTCACCACCATTTTTTGAGTGACAATTGCACTCAGAAATAAATCACAACACCTCCAGCTTCACCCCTCTTTATGGAGGCGTGTGAGAAAATTGAATGGCGTTCTTTGGGCAACAAATTGTTAAGATGTCTAAGAGAGAACAGATAAATTGAATTATCTTTTTAAAAAATCTTATTTTGGTGCCCACTGACTTTTCTTTCCCTTAGATTGTCACAGATAAGACATTATTAAATTGGTAAAGGCATTTAAAAGTAGGTAAGTTGACCACATATTGTTTTTAAGACTGTTAGAATAGGAAAAGATTAGAAGTAATATGGTTCAACCTCTGCATTTCACAGAGATAGACTGAAAACTGGAAGAGTAAGTTTCCCAGGTAATGAGATCTCATTCCTATGAGGGCAATTTCTCTAGGGTGGTTTTCGTTTTATGGCATTGCTTATGCCATTGTCTTTTTTATTGGCTTAATTTGTATCTGTAAATATTTTATCTCCCTGGGCTGTAAGGTTCTTAAAACAGAAACTGTGTCTTATATTTCTTTGTAACTATTCCAAGAGTTCAATAAATAAATGTTTTGTGTTGTTGTTGGGGCTGATTTGTGGGAAAAACTCCCTTACCTCTGCAAACAATGTGATTTGTGCTGTCACCCTGGCAAAAAAAGAATAGCTGTGGGCATGTTATTAATCTAAATAAAGCTTTGCATATACATTTTAAGATAACTGAAATAGTAGAATAGATGAGACTATTGAATAAAAATCAACATCAATCATAGCCTACCCGATTTTTAATAAGCTAAAATTCCAAATGGATAATTTGATGTAAGTGGTCACTTCTGCTTTCAGTCTGAGAGGAAGTCAATAAATTCTTTTTTTCTAGTTACTCACAAAAGTAGTTTAAATTCTATGCAGGACACAAGTCTGAGGAATCACGTCAGCCTTCGTGTACAAAAGAGCTTGGAGGGAGGGCAGAACAATATTTCCTCACTGGAGCTACTCAGGGAAGGTAGTCTTACATTTTGCTCCAGGAACTGGCAAAGTAAATTTAATTCTCCGAAACAGGGATTGCTATATAAGCTTCATCACTGTTTTGCAGTCTAAGCTGAGGTATACCATTCTTTTTTGCCCTTTCCAATATTCTTAAGTCATTTGGAGAAATCTTGTACTTACATTTTCAAATTGCATCAGCTTAGCTAAAGATATATTTTACTTTCTATAAAATTCATTTGGAAAATAAATAAAAGTAAACCAAATGTTCAAGAGAGGGAGGAAGCCTAGAATATGTAAATTGTTTGATATTTGACAAATCAGTTACTGTGTTGGTGTGATATGCAAATTAAGGATAATGTTTCCTTCTTATCTGCATTGCAGATTCTTAGAGTCATACTCCGCATGGACTCAGCATGCATTATGTACAACTGAACATCATAGCTCAGTGCAAGGAATCCAGGCAATGGAAACCAGACAGAAAAAATGTATATTGACTTTATATCTTTAAAATACCTGCAATTCTTCTATGTTTATTCATAGTCAATATGCTGGTGAGAGCAGAGTCTAATTGATAAATATAAATTGCATTAAACAATGAATTTAAGAGTAATTGATGAATGAGATACCTAATTCTGAACATGTTTGGAGATTCTAAGTAGGAAAACCAGTATATGCTAAGAATAATGCTTAGAATAACATGCACTCATACAAACAGTGTGTATATATAATATTTACAAATATACATATCATATGCACAAATCTACATTTTTACATTTAACTTTACTCATTTATTTTTTGGAGGATATTTCTGTGGTTGAACTGAGAGACTTGAACATGCTAGTCAGATGCTTTGTCATTGTTCCCAATCTTTGACCTTTGGACTGATAAATACTACTTCACAGAAACTATATAGTTTATATTTTCTGTATAGATTGACTCTGAATAGGAAATTTTCTGTTTGGGCAATTAGAGCTTGTCAGGAGTGTTTCCTTCCGGAAATTCTACTATTGAAACATTATGTCTTTTGGTTTGACAATTGTTTGAGTTCCATTGTTTATTTTCTTTATTGTTCAAATTAAATGCAAAACAATCTAGTAGAATAATCTCTTGAAATACGATTCAAACTTTGGTGGCATTAAATGTCAGTAAGCTGATTGAGTAAATTTTATAGAAGGAAACAAATACATGCCTAAATCAAGAATGTATTTTTATTATGGACTACTTGTACTGATAGTTGTGCATGGTTTATCAATTCAATTTATGTTTTGTATGTGTTTCATAAATGACTACTTATCAGATAATGAGATTTTAGATTTAATACATTTTTCATTGCATTGGAGTTTTGCTGAACCATCATCATTAGTTGAAATGGTTGCATATTATTAAACCTATTATCATATCAGGAACAATTTACATGATCAATGTGGGAATAAATTATTCCTGTTTCCTGTGTTTACTTCTATCATCTTCTCTTACCCTCTTTTTTTTCTAAATGATGTTGCCTTATTTGGTAGACTAACATTATCCAACATGAGGTAGTCACTAACTTTGTTCAGTAGACCATTAGTTATATCATTTTTATGAAGAATCATTTAAAAAACGAGACCAATTCAGTTATGATCATAATTTTTTTGGGGGGGGTACCGGGGATGGAACTTGGGTCATTGCACTTGCGAGGCAGGCAGCTACACCACTCAGTTAAATCCCTGGCGCTATGATCATAATGTTTGATGCAAAATATTTAACTCTATTAAAAAGAAACAATAAAATAGAACAAAGATGCTCATTGTATGAGTAAAATTTCAGCAAGATAATATAGTTTTGAAAAAGAAAAACTATTTTAGAGCATAATAATGATCTAGAAACAATAGTGAGACATCTTGTTACCACTATAGTTATGAGATGTTACCATTTTGGGAAATTAATATTTGCAATTATTGTCACTTTGGCATATTCTGCTGTCTACTCCATATTGCTCATTTTTTCAATATCTTTTTTAATCTTTCATCCTGGAAATTTACTGGGAGAATGCAATGTCTTTTGCAGTTCTCACAGTAAAACATGCCATAATTCTTCAAGCTATGACTGATTTTCCACCCTTGAGGATTGTGCTGATGTGCATAATTGGTCATCAAGATATTTTTTCTTGATTAGTAATTTGTTGTATATTACAGAGCTATGAAATATTTCAGGTATTCCTAATGTGAATTTATCATTGTTTTATACCTTCCAGTGAATAAAAAATCATCAGTCTTTATATTGGTTTTAAGTAGAATGAAGACTTGCAGGAAGAATGCAAGTAGAATGATCAACTTGCAGGAAGTTTATGTATTGGATTGGTTTCTTCAAGAACATTATTAATTGCTATAGACATGCATAATCATATAGACTGGCTTTTAGATGCAACATTTGCTTTCTTATTTATATAAATGATTTTCCATGAGGAGTTTCTTTCTGGTTAATCTGTAATTTTTGTTGTTTTCTTCTCCATGGAAATGGCAAGGGATAGATACAAGTAGAGAAAAGAAGATAGTCAAGGAAATATGTTTCTTTTTTAAAAATCAGTTACTGTGCTGTGCTGGGCATGGGGGTGCATGCTTGTAATCCCAGTACTGTATGAGACTGAGGCAGGAAGATTCCAAGTGTGAGCCCCACTTGGAGAATTTAGAGGCCTAGAAAGATCATGTTAAAAAAAAAAACAAAAAAGACAGAATTATAGCCCAGTGTGGAGGCCCTGGGTTCAATCCTTACTACCACAAACACACAAAAAAGTTACTTTATTTTATGTATTGATCTAGACTAATTTAGCTAATTAAAGGAGCAGTTGCTTAAGATAGCAAAGTGCTGAAATTTAGATTCCTGGAAAGAATACGGTAATTATTTTTCATGACAGTCTACTATTTTCCCTATTCAATATTGCTTTATAACTTCAGACAGCTCACTTAATACAAGATTCTCTTTCTATATTGAGAAATGCTAGGACCTGTATTTTAAAAAATTTCAAAGGAGTGTATTGAACTAAAAATTGTGATTGTTTCAAGTTTTGATTTTGAGGAGATTATATTACTAAGAAGAGAAAGAATAAGGAGAAATTCACCTTTGAATGTTTGATAAGGAAACATTAATTAATCAAATACTATAAGTTTTTAGTCTGGTCACTTTAGCATATGAAAGCTTATGGGAATTTATTACATGAGCATTTGGGAGCTCCTCTGTGCACCTTACTGAATCTTTTACAGCCTTTATTGTCTTAAAGGCTGAAATGAAGGAAAAGTTGCAGCATTTTATAGACAAGTGGTATAATTATAAGTGTACATATTTCTGCCTCTTTCCTCTTTGTGCCAATCAGGCTTAACTATATATATATAT
>NW_022900932.1:22870648-22923327 GCF_012274545.1 Fukomys damarensis
TGAGACAGGGTCTCACATTGTAGTTTCAACTGACCTAGAACTTACTATGTAGTCCAGGCTGGTCTTGAACTCAAAGCAATCCTCTTGCCTTAGCCTCCCGATTGCTGGGATTATAGGCGTATTGCTGGGATTACCAGGCCTAACTATATTGTAGTAACACTTCTGCTTTCTCTCAGACATATAAACAATTTTTAAACATTTTCACGTCAATTCTTTTCCTCCATGATCTTTTTATACACATAATACTGTCCTTTAATTTATTTCCTTTTGGTTTTTAATCTGTAACTGTTAGAGTTTACTTTAAGCAAATAGACATTTCCAAAGAGAAGAGCATATCTCTCTTTCAGGATAAGAATTATATATTAGCCTTTCACATATCTCTAGTTTCCACTCCTCTAAAAAGACTACGGAAATATTTTAAAATATTTTCAGAAAGAGGGAATGAAAACATTCTTCTGTACTTAGGATACGAGAAGATAAGTATACTGTCTCATCATTTTGTCTCCATTGTACTCTGCTGAAAGCCCCTCTTTATATAAGTAGAAGCAAAGAATTGGATCCTGATAGGGTTTCTACACCCTGAGTATCTGGTCCAGTGAGACAATGTTTGCAAATAGGAGATCTCTTATGTTGTGCCCTCTGTCCCAATGTGTACTCTGTTTTACTTACAGATTCCTGCATTCTATCTCTTCAACTTCAAATCATTATTATAAAAGGAAGATAGTGCCTAAATTGTCTTTGGGCTCTTACTTTTTAATAAGAAGTCTTATTAAAAGATTTATAACAATGATAATGACTAATATTTATTGAGCACATAGTAAAGGCCAGGTATTATACTAAATATTTTAAACATATTTACTATTAATAATGATTCTAAACAAACATTTAAAAACTTTTATTCTACCTCATTTATGTTGTAGGAAACTAACACTCAAAGTAAAGTGCTTACTTATACATAGCAGGATTGGGTTATGAACTCTGTAACTCTGAATTGCACTATAAACACCTTTCCTTTCCTATTCTAACATGTGAGCACAATCACAGTTTTAATTTCTTCCTGCTCCAGACCCAAATCTTTCTCTTCAGTGTGTTTGAATCCTATTTCCAATGTCTCATTTCCATAGTCAATCTAGTTTTTGAGTCTCTTTCAAGGCCTATTAGCTTATACTGCTGTTGGGTGTCTTGTGTCTTACTTGATTCTTGACTCTGGCTCCTCCCTAAATCCATCCTTTGGGATATCTCTTGGTTACATACACCAACATACTTGGCCATGTATAGAGGTATCCTGCCAAGATATGAGTCCCTGTTTCTGTTGATTAATAATCAAAGTTTAGAGTGATGGATACCAGGAGACCGAATGCTCAGCCAGAAAGTACATTTATCTCTTCCCATCGCAGTCTATAGTAACTGTAAAACAATGCTCACAATTCTTTCCAGTAAACTATTTACTGTAAACTTACTATTTCCAGTAAACTATTTCAAAGTCTGATCAGGGTGTTAGAGATTACAGATTATAAAATGTAAGTACTGGACACTGATATTGACCAGTGGGATCAAAGACATATATGTTCTCTTCCCTCCAGGAATTCCTCTGTGCCTTTAGAAGGAGTCAATTTGAAGATAACTGGTTAGGGCAGATTAGAAGTCCTATTAACTGAAAAATCTCTGCTTCAGTTATGTGAGTAGAGATAACAGTTATTGAAAGCTATTTTCTTACAACTACTTTTAGTGCTGAAACTTGAAACCTGTGATACTAGCTATATGGCAACAACAAGGCCCTAAAATAAAACTTGTATAAAGCCCATGGTAAAGTAATAGAGCACACAATAGGCTAAGAAGATAAGCTAGGATCTCTCTATTGAAGCCCCATTAGTGCTTTTAAAAAACTTTTTTAAGTAGCATGAATTGAACCCCAGTCAGGGCCTTCATAGTGAGCTACATTCCCAGTCCAGTCCTGTTTCTGATCACTATTTTTTAAAAAATTAAGGCAAATATCATTACGTTGCTGAGGCAGCATTCAAACTTACAATCCTTCTGCCTCAACCTCCCAAACTAGTGGTATTACAGGCATGCACCATGGCATCCAGCTCCCTGTGTTATTTTTATAGATCTATATTTTAATATGATATGGACAATGGAGGTAATTACGTGGATTACAGAAGCCAAAATGCTTATTTTGAGATTAGTTTTCCAGACATTTAAGGATCATTACTGTGTTGCATAAAGCAATCTAAAATTTGTTCTATTTCTTTTTCTATTTTAGTTTATATAATAGCACACTCCTATTAAAGAAATTCAATGCACATTCATACCACATTACGTTATGGGGCTATAGAAGAAATCAGAATACCTGACCTACTCAACAAATTCCTCTGCATTTCCCTCAAGTCTTTATACAATCTAAGATTTGAGTGGAACAGAGAAAAGAAAAAAATACTGGATTGGAAGCTAGGAAAACTTCAATGAAACTATCACTAACTTTCAATCTAAAGCAAGTCATTGAAACTTTCTAGGGCTCAGTTTTTCCTCCGTAGAAAGGAAGATGTTTGGTGATCTCTAGCATTCCTGACAATTCCAATCTCCTTTGTTTAAAAATAGATTATGAGGGCCAGGATTTAACTCAGTGGTTCTGCCACCTTCTTCACAAGCACAAGGACCAGAGTTCAATCCTCAGAAGAAAAAAAAAAGATTATGAAATCAGGTGCAGTAGTGTACACCATAATCCCAGGATTTTGCAAGGCTAGGGTAGAAGTGTTGCAAATTTGAGTTTCACCTAGGCAATTTAGTAAGACCCTGTATCAAAAAAAAAAAAATGGCTGGGGATCTATCTTAGATCCTGGGTTCAATCTCCAGTATTCCTTGGGGGTCAGTGAAGGTTCCTTAGCTGTGTTTATGCCCTACTGTAACAAGTTAGAATATTTTAAAAGGTTAGGCCACAAATTTAGAAAGGAAATAGACTATTTTTGTATGCTTCAATGTTTATAACATCTAAGAGTTAACTAGTTAGAACCATATATCTGGTAGTCTTCAACATCTGTTCAATTCATTGATATTTAAACTTTACAAATTTGGTAAGAGCTACAGCATTGGAAATATAGGAAAGAAATTAGTATTTATTGAACGTCCTTTAGATATGATCAAATGTTGGACAGTTTGCTTTAGTTATCAAATTGTATTTTTCATGGTTTACTAGTGAGTTCAATCCAATTTTTCATATTTTTCAAACAAGGAAAATAGAGACTTTGGGAAGATTAACTCTTCTGACGTTATAAAGTTACAAAGTCGCAGAGCTGAGATTACTGAGTTTTAGATGCAATTCTGTTTTTGGCTCCAAAGACCATGAGCTTTCTGTTGTACTGTGCTGAATCATGATTTTTACTGAGCAAGATATCTATTATTTTACTTAAACCTTATATATCTATGAGTCCTTTTTTAAAAAAAATCAGTGCAAGTCATTATAAACAGAAGTTACTGTAGCTTTCATATTCATTTCACAAATTTAGTGTGGTATAATTTATGTCAACCAGGAATAACACAAAGCCTGACTCCAGGCCAGAGAAGCAGCTGTCACTTCTCATAATGAGCATTCACAGAGATTAGCACAATGGGGGATTTGGGAAACTTTCCAGATAGCATCAAACATGGTCTTTCTAATACTGCATTTTATCTTTAGACCATCTATTCTGACTTTGTCTTCTTCTTAAAAGCAGGATTACTTTTTTGAGAAGTTAATGTTACTTTGTATTCCTATATCACAGTGCTTAGACAATTTAAAAATGTTATATAAATTAAACATTCATTAAGTGTTTTTGAAATAAACTTCCTTCTATTAAATTGTAAAGTAAAATAGCAAAACTGTGTGGGTTAGATTAGAATTAAATAGACATCTGGTCTCCTTGTAAATGAACTTGCCTACAAAGTATATTGAAGCCTCTTTCCTACCTGGAAACATGCTGGATAAACTTCTAAGACAAATAATTATTTCTCCTTGTAAAATCATCAGTTAATTAAATATCATGGTTTAAAGGGATTCAAAAGTAGAATTTTCTTTCTTATATTTGAACTCCTTTGCAAACTTCCAATTATAATTTAGAGCTAGATTCTAGATATTTCTAAATATTTTAAACTTTTTAAGATTAACTTTTTATTAATATTCTGCAATTGTCTACTAAGCAGAATGTTGGGTTTCCAACCATAAAAAGAGAAAATAGTCTCCACTGTGTCACAGGTTACTGTACTATTGAGTTGACATACATAAAGCCCAGTTATATTGACTGGAAACTGTCAGAAAGAACAAAGCCCAAACACAAATGATTAATGAAAAATACTTACAAAAATAAATTATTCGTTTCTGAAAAATGATGAGAGTGAGGGATAAGCATCACTACAAAGATTAGTATTAACTGTTCTTAAAAGCCATTGTTAATGATCTGGCAGACTGACTAGAAACACATCAATGAGTCTGGTAAAAAATTTGAGACCCAGAGTGTTACACCATCAGGTTAGGCAGAGAAATCATTGAAGTAAACTGTGTTAGAAGAGATAGGAAGAAAAGAGCTAAGTAACATTTAGCTTAGGAGGAAAATCTACTCCTTCAGGAAATTTTTTCCTTAGAACTTTTCCTTAGTGGAACACAAGAAACTTTACAATGGCTTATTTTGGCTACTTTAGCTGATTGCCATTGTTACTTTGGTTCTCTGATTGTTTTGCTACTGAGCAAAGGGGAAACATTTTTAGGGTTAGAGATTGTCGATCATGTAGGGTTATTTTCATATCACTCACCCTCTGTGGTTTGTTACCATACCTGTTTTTCTTGGTACACTTGAAATATATGTAATATAATGGGGAAAATTTGGCAGTGGATTTGAATCTTGTTGCACAGAAAAATTGGGTGTTGAAGTATGAAACCTCTCAATTGCCAGCCCTCACACTGACAGGTAATTTATTTGTGTATTTCTTGATTTCACTGTTCATGTTAGTACTGACTCTTCCACTTGTGCTTCTCCACTTTTCCACCAGTTCCTGACTCCTTTGAGATGGAGACCTAGATACTCACTTTTTACTTATTTATTTCCATTCTTTCTTATAATCCTAAAACATATTCACTTTTGTCCCAGGAAACAGTGAAATGCTTCAGTATGTTATACCTTACCTCCTATTTCTTACGTTTTTATTAGCACTACAGGTCTTAATTCCCATTAACTCTGTAGCCACTGGCAGCAGGCACCACTGACTTCTTTGTTTCTGAATCCAAAACAATTCATTATTCTCCCTTCCTTATCAGCAACTGGATTTGCTAAGGAGTACTAACTTGGTTTCGATGATTTCCTGATTCTTCCTTTCCCCAATCTGCTTGGTCTATCCTACTCCCCCATGACATCTTTTCTCCTCCTGGCCTCCAATAGTACCGAGTATTCCTCAGGGCCTGGCTCTTAACTTTTTCTCACCTTACGTTCCTTGTTGATGTGATTTTCCCCATTCCCACATTTTAACCATGTTTTATACATTAATACCTCCATATCTCTATCCCGAGCTCCAGACTAAAAATCTACTTGCCTAGAAGACAGAAAACTCAAATCATGAGACGTTTTCTTTCTTTTTTTCCCCCAGTGATATAGCCATCTGATTGCCTACTCAAGCCAGAGACAGAGTAATCAAACACTTTATTTCATCTCTCATATCCAATTGATAGTTCTGTTAATCCAACCTCTTAAATATAATTTCTTTCCAATTCTTCATCACGGGGTTGCCTGGTTTTGTTCAGTCCCCCACCTGTAGTATTTCAATGATTCTCATGTTTAGCTTCCTCACACCTAGGTTTGTTCTTAATGTGTATCTAAAATACATTTTAGAATTTCTGTCCTAAAATTCTTTCTTGTTCTCCTCTCAGTTTCTTCCTGTTTGTCTAAAAATTCTGAAGTCTTTCTAACTCTGTCTCATCTTCCACCACATCTCTTGTTTCTTCATGGATAATTTGAGATCACCTTCATCCTTAGCCGACTGCTATATTTACCCAGTGTCTTGCTTTATCCTCCATTTTGTCCTCCAGAAAAAGCATTATCTTCCCTATGACCTCATCCTGATGCTACTGGGGAGAATTAATCACTGCAACTTTGTTTCCTATAGGACAGTACTTGAATTTACATGACCATGGCACTTCATTGTGATTCTTGGTTGTCTTCCTCTCCTTACTGACTTCTAACCTCCTGGAGGGTCCAATACTGTCGTATTCATGTATGGGTCATCAAGGCCTAGGACATGAGAATTCAGCTTCCTTGAGTTGAATGGAATAATTATTGAATGAGTGGATATATGTAAATTTTAATAGCTTAAAGGTCTTAGCCAAAAAGAATGAGTATGAAAATGGCAATACAGCTGGCATTTAATTTCCATAGCTTTCATGAGTCATTAACTTCCTGTCCTTGTTTTCTCAAATTATCTAGTGTCTAGAAACTATTTCATGAATGGAGCAAGAGGTAATTGAAGAAAGCTTTAAGAATATAAGAATTTAATTGCTTTTCTAATAACTTTTCATACAATAAACACTATTGGATATTCAGATAATTTTGATATCCAATGAGTCATTTCTCTTATTTACAATAACAGCAGTGACATTAACTTTCCTTGGGCAGCTTGGGACTTCTTAATCCTCCATGAAGCCATTGAGGGTTCACAACAAGGCTCTAGCTCATCACACATCATCAAATCTATTCTAACAAATTTGATTCAATTTTGTTCTATCTATGTGCTCTGGCAGAACATGCCCTGGGACTATTTTTTTATAAATTCTCTTTTTCCCAGTCACACTTGTTTAATCATGTAAATTATTTTCTGTTTATTTCTGATCTTCTGCCTGGAGTGTCTCTAAAGCCCAAACAGCTATCTTAATGTCAGTACGATTTAAGTACTTTTATTATATTTATTGAAAATAATCTACTTATGTGATATTTCTAAGTCTAAAAATAGTATAAAATAATTATATTGTGGTTTATATGTTTGTCTTTTCAGAAGCATTGTAAGCTCTTTGAAGATTCAATTTAGGACTTCTCATCTTTTTCCCTTTAGTGTATGTCACGGTTGTTCAGTGAGTACTTGCTAGGCTGAACTGATGTGTACTTATAATTCAACATTATATGACAGACCATAGATTCTACCTTCATCTGGTGTTTCAGATCTTTTTCCTGCCATCATTGTCATCTAATAATATCACCATTATGTATTGTTTAAGATTGTTGATGCATAATTTTTTAAATCTATCTGAGAAAAAAATCCATCTGTTATTTTCAGAAGTATCTATAAAAACTAAAGGAGTGGAAGTGATAGAAATTAAATGTCAAATACAGAGAAAAGCAAAATGCTGGCTTGTCATTTTCATGTGTATCCCAAATCAAATGTGTGATGGCAAGCAGGACATCTTGCATGTAAAGTATTTGACATTTGTGTAGTGACTTCTCTTATCAACTGGGGAACCAGGGCAGCATTTACCAAGGTACTGATAGTGTTCTAATTGTTACCAGTAGTGTTTTAATTCCACAAGTTCATGCTACTTATCTGTAATAAAGTGCTTGAGGACTTTCACATATTAAAGCATCTTATCTGACATCCTTAGGACCAGATGTGGAACAAGAAAATGTCAGGTTCACAGAGAACACTTGCCTCCTCAGAATATTAAAGGGCACATTAGAGCTTGTTTTCCTTAATTTAACATTCACAGTTTTGGCATAAGGTGGGACTGGATAATGCTGTTGTTATAGCAAATACTGAACAATTGCTGAACCCATTGCACTACTTAAAAAAATGATGTCTGGGCACAGAGTGTCACTAACCCCTCTGTATGACCAGCACGTGCAGGATGGGAAGACATTCCTGAGGCACTGGCCAATACCGAAGCAGCTAGTACCCTTTCTGATGTTTGTCTTAAATGTTTTAGGAGCCAGACATTCATATTGAAGCCCCAGAAATTGAAAATAATGTATAATGGATGGCATAATTTAACATTAGAGCAGTCAATAATAATTGACTAAAGTGGTGATTACCTAAGAAATGGATTGATCACTCATTGCATATTTAGATTTTTCAACTGCAATTTGGAGATGGATTTTCATCCTGATTTACTCAACTGTTTATAGTAATACTACCAGTGTTGTAGAATAATTTTTAATTTTTCTGGTCCCCTTACTAATTGTTATTTCTTATAGATGTTTTTCTCTCATACTGTTAGTTATATAAGAATATTTTAAAAATATAACATATTTATATATCAAAAAGTCTGAACTGGATAAAGAAGATGTGGGTTTTCTATGAAATGGAATACTACTCAGCCATAAAGAATGAGACATTAGATTCATTCATGGGAAAATGGATACCTATTGAGGACATACTCCTAAGTGAAATAAATAAGTTACACATGTGTAAATACTGAATAGTTTCTCTGGTGTTTAAAACTGTAATAGTAAATAAGATCCTAATGATATAATTGACAGTGTGAAATAGGAAGAAAAGGGCTAAAGGTGTAGGGAAAGTGTGAAAGGTAAGGGAAAGGAAATAAGGAAAAAGAAAAAAAACATTAAAAAATGAAAATAAAGTATTTGTAAATAGAGAAAGGAGGAGGGGTGAAGGGAGGGCAGGGGTAAGGGGAAAAAATGAGACCTGTCATGTAAGGGGAATAAATGAGAACCAAGACCTGTCATGTAAAGATCCCAATGATGAATGTAACTGTACTGTATACCTAAAATGTACCAATAGACTCAATGAGAGAAAAAAAAGTCTGATAATTATTATGCATCACTCTTTGGTGAATACATACATAGTTTTTAGTTGTTGCATACCCAGATTAATTATGTAATACCAGATCATTCATTTAAAGTTCTGAGTATTAGAAACTTATTGGAAGAGCAGGATTTTCTAATACAAATCTCTACCTGCTACATGGGGAAATGTTTGTCTACAGAAAACCTTCTTTGATTGGATAACTTGTTTTACCATTTCTGTTAACTGGAAATATAATTTCATAAGGTATAATATTCTAGATTCCTAACAGCTGCTAAATTCTTCTATACATCTGCTTTATTTGGTGTAACCTGTAATTTTCCTCTAGTTATAACTTTCAAAGTTGTAATTTTGGTTCTACTGTTAAGTATGGTAATAGTATAGCTTATGGTTTCATAATAACTTCAGTGTGAGCCATTGTTCCTGTGTTATTGTAGAGAAAATGACAGGTAGAAATTTTCTAAAAATAAAGGTGAGCATATCTGCTGATCCAGCAACCTCTTAAAACCTTTCTGCCAAGAATTTTCTACTCTTTGGATTGTAATTCTTTACTGTAGCTGAAAATTAATATTGATCATATATCTCCTTGAAAGACTTTCTGAGTTATGCTGTAGTTTATCAGGACTTTTCTATGTAATTTGTCCCTCTTAAATTTATATTTTTATAACATTGCATAGTGTATGAAGATATATACTGATATTTGAATTATATATATTTGCTTTGAAAGATTTTAAATATGAGAGAACCTAAAAAGAGACATTTAAAAATTATCTCACATTCAAAGGTTCTACCAATGACTTAGCTAATGATTCAAACAGATGGCCTTTTCAAAGTTTTTGTCACCTTAGGAAGTAATATGGAAATTTTGTAACAGTGCTTAATTGTAAAATACTTGGGTGAAAGCCTCAATAACAAAAACATACATACTAGTTGCCATTTATGGAGACTTACATATTCTTTGATGCATTAGTTTTATAATCTATTTAAATATTCATGTCATAATGAATATTAATCTTATGTTCATAAATAAGTTATGCTACTCTGAGCTCATTCAGGAGTGTGAAATTTTCTAACTGCTGCTCATATATATTATTTCTGTGATACATATTTCATCTCTTTTGTATAGCACAGCTGTCTTTCTGTCTAGGAAATGTTGACATGTAGTTACTTGTTATTGTAAAGAAAATATTAAGAGCACATTGAATGTCTGTATTTGAAGTACTGAGAGAAATAACTTCATAAATTACTTTAATTTTAGGATTTTTTAAAAAAATGCTAAGCAACAACAAACAGATACAATATATTTTAAATTTAAGATTACTTCATTTAATCTCAGATTTTAAAAAATTCCATAGCTTGCTCCAAAGGCTTATTTTTTCATACAGTGTTATTGAAGCTAAATAATCATATTGAGTTTGCCCTGTATGTAGACATTTTCAATGACATAAGACATAAAATCTCTTCTATGGCTTCCCTGAAAATTCTGCTTCCTGCGTATTCGTCTCCTTTAAGAACAGTTCTTTCTTTGGTCACTGTTTAAATGTTGGCACCGTTGAGGTTTTGTATTCGATCTTTTCTATCATTCCTTCTACATTTCTATAACATTAACTACCAGCTAAGCATAGTTTACCAGCATATTTCAGGTTATCCTAAACTGAACTCAGTAACTGGAACCAAAATCCATGTAGTTGTTCAAGTTAGAAAAAGAGGAATATTTTTGATTCCTCCCCCTCTCACACCACCCACACCCATTTAGTCATAAAGTCCTGTCAATATTCAAAAGTGAATTATAACTTTCTACATACTTTGTCACCCTCTGTGAGTGTCTTGGTTCAGGTTTTCATCATTTTTTCACAGCTTTCTAGTTCATCTTCCTGAATCCTGTCATGCTTCATTCAGATCTCTTCTATACACTGTTTTAAAAAAGTGTGAATAAGATGATAACGTCCCCTCCTAACCATCTCTCTTACCTAAAAGATAAAGTTATAGGGCTGGGAATTTCACTCAGTTGGTGCTGCCACCTGATCACAAGTGGAAGGTCCTGAGTTCAACCCTCAGTATCAAAATATAAACAAATCAATAAATAAATGTTAGTGATTAACAGCTATTCCTCTTGAAAGGCATTTATTTGAAGTTATGGGTTATGCTTTCATTTGTTTATATGATTTTTGTTTTATAATACCACTGTTGGCGCACAATAGCTGCTACATATAGTTTTGCTGAGTAAATGAAGAAAAAGGATGCCATAAAACTAGACAACCACGTATTTCTAACTTACTAGTTGCTGCTAATATTTATTGAAAAATACATTATTTGCAACACCGATTACTATTAGTGGAGAGATATAACCATCTCATATGTTTAGTGAATCAAATGCAATCCTTATTAGAGCTTCCTAAGTCCCTGTGCCGAGATTACAACTTCTCCTCCCTTCTCAGTCCACTCAAGCCCTCCATCTCTTCTAAAACACCCAAGTCCTCATGGTTTTTGTACTTGATGCCTTGATCCCGTACTTGGGGTATCTTGTGTCAGACAACTGAATGGCTTACTCCCTTAGAGTCTTTCGTCAGATATCATCTCCCATTTAAAATTGCAATCTTCCTTCCTTTTTTCTACCCTTGCTGTTTTTTTCCACAATTGCTATTCAATGTTTTATACATTTCACTTTTATACTAAGTATGTTTCCCATTCCTCAAATTATAAGAGTCATGAGAGTAAAATATTTTGTCTGTTATGTTTGTTCTCTATTATAGTTCTAGAATCTAAAACAGGTAATAGCAGGGGCATGGTGGCACATGTTTGCAATATCAGCGCTCTAAAGATTGAGGCAGGAGGATTGCCAGGGACTTGAAGCCAGCATGGGCTACACAGTGAGATGAAGGCCAGCCTGGAATAGATAGTGAGCCTCTGTCTCAGAAAGCTGAAAATAAAATAAAGTGAAACATGTAATAAATATTTGTTAAATGAAGAAATAAATGAATACAACTTCAATATTTATCCTTCAAATACCATAAGCTTAAAAATAAAACTTCAAAATTATGCAAGGCAATTTACAGTGAAGAATATTTCTATGGCTTATAAAGTAGAAATAAGGTCATGACTGAAGGAGAGGAAGAACCAAATGCAATCACCCTGTTAGCATAATTGCCCTAATTCCATCTCAAAGTTTTCCTTGAGATTCCTCTTTGCCAATAAAGAACAGCAAGAGAAATTGCATAGTTTTAGCTTTTAGAAGAGAAAAATGGGAGAAAAATTTTAAAGAAAATTTTAATGTTGGAGATTAAATAGGCATATAGGAAATTTGAATACAGTTTCTTTGTAAAATGCAGATGCATGGTTCAACTATGTGTTTTTAAAGCAAACTTTGATAAAAGGTAAAACAATAACATTAAAGCTTAATACAGTGAAATAATTTCTATTAGTTACTCAGCTGATGTGGCTCAGGTCTGTGGCCTAATTTGATCGAAAGATTGAATTATGAGTACTGAGAGATGAATTGATATTCTGTCTCTTAGCACTCGCAACCTCTAGCTTCATACTGTTTCTCTTTTCAAAACTTCTGAGGGGATTTTAGGAATTGCATGGCAACAAGTACCCTCAGTTGCAATTACTGATTCACCCTAGAAATCAAGTAAAGTTTTCCCCATATTCTTTATTGGCTACATAACACACAAATTCAAAATTTTAAAAATTAAAAATACCAACATTTAGGGCCGTGGATTTAGCTCACCGGTTGGGTGGCCTGCCTTGCAAGTGCAAGGACCCGAGTTCAATCCCTGGTACCACACACACACATACACACAAAAAAAACAACAACCAAAAACCAACATTTACAAAGCAACACAAACATCAAAAGGACCTAATCTTTTTTAAAAGAACCTAATCTTAAAGAAAGAATGTGAATATAAAGTCTTTGCAAAGTCCTCTGCTTCAGTATTGTTTTCGCTAAACCATCTTCCACATAGTGTTTTTGTCACATCTAATATGATGATACCATACTCCTATATGTTCCATGACCTACAGCTTTTTGTTTTTATTTCTAGTGTTAGTTTTACTTATCCAGACATTTTAATAGACACTGTATGTGCAGAGGATTATGCTATACATATCTGCGTTAAGGAAAATGCCCCTGATACCAGAGAGATGGTAGTGTAGGAGGGGTAAGATATGCAGATGGCTCAGTACAGGTGAGTTCCAGATGGGAAAAAACAAGGATCTGTCAGTACTCACAGGATGGAGAAAGCATAACTGGTGATTGCAGAGCAGGCAATGTGGGCTTTTTGAAGTAGGTGGCATCTGAGCTAAGCTTTCCAACATGTTCTAGAGTAGCATGGATGGAGACATTTCAGGCAATAAGAATGACATTACCAAGAGATATGCTAATTTTTATCAAGTAATGAGCAAGTGACTGCAAATAGATCTGTTTTATTGGATTAATGTGCCTCTGAAGTGAATTCTAGGCAGATAAGACTGGTCTGGTAGGCTGTGAGTCAGATTATAAATATAATGTATGCTCTATGAAGGAGTTTTAATTTTATAGTACAGTCACTAGAGAGTCAGTTTTTGTATTGAAACTAGGGAAGATGCCATTCAATCAGCAGAGACAGATGAGCTGTGAGGAGAACAAAACTAATGGCCATGACAATAATCTTATTGTGGGTCACTAGTGAAGACCTATCTTTGGATGATAGTGTTGGAGGAATGAAAAGATAACCAAAGTATGTCAGTGGAGGGTGAGTGTTAGAAATAATGCCTGTACTGAGGAACCAGAAAGAGAAGGCATTGAACACAAGAGGCCAAAGCACAGGACACTAGAAGATGTGAGAATTATCAATCAACATACAAGTATTAGAAGGACTATCTCTTGAAGGGAAATTTCGGTCCATCTTGGATGTTGCAAACTTATCACTTAGAACTGTGTGAAGCACATAACAGGCACCAGATTTCTGCTTATTGTATGATTAAATAAGCAGTTACTTGACAAATGACTACATTTCGGTGTGGGTAGAGTGATTTTAGTTGATGTGGAATTAACTTTACTGATAAAGGACATATCCATCTGCCCTAGTTAGATAATTTAAGACATGGGTGTAGCAGCAAGTCCCATAGTATATTAGCTTACTTTTTCTTTTAGGAGTCAGAATACAACACAGGGTAAACATTATCTATGTATAGCCTAGATGCAGGGTACTGGGGTTGGAATCTCACCTTCCCACTCAATATCTTGGGAAAGTTAATTGACCTGTCTGTATCTCAGTTTTTTATCTTTAAAATTGGGATAATGATACCTACCTCATAAGGTTGTTGTAAGGACTAAATGAGTTACTTACTACACCTAGTTAGGATGTTCCTGGCACCCACTCAGCACTATGTGTCTCATAAATAAGTGTACTATGTCTATTAACATTGAACTTTTATATATATTATGTGGTGATGCAGTATACAGTTTTGATTTCTGGCACATTTTTCTTCCTACAATTGATGAACGTCTGATAATTTGATTTAGGTAACCCATCAGAAACCCTATTGATAGGAAGTAGGCAACAATAGAATTTCTGTTGCATAACTGTGCCACAGCCATAGTGATAGAAGATTTGCACATGTGGAAATGTGGTTAAGATGTATGGGTTAATGTGTTTGAACATTGGAATATACCCTCCAATAAAGCACTTGCAATTCCTCAGAGGGAAAGCTTTATTCAAATAGAACTTGATTTCAAAAATGGCACAAAAATCAAGAGTACTTGAGTAAACTTTTGAAGAAATAGTCTCTAAAATTAAAATCAGACTTTTTTCCCCACTTATTTCTGTTAAAATGCTTCTTTTAAAAAGTGTGGGTTTACAGAAGCCTCCTGGGAAAAACAGTTATTATCTTTGTTGCTTTCTGCATAAATAGAAACATTGTAAAACAAACCTGGTAAAATGAGGGTACATTAATTCAAAGGAATTACAATAGCCAGCCCTTCTGGGTCATTTAAAATTATGCACTGTGCTGAAAATGAAATAGAAAATGTAATTCTGGAGTGTCAACTCATGGTTGTTCTAACATACAGCTGAAAAGCTTATATATTCTATTCACTACATCCCCAGAATTCAACATGGTCTGATGGGTGAGCTAATTGAACTGAGAACACATCAAAAATGAAACAGATAATTTTTTTTGGTTTTACATATCTAAGTCATTTTATTCATGGGCTTCTTTTACACAGTATATGGTATGATGCAACTCAAAACCTTAAACATGATAAAGATAGAATTTGAGTAGTACTGTACTAACTGCTTTTTTATTTAAATGTATGAACTTTAAAAACTATAGGTATAATTTCAATAGTATCTATTTGACAATTAATACTTTCCAGTGTGTAAGGCATACAAAGTAGAAAACTATGTAGACATTATTTTCCTCTCCCTTATGAGATGCTTTCATCAACTGTAGCAGAGTGCTCACAGATTACAGACATATTTCTTTTTCCTTCTCTTAAAATGTGTAAAATGAATGAATATTTCAAATATAAAACTGCCAACTATGGTTTTACTACATGCTTAAATGCGCTATTGAGGAAAGTAGACAAAATTTCAGCTGAAAACTTAATAATTTTTAGGTATCTGTTAACTCTTTATAGATCAGACTGTTAACCACAAAACAAAAAATAAAAAACATTGTAGTACAGTTCATAACAATGCCTGCTATAAGGTCAGAGTCACTTAAATCTTGCCTGGTAAGAACTTGCTAGTTGTGTATTCATGGGCAAATTACGTATTATCTCAAGGGCTTAGTTTCCTCCTATTTAAAATGGAGACAAACATTATGGGGAAATGGTGAGGATTTCATGGAAAGTCTGTGACATAACTCATTTTATAGAAAAGAACTTAGACCGGGCATGGTGGCACATGCCTGTAATCCAAGCACTTGGGAGGCTGAGGCAGGAGGATCGCTGAGGCAGGAGTTCAAGACTAGCCTGGGCTATATAGTGAGTCCAGGTCAGTCTCAACTACATAGTGAGACCCACTCCCCCTGAAAAAATAGAAAAGAACTTAGGCCAGTTATATATTTCTATATACTGTTTTATAGAAAATATATCATTTTATTAGAATTAAGCATTATAGAATTTTATGGTTAAAAAGTAATTGTTAATGCAATTTTTACTAACTCGTAAAGACTGGAATTAAACTGTCGTTATTATTTAGGGATTAATGTCAACAAATACTTGTTTGGTATATTTTGTGGCCTGACTTCTTAAGAAGACTCAGGATGAGCTCAGATGTATTTCTTCCTACCTTATGATTCTATGATTTGGTGACATTGTAGTAGAATTTTAAGAGTGATTCATACTTGTTTCTTAGACCATTAACAAAAGAACGACATTATCTTTTCACAGAAACTAAGGTCCAAGTCTTCTCAAAGTGCATATTTCAATTTGCTTATTCAGCCAGTTTAGTACCACATTGACTTGAATATACCAAAATTCTAGTACTTCTTTGAAATGCTGTTACATTATGTCCTTTAAAAGTTCCTTAGGAGAACCTTGGCAGTATTTTAATTACTTAGGAGCATTTCTTCATAAATTACCAGTAGCATAATACATTTCCTTGAAAATCTTCAAAGCTAGTTCATGTTTTGACATTAATTCAGTATTTCTGTGGTAAGCACAATATATAGAAAGGCAAAGTTTAGTGAAGATGTAGATTTATATTCTTAGACATGATACTGATTTCTTCTGTTATTTTCTGAAAAACTCTAGACTTGCCTTTTTCCTTCCTCTATTATTAAAACCTTGCAATCTGTTAATTTCTACCTCAATTGAATGTTGATCTATTTTACCAGGAAATAATTTAGACAAATAAAACATTGATAGATACTGCTTTTTAATAACTCAGGTTTTATTTATAGCTGAGATAATAGAATTTCATAAGTAAACTTAGTAGTTATCTAGTTTAAACTTTTTACGAGGATGAGAAAACAAAAACTGAGTGGGATGCGTAAAAGCTATGCTTAATGGTCAAATGTTACACAGCTTGATCACTGATTTTCTTCATATGCTGGATTAAATTCTCTGTCTTCTACCTGAACTTTATTATCTTTCTGGAAAAATTATAATGGAGATAAATGAATATTTTTATTTTTAAAATTTCTCTTAAAATTATAGTTATTCTTTTGTTTTTTGGCATTTCAATATTAATTTATATATGTATAGACATGCATATCTATTGTTTAATTCTTTAATAAGAGTCTATATTTTTAATTATTGAGCTATTTACATGTCTCAAATTTTGTAATTAATAGAAATTTAAAATGTACTTCAAAAGTTAATATAATGTGAATGATCGCTTACAGAGGAGTACTTTAAAACTCTACTGTAAATTTTTTTAAACTCAATGATGTTTATCAGACTATATAGAGGAATGTTTTAATAGGAAGCTGCTGAATGTGAAAATGCAATATGTGAATATCTGATTTTCCTTTCAAGTGAGCCAATTGGTACTATATAAGATTTCTTATAATTACTGTACATTGAAACATTCTTTTGTTGATGAACATATACTTTCTGTGTGACTGTTATAGGATTATTTTTATTTAAAAAATAATTTGCCAATCAGTATGATTGAAGTATTAGTATAAAAACACCTTAACAGATTATGAGGCTTTGGGAATATTTTTTGTATAGGTTAGTGTTGTCCAGTTGAATTTTCAAGTAATGATGAGACAATCTATATCTGCATTGCCCACTAGACATGAAAGGCTGTTTGACATGGTTTCTAGTATAATTAAGAAAACGTATTTTTAATTTTCATTAATTTAAATAGCTGTATAAGATTAGAGGTGCGTGTTTAGACATCTGATGTATATATTTTTATATATGGCAGAGTCAAAAGTTAAATTTAAAATTATCTTATGCTGTATCCACACTTAAGTAGAACCATAGGTAAGTATTTAAAAAAATAAAAGCTATTTTTTAATAGCAACAACAGTCAACCCAATTTTCTCTTTAGGAACCTACAGAAGTATTGCATAGTCCAATGTTAACGTTCATTTATGGCATTCTAAATCTTTAATGGTATCTTTTACATGATGTGTGTGTGTGTGTTTATGTGGGTGTGTGTGATGTGCCTGCGCTTGCTTTCTTTGGAGTAGTTTGAAGAATTGTGGCACAATTCTTTTTCTAAAAAAGTTATTAAACCACCCC
Source organism: Fukomys damarensis (assembly GCF_012274545.1). Classification (NCBI taxonomy): domain Eukaryota; kingdom Metazoa; phylum Chordata; class Mammalia; order Rodentia; family Bathyergidae; genus Fukomys; species Fukomys damarensis. Next base: position 22,888,602 of record NW_022900932.1, read on the forward strand.
TCGATCAGGATCAGATGCTAATTGTTTTAACCTCTCTCATAGGTCTTTTTATCATTCAGCGTGTTTGGAGCTAGCTACAAAACTTTCATGACCCTATTTGCTTGTAAATGAAACAATCTCTAAATAAATTTGCTTTAATTGTCTAATTGAAATGTCTTATTTCAACTAATGTTGTAGTTTTATTTAATAATATTTAGGGCATAAAAGAATCTTTTCAAATAGCTACTAATATTTAATTTATGAAGTAATGGCCTGGACAGTATTAGCTAATTAAGGAAGCGATTAAGCTATTAAGCTGAATAATAGGGGAATTTTAGTAGAAATCCAGTCTTAGAAGAAGCTTTTTTTTTTTTTTTTCTTTCCAGTAACAGGGAAGGGATCCAACTCAAGATCTTGTGCTTGTAAGGCCGGAGGGATGACCACTGAGCTAAATCCCAGGCCAGAGGAAACACTCTTTGAACTCACCATAATGTGCTCCTACATTCATATATACTATTGAACTAGTCTGATGTTATAAAGAGAATGCTGTTTAATTCTGAGTCCCAAAATGATTGCTTTGATTTTTTTTCAGTACTCTACCTGATTTCTAAGTGCACTGTAGAATGAAAAGATGAGTTTTGCCTTATGCGGTGGTATCTTGGTTCATGAACTTAGTTCCACAATTGTGGGGGAGATAGCTGTGGTTGTGTCCTCTGATGCAGAATTCGCAATTAGAAGTAAAATTCTGCCATGGTTTTCTGTTTATGAACTGAGTTTTTTGGGAACAGAAGCATTCATGAATCAAGGTACCACTGTACTTGTATAACAATGTTGAAACAACTCATTAATTTTCTAACATATTTATACTAAACTGTGAAACAGTCTACCTATGAATTTCCCCTTTCACCCAATGTACTTATTGTAGATATCAAAAATATTAAAATGATTTCCCTAGCCTACTTTCTTTTTTCCTTCAAGATTAAAATTATTTCAGTTCTGAAAATTTCTAAATAATTTGCTAAATATTAAGAGAAGATAGGTTCAAAGAACATGATTTTAAAAAGTGGAAATACCTTTTGGTATTACATTATTTCCAACTTGCATTTTGGGCTGGCAAATTCTGTCTTACTGCCTGCACTATTTGAAATAACTACATTCCTTCCTCAGAGTTTATGTACAACTTCACAAGCTTCTTATCAGGAGTCTTTACTTCATAGTTCCCCAGATACCATCTATTAAGTGTCACCTCTTAGACTTTCTCTTTTTAGATAAAGATTGATCGGCAAATCCTAAATTTTAGCCAGATTGAGAAATGTTAAATAATGGAAGTCTAAATTTTATACTGTGGTAATGCTTAGTCAGCATATATATTTTCTAGCTTTTGAGCAATTGATAAAATTGTTGTGATGAAGACCATTTTAATCGCTTCTCGGCCTTTTGGCTGAGATCAAGTGAAGACCATTTTAACTTCTTTGCCAATGCAAATACATTTAAGTAATATAATAAAACAATAAATAGAAGAGCAAATGAAAGAAATAAAAATGAATGGGTGACTCCAGAGAAAAATAAAAGACTGGGCTTTATTTTAAAGTTGTTCAACACAGTACAGCATGCATTTATCCTCAGGAGAAAGAAAGAAAGTATTTCAGGATTTGCAGAGAATGAGTCCCACATTTGCCAGAATCTAGCAATATGATCTTGGGTAATTCCTTTAGAATTTCTTCATGTTCTACACCTGTAAAGTATAATTAATAACAATGGTCTTCCCTGCTTCACGGGATTATTATGAGAATCAAGGGAGAAAAGTAAGTGTGGGTATTATAAATTGCAAAATACTGTGCAAATATAGAATGACATCATCATCTTTGTGATATTAATTTTAGCACTTATTCAGAAGCAAACAGTAAATGTCTTTCAGTTTGAAATTTAAATTTTTGTAAGGAAAAAATATGTTTTCTGTGTACATGCTAATGGACATGTTATTATTTCCCAGACAAACTCAGACACAAGTTCCTATAAACAATTATATGAAAATTTCCTAAAAGAAAAAGACAATAATATTAACAAAAATATCTATATCTGATGTTTGCTAAGTGAGTCATTAAAATAATTCAGAAATATCAATTTCAGATGAATGTCCTTTGAATGTCAAACGTAAAACTTTCAGTGACTTGCACAAGAATCAAAAGATCCAGTTGGCTCATTCAGCAATCTCTTCTACCTCTTTCCTTCTCTTTTCCCTCTTTCTCTCTCCCTCTACTTTCTCTTTTTTTGTGTGTGCTACTGGGGATCTTCTTTTCTTTTTCCTATCTATCTTAAATTTCTTCATCTCTTCTCTTTTCATTTTCTTCTTTTCCTTCTTTTACTCTTTCCTTTTTTTTTCTTTTCACCTTATTAAGCAATTGCTCTATTAGAAGAATTCTTAAGATGACTTAAGGGATATAAAAGAAGTGGAAGGCAAAAACTTGTACACTAAGGGAATTTTCAATTTACCTGTGTTCTTTAAAGTTGCATGTGACTTAGATAAGAGGAGAAGTTTTACTGTTATTATTTTCTGAGAAACCAGAATTAACTCTACCCTGTAATGGACCATGCAAAAAGCATGAGCCCTGTTCTAAAGGGTTTTTATTTTAAAGTGATTTTAAATTACAATCTTTTACATTAAAACAAGTATATAAGGAATAAAAGTTTTATAGATTTTAGGTTTCTAAATTCTTTTAGTTAAAACATGATAAAAGTCTCATATTTCATATATCTTATATCACACTACACTTTGAACAGCTAAGGACTTGATAGAAAAGATTTTCGATGAAAAGTAATGGTGGGTATTGATACATAGTTTCTTCACTCATTGCTCCAAGCAAAAGACACTTTATAGAGAGATTGATTAGTTTACTTTCAAGCTCTAAGATCCTTTCCTTTCAACATTTAGAAGATTGATTTTCTTGGGAAATAATTTTGACAGACATTTAAAGAACTGAATAATAGCAACTTCCTCTTGAATATCTTTTTCAGTTATCTTTGGAATGATTTTATTTTCCTTATCTCTTGTATAATACTTCTTTTTTCTTATTCTGTATTTTGTATTGAACATTAATTCATATTTTACTTTAAATGATATTTAATAAAACTCATTGGACTTATTAATATTATGTATTTTTATGAAATGTTCCCAAAATATTAATTCATTTATCTTTATAAAATTCTTCTTGAATCTGGATTGCCAGATGATCATTGGTAGCTGAGTGAATATTTAAAATATTTGTTAACTAGAACTATAACTTCAATTTTAGAAATTCAACAAAGAATAAATACCTTGTTGTAGTTATGTATGATATAATACCTTGGAGAATATTTCAATTTGCTGTGTAGATTTAAAAAGTATTCCTTCTATAAGAGTTGAAGAACCAGATGCAAAATACATTGTCACCCTTTTAATAAAACTTGTTTATATTATTATACAGAAGTCTTGAATTTTTGCAAGGTTAGTGCTTTATGATTTTATTTTCTTAAGCATCGCACTTAGAACAAATGTATGAAAAATAATAGATATTGGGAAGTAAAAGTTTCAATAAAATATAGCCTCTTAGAAACTTTTTTTAGTTGAAGGGGGAAAGTTTTTAAAATTTGTGCCTATAAAACATGCTTGTGATCTAATCACATAACTTTAAGACACAAACCTACTAGAATTTACTTAGAAAGAATCTTATTTTCTAAAACATTATGATGAACTTCTAGACTTTTATTTCTATGATACAATCATTGTTCAAAACTTTATTGAAACTCCTTTGGACTTACTAAAAATGTATTCATAATCAACCAATATAAATCAATAGGTTATCTTGTATGTTTTGTATTTTTGCAATACAAAGTATGAATAATAAACATTTTTGTGTTACCTATAGTAAGTCCAAATATTTAAAGTAACATTGATGACATTCAAAATAATGTACATAGGTTCTGAAGATTTTCCTAGAAAATTTACCAATGTATGAGCAATAGCAAGAGCAAAAAGCCAGTTCTTTAATTTTCTAAGGTACCTTCTTTGCTTGTTATAACTCATTGAATATATGGTCATTACTGTTATTTTTTTAAACATTAGGAAAATTATTTTATAGCAATAATTCAGCATAAGGTTTTAGAAGGATATATTAATGTGTTCCTAGGCTGAATAGTGGTCCTTCCCAAAAGATATTCAGAACAGAATCAACAGAACTTGTTGTATATGGCACAAGTCTTTTCAGAATGACCAAGGATTCTAAGATAGTAATATTATGCTGAATTATAGAGGTGGGCTTGATGACATCCTGCAAAGACTCTTAAGATCTTTAAGAGGGTGTAAAAGAAGGAAACAGAAAGGTCGTAGTCAGAGAGAGAGAGAGAATATAAGAACAGAGCTGTAGTCAGGATCCCAGAGAACATAATATGATGACTGATGGAGTGAGAGACAAGGAGATAGATCTGAAGATGCTACATTGCTAGTTTTGAAGGGAGAGAAAGGAACCATGAGCCAGAGAATATAGGTTGTCTCTGGAAGCTGGAAAGCAAAGAAGCAGAATGTAAAAGCCTCTGAAAGGAGCACAGCCCTGTTGACACTTTGAGGTTAGCCCATTAAGGCTGATTTTGGATTTCTGATCTTTAGAATGGTAAAATGACAAATATGTGTTGTTTTAAGCCACCCAATTTGTGGTCATTTGTTATAGTGGTAAGAGGAAGCTAATGTAGAACTTAAGGTTTGGAAATTGAGTAATAGCTCAAAGTAACCTTGGAAATTATCTAGTACAACTTTTGTTACCCATGAATTTCATAGTAATACATAGTTATAAATATCATTTCACCTAAAGCTATATAATTTGTTGCAAAATTATAAAATCCACATATTCTAATCTCACAGTGTAATATTGTTTTTTTGCATACTGTGCTATGTAAAAACCCAAGCATGTTTCAGTAACCCATATGTAATTTTTCCTTGGTGTCCTCCTAAGAACATTAGAAGACATGAAATAGATAAATGCACATTAACTTTGACCACAAAGTGTTGGCACTTTGCAATAAATAAGTGGATTTTGGGTTGCATTTTGGGCATTTGGTCTCTAAAAGGTTCACTATCACTATCACAGAGAGTACTTACACAAATCTGGATGATATAGCCTACTATACACCCAGGCTCTATGTTCCAAACTACAAACCTGTGCAGCATTTTATTTTACTCCACTATAACACAATGGGAAATACTTGTGTATCTAAATAGAGAAAAACCAAAGTAAAAAGATAGAAAATTTTCCGTTCTATTAAAATTATGTGAAACCAGAGATGTATAGATGGCCAATCATTGATCAAAGCATTTTTGTGAGGCCCATGAAAATATTCCCCTCTCTTTTTCAGTCTTCTTTAATTTCACCCGCCAAATTTTATTTGCAATGTAGATTTCAAATTTTCAGTTATAGCTGGCTTGCCATATCTACTATAGGTTCTATCTCAGTGGATTCAAAAAAATGTGGCTGAAAAATACATGGAAAATTGCATTTATATTGGATATGTATAGATTTTTTTTCTTATTTCCTAAACAATATAGTATAAGAAATATATTCACACATTTATATTGGATTAGGTAATATAAGTAATCTACAGACAATTTAAAGTATGTAGGAATGTATATGTAGCTCATATGCAAATATACCATATCATTTAAGCAACTTCAGTATCCATGGGTTTTATTGTTTACATGAGGCCCCAAAATGAGTCTTTCATGGATATCAAACTAATTTTATGGTTGGTACACAATAGTGTATTTGTTTTTGTATAGTGAGTTTTTATACTACAACTTTACAGATTTATTTTTTGAGGGCATAATTTACATTTACCACCTTCTTACTATGTCTTTTGTCATCTGTGAAAATTTTTTCCTTTACCAAACTATAAGAGCTACTTTCCTTTTTTTTAAGAGCTATTTTCTTGAAATGACCTTGTATTGACTCCAATATGGTCTCTATTTCAATTTTTCTCTTCTACTTCTTATAATATGTAGATAAACTCCCTTGTTCATTAAAAAATAAACACATCCGGAAAGCTTTTCTCATTTGCCATAGTAGTCTATTTACATGAATCTCTAACACTATGTATTTCCAGCATGTTTCTGTGGCTCTTTAAATTTTTTATTTTCAATAGGAAATTGTTTTTCCATGTTATTTCTAAAGTTGTGTTCTCATTCTACATGATGAAATTTTATGATATTTTTTCCACTTCTTTTAGCTTTAAATACAAGCTACTTCAGGGGAAGTCCAAGATTTTTGATTTAGCGTTAATATTTCTTCAAAAAAACATATCATGTTTCTAAATGTCTAGGAAAGACCTGTTGTCACCTTAACTCGATAATAATGACTTAACTCGATGATCATGTTTACTTTCCATCCTAAGATCATGTATTTTTAATTGTTTAACTAGTTGTGTGCTCTTAATACTTTTGCCTAAATTATTTGAATAGTTTGACCTTCCTCTTCTTTCACATTTTACTTCCTGTTGCCAAAGTCACAGTCACAAAATTCATGCAATTGTATCAATGCAAAATAAATGAAGAAAAGGTCTGATAACTATTAATAAGGCTAAAATCCTTCTGTTACTATCAGAGATATTATTATAGTATATCATATTATTTCTATATTGATGGTCTAACTAGACTTGTAGCCATTTTTTCACCTTTCTTCTAGGTATTCCACATGTGAGCCATACTGACATACTCTGATTCAGTAGATTTTTTAATTTCTCCCTCTATGTCATCAGTCATTCACATCTCTTCGTTTGAAGATGCTCTGTCCAAGTCCTACTATTAAGGAAACCAATGAATAGGCCCTCCTCCCTGAAGCCTACATGATCAATTTCATTAGGATTAATCTCTTTTATTTGTGTTTCCATTAGGCTTTATTTACACTCAGTTTTAGTACTTAATCTATTCTTTCTGTAAAATAATTTTGGGTTCCATCTGAATTTTCATTTTCATTTAAGCTTGCGGAAGGGGTTATCCTTAAGCGATTTTGGATTCACTGAAGTGGATAAAACATACCAAAATTTTAATAACTATTTGTTCAAGTGCTTGAATTCAACTAATGTAGGTTTTTAAACAACTCATAGAGGGTGAAAATCATTGGACCCTGTAAATAAAACTAAAAATGAGCTCCTGATAGTCTTATAATTGGAATGTCACAATATGCCTGTCACTATTTATTCAAGAGAAAAGATAATAAGAGTGCAGAAGGGAAACGTTATTAGGAATGGTTACAAATATAAAGAAGCACTGGTGTGCTTAATACTACCTTTAAACAAGGGGTTTCATGCTTGGTCTCCCCACCCCACACACTACTTACATTACCTTAGATTGAGGTGGCAATCCATTTAATTTTTTTCATTGAGTTTATTTGTACTTTTTAGGTATACGGTACAGTTACATTTAATTTCATGAACTTACTATTATATAAAATACCATAAATCTGTCCTTTCATTACTTTTGGTAGCATTTTAAAAAAATATCAGGTGATTTGAGACTGAGTTGCAAGAGAAGGTGACCCTGATGATATCTACAATACTGTGCTTCTTCATAGAGAGAAGCAGAGCGATAATATTGATATTAACATAATTATGTTGCTAAATGCATCAAAAGTAAGGTATTTAAAGGAAATCAAACAACTGATGCTCTTATTTCATAAACCATATTCAATCTCATGCTTGGATGTTTTTATGATAGAATTACAGCACTGGAGAAAATCAGGTGTGAGTGGAAGAAAAACAGATAACTTTATAATCAGATGTCTAGAATTTATACTTAAATCTAGTAAGGTGCTGGAAAATCAAATAGGACAAACATATTAGATGGTATTAGATTAACTGAAATTATTTTAGGACTATTTGAATTGAGAAAGTAATATTATGTATGTGAAACCTAGAGAGGAAGTTTGACTTTGAGGTAAATTGGAACAAATTTCCTAACCATTTGTAGGAAATTAACTCACTTGTAGTCCATATTTCTTATTTATAAAGTGAAGATGATTAAATATGCTAAAAAGTTCTTATAAGAATCAAATTAGAAAAGCCAAGAATATTTTTAAATATAAAGCAGTTCATATTTATAGGGTAGTATTGATTATCATGTTTTAGAAATGTTATCATCTAGCATATTTGAATTTGATTCATTTATTCACTCAGAAAATATTTAATGCTGTGTTTATTGCTGTTTATTTATAATTTTATAATTTAATGCTGTATTTATTTATAATTTATGCTGTGTTTATTAAGTGTGCACAGTGAATGGAACAGATCTTTTCCCCTGTTCTCGGGATACATATGACCTAGGAAGGGATACTAGTGAACAAATCCCCCAAATAAAAGTTCTTCTTACCAGTTTCCTTTCAACCCACCTGTCAGATTAGCTAATGTTTATATTTTTATTGTGAAACTATTATATACTGAATGCCTAGATAGAAATAATATCTAATATCTAATAGCTTCCATTGACTGTTCTGTTCCTTGAAAAATCACAAGGCCTCAACATAGATACCACAGTCATTCCTGTTTTCCATATGAAGAAAAAGAGATGTGGGGAGGTTAAGTAACTTATGTATGGTCAAATCAACTAGTAGTTAATGGCATTAGGATTCATACCAGGCAGTCTGGATTTACAGCATATGGTCTTAATCACTATATAACAATGATAACAGATGTGTTATTTCTACTTTCACCAGATGACTTGAAAACTACTCAAGCTTCAATTGTACTTCAACATGTTTCAACAGTTGCCCTAGTTTTTGTGATCTAATTTCATTAATGTCATATAATAAGCTAGAAAGGCCAAATACAAATAAATTTTGTATATTTGTACCCTGAATTGAATATTAGGGAGTTGCCTAAAGATGCTGAGTCAAAAAAAAAAAAGAATTGCAAATCAAGTATCAAATAAAAAATGAGAGAAAACTAAAAGAATAGAGGTATTTTATAAAAACTTTTTTTTCTACAGTTTGCTTCATGTACCTTTATGCTCCTGTTATACCTAAAAGGAAATGGATGTGGAAAGTACAAATAATATTTCCAGTGAGGAAACCATCGCTACATTAAAAAGCCCTGGTCCTACATAAGGCAGTGGGAAAATATTTATGTATTATAAATTTAAATACATGTTTAATACATAAAGTATATACATAGATACTTTTATCTAATATCAAATTTTGCCAACTTTTTTTATTAATATACTAACAGTCTTATAAAAGCAAAATATTTCCAGTCATGTCTGTATTCAAAAACTAAAGCTATAATTATTGTCCTTGGTAGATCCAAATGAGTCTTTTTTATTCCAGAACAGTGAATCATGGTATTGCCTAGAGGACAAACCATGGATCATAGTGCAATCTCAAGATGGATTGTGATCCCTCAATAAAAGGTGCACAGAAGGTAGATTGTAGATCCCAGTATAATGCATGGAAGGATGAGTAATTGTTTACAGAGTGGGGTTCTTTTAGTTCTACGTGATCAACTTGGTTCTTCCTTCCAGGGCAGCAGGATGTGATAGAAAATAATCGTAGATTCTAATAAAAAACAGCCAGTTTTTATGTTCTTGTAAATAGACCTAATGCTTTCAGCTTTGTTACTTTATTTGCAGCTAGAATTTTAGTAATGTTGTTAGATTTAATATAATGATTCCTCAGTGAATAGTAGTCAAATGGACCTGTGAACACTTTGAAAATTAACAAGTATTAAACTATGTATTTTTTTTCATCATTTGTTCATTCATTAAGCTTATTGGTATATTTTAGATATACAAATATGACTTTCATCATTGGGAATTTGTACCTTTATATGGCATATTTTAGTTCTTATTTTTCCCCTATTCCTCTGGCCTCCTTTCAACCCTTCTACTCCTTTCTATTTACAAAGACTTTTTTCCTCTTTTTCCTTTTCTCCTATTTTTCTTCCCTTCTTTCCAGTTATTGCAACACTTACTATTTTATATGATGATTAGCTGTGAATCTGTGAGCTTCACAAGATTTCAGAGTTCGGCTCATTAATTTTCATATTGACACATACAGTTAAACATATGCCAATAGAAAAGTAGTCAGTAGATATGTTTTGTATAAATTGATTGACATATTCCAATTTCAGATCTTTTATTGGCATTTTTCTTTTGCATATTCCTTCAAAGTCAATGAAACATTTCCTTCATTTCCTTTTTCTTTTCTTTTTTTCTTAACCTGGTATCGAACTCAGACCTTGTGCTTGTGGGGCAGGTGTGGTGCCACTGAGCTAAATCCCCTGCCCTAAATATTTTTCTTTTTCTTTTTTTGAAGATGAAAACTTTTATTGATGGGAATGTTGAGAACCAGGACATAACTTATTTCTAGGTTCATTTTATTTTTTACCAGTACATGTTTGCAGTACATAATGTTTACATTCCTTGTGTGTAGTAGCTATATGTACATAACACATTTCAATTATTTTTCTCATCCTTTTTCCCTCCTCTCTCTCCCCCTCCCTCCATCTCTTGATCTCTTTCCCATTTGACAACAATCTATTTGCTTACTTCCTATTATCTATCTTTTATTTTACTCTATTTATAGTTGGGTTTTCTCATCATTTCAAAGAAGACAAGGGGAGGAATAATAAGCTGTTTTCACGAAGCAGGCAAACGTTTATAACTTCAGTGATACAAATTATGAAGTCTTTATACTAAATGTTGAAATCTCTACTTAGTCAAATCCACTAAAACATAATATTTGCCACCTCAACACTCAGCAGCACATACCTTTCTTTCACTGAATGACATAATTGGAAGTCTTTCATTAAAGAAAGCTTATCTTCTGGGTGCAGGAGAGAGTGAGAGAGAGCGAGAGAGAGAGAGAGAAAGAGAGAGAGAGAGAGAGAGAGAGAGAGAGAGAGAGAGAGAGAGAGCCCTAGAAGGACATTTTGCCACCCACCTCATTCTTTTGCCTACCACTTGGTCTCTAGGCAAAGACGCCCTATCAGAGAAGGTGGAGAAGGTGGTGGAAAACTGCCATAGGGAAACTCACAGAGATGCTTGCAGCCTCTTCAAATGACAGTTTGAGGAGAAAAGTACTTTTTAATGTTAAGGTAACAAATACTTTGGAAGAAAGGTATTTGAATCAGTAAGCTGCAATAGTGGCTGCCAACTTCCCTACTGCATTTCCAGACACCATCCTGTTTCTTTCTTTACTAGGGGGACGACTTCCTTGGTTTCAACCTTATTCAAAAGATGAGTAATGATTAGAAAGGGACCAATGGACAAATCTGAGCATGAAAACTACCATTTTGTCTTTCACATATAGAGAAAAATGCAGGGCTCCCCTCTCAAAAAAGAACTATTGAAAGCATATATTGCAAGAAATATGTGTCCTAAAAAAGTCAGAGAAGAGACAGACTTTAAAGAGCATGATACAAAATAATAAAAAGATGAAAGGGAAATATAATACTGAGTGAAATGAAGAGACACACAAGCTGGAATACCATATGCCATCTCATATGAGTAAGGCAAAGTATAAACAAGGAAAATAATGAAGGATTAATGGAGACAAGGAGATGGATCTCTTGCAAATGGGAAGGGGTGTGAGAGACCAAGGGTGAAGTGGGAGGGGTAGGGGAAGGGAAAATAAGTACAATAAAGATATGCATGTGCCTAATAACCTCATTGCATGATCCTAATAATCTCAATGAATGTAAAAATCATATGCCATAAACATGAGCTAAGATTAATGATAGCAACAGGAATGAAAATGGGGAAAGGGGAATTACAGGAGGAGGGAGGGAAGAAAGTATTACATACTTGTACCCACTCCCCAAGATGATTGCAAACTGCATGTAGTGCAAACCTATTCTAATAAAAAGAGAAATAAATGAATACAGAAGTTACAAAATAAAAAAAGAGTTGTCAGGGTTAAGGGGAAAATGAAAATGGAAATTAAAAAAGAAATAAAATCTACATGAGAAGAAACAAACTTGACTGCCTGAAGTAGATGCATAGATGCTAGATTTGAAAAAATGACAAAATGAATGAACAATATAACTTTTATAATGATAAAATATATGGAAGAAAGTGAGAAGACAGCCAACATGTATAGAAATGGTGTTTCTAAGAAAAGAGAGCAGAGAAAATGAATAAATAAAAAACAAAAATGAAAGAATTTGAACCTTCAAATTGAAAGTTATATCATGCTTTAGGAAAAATTTATATAGAACTATGAATACCAAGAGATATTTTAGTATTACTCCCTGAATTCCAAGAATAAAGACGGACTCCTGAACCCCACCCTTACTGAAAATTCTTGTATGCTTGCTGTGTGCCTTGCTCCCCCATATGACTTGCATTTAATCAATATTACCTGGTTGACTGTACTTGGAATCTTATTGGTTGGTCATGGTTTTGCCCACCTCATGCCCACCTTGCAATCTTCCATTGGGTCTTACAGTGTTGTCCCACTTTGTACCCACCTCACCGCATAGCTTTGCTGTACAGAACATCTTTGAGAAGTGGGGTGAGTGGGCAGCCTACTTTTGGGTCCCCCTTCTATCTCTCTTAGACGGAATCTTTCTTTCCCTCAAAACATTTTTACTACTCTTAAAAAATAAAAAATAAAAAGACAGACTCAATGGTATGAACATTTAAGGAAGAAAGACAGCAACATATAACGGGGAATAAAGGTTGCCTTCCAATTTCTACATAATTTCAGAAGCCAGAGAAACAATTTCTACATCATTTTGAGGAAGGTTACTGTGACTGAAGTTTTACTTTTTTGTCAAAGATATCAACAAAGAGACATTCTGAACCAAAGACCTATAATATACAGAATCCTGGAGCTCTTCTCACAAACATGTGCACATGATAATTCAATCTCAGTTGCTCAGGAATGAAACACTGATCATAAGTTTGTGAGCACCAAATCTATCCATTTAATGATGGGTTAAAAAGTAATATTAGAAATAACACTCATACAACAGAATCAGAATGTTTTAAGCTGTGATAATATAAACACATTAATGGCAATAACTGGGGCCAAGAGGAACATTGTTGGTGAAGTAGAAGTGGGCTAATTGTACCTGTCACATGGGATTTGCAGCTATAACCTAACACTGAAATAGACAATGAGACTCCAATTTCCTAAATTTTTAAATAGTTTTTATTAACTGTGTAGTGGCCTTATAGAAAAGAAAATATACTTTTAAATTAAGAAATACTTAGCTAAATTTCAAGAATCCCTTCAGTTTTGCTTCAATATTTTGTTTAATGATATTCAAGGTAAGTAAAACATTTAAACATTAAATGTATATAAATTTATTCCATTTTTCCTAAAATTGAGGTTTATTCACATATTCTTATCTCTGATCTGTCTGTTTTAATAAACAGTTGTGTTTGGAATGGTGTCTACTTGGTGTTGGAAAGTGGTTAATTCATTATGATAGGTGGGGTTTGTTTACCTAACATGCAACTTTCTCTGAACTTTTTTTTTTTTGTGGGGGGATTGAACTCTGGTCCTTAAGCTTATGAGACAGGCACCAGAACCACTGAGCTCAATTCCTGGCCCTCTCTGAACTTTTTTGTATGAACTTGAAGTTTTAATAAAGGACACATATTATCTAAAAAATATACAGTCTTTAGTTTTAAAAATTACAGCATTATCCCTAGCTCTGTTAGAAATTTCTTTCCATTAAGTATTATCTCCAGCTAATATAGTATACATTTTGAAATTGAAGCATCAAATGGAAACGATTATGAGAACAGTAAAATTTCCCTAATATTTTAATCTAAAAACTAGTTTATTTCTGGAAGAGTATATTTTAAGAAAGTATATATATCAAACAGACGTCATCTTAAATTTCTTGATAATATAGTATTTCTTAATTTACACACTGCATAACCCATAAGTTATAAAATTAGGAAGCATGTAGTGCCTTCTTAAAGCTATTAAGTAGAAGCTAAATTTCTCTTTAACAAAACAGCATGACGTAAATTATAATTCTTGTGTAAACCTAACCTTTTGCCACTCCTGCCTCAACTTTTAAGGGATCAGTATGGTCTAAATTTAGGAAAATTTCAAGAACATCTGTGAACACCAAAGTGTGAATGGTACTGAATGTTAGGGATAGGAATCCTTTTTCTAATGAAATGTATAGGGCACAATAGTGATTGACTTCTACACTCTACCGAAATACAAACTGACCCACCTAAGTCTTTAAGTGGGAAAACAGTATATTTTAAACTCTCTTTTTTTGTTATCATTAACCATTTGGTTGTAGACACAAGGCTTCTGGTGTAACAAACCAATGTCCTAGGAAAAACCAAGTTCCTGAGTTCTCAGACTGGAAACTCTAGGCTTCCTTTCGACAGCCAAGGTAGCACACTGGAAAGGCAACAGATTACTGCACACCATTGTGAGAATGAACCTCATCCTTTCTACGCTGACATGTAATGACTTTAGAATACATGCAGATCAGCAGTGCACACTAGAAAAGAACAACTTCAGGATAATCTATCAGACTTTGAACCTCAAGAAACATATGTTCTGTATTGTTTGCAGCTATAATCTTGAGCCATATTCACTGTGACCGTAATGCCTCCCCCAAGTTTAAGTATTCCTCAAGGTTAACCATTTGCTCTTAATACTTTCAATAGTTTTGCAGTAAGAGGAGTTAATAATTTTCATGTATGGTCTTCAAGTGGTGTACCTGTGCTTGTAGGACTGTAATGGTACTGTGTTCTCTGAGGTCTTGTCTTGGTATTGTTCAAGAGCAAGTACTTCAATGTGATTTTTCGCATTAGCAGGTGGATGGACTTTGAAGTGGCACTGCCTGTCTAGGGTGCTGCTTTGCTTATCGTGCCAGTGATTGTTTAAAAGCTTCATAAAAATGTTGAGCATCAACAAGTCCTAATAAAGGAGAATATACCCATATAAAAAACTGAAAGAAAAATCTACTCCTTGGAAATATTACAGATATAAAACTTAATTTTGAATGGTAGAGAAATTTATTAAACCAAAGAAGGCAACTCAGTGCAGTATTAAAAGACACTAGCTACAGATGGTAAGTATGAATGTGAGTCAGGTTCATACATCTATTAGCGATTTTTACTTTGGTTTTTACAACTAACCTCTCTGCATTTTAATTTCATTGACAGAAATAAAATATTATATCAGTTCCATTTTATTTCGGACTGCTGTAATAATCCACTATGACAGTATCTCTTAAATAATATGACTAGTAGGCATTAGAAGCATCTGTAAGATTCCATGCCTGGAAAGTGAAAGTGAAAATATTGATTATTTTTATCATGAAAGAATCAGATTGAAAATGGCATGTTTAGCTGCCAATTAATATCTGTTTATGGGGCTATAATATTCTAACCTGGAGAATAAGTTATAATAAAAATCTAGTTATATTTTCCAGGTTCACTTTAAATCAGTTTTAACAAACAATTGCAAATCTCAGACAACCAAAAATCTCATCATATTTATGGAAGAGTATATACAAAACTAACATAAAGGTGGAAATAACCAAAGATCTAAGCAATTACATTTATTCAAAGAGGACAATCGATAAAAGCAGACACATAATGAATAGAGTTCTTCAGGGATGCTGGGCATAAATTGTCACAATTTTTGTCTTCCCAGGGTTCCTGGAGACAAGTCTGATATGTGTGCTATATCACTTTCTAGCAAGTAGATTTTAATTTTCTAGGATGACAAACAGAGATAATGCTTTTTGAAATAAAACTTTAGAGAAAAATAAAGGCTATGGAATAGTGAAGGCTTCCATAATTTTAAAATGATAAAAGTGAATATTTACAGTTCCCTCTCAACTGTTACCTATAACAATTGTTCTCTATAAAAAAATTTTTAAATGGAAAACCAACCTGGAGGGAAAAGAAAAGAGTATATTATAGAGAACACTGATCTGTCAGGGTTGGGGAGAGGGATGTAGGAGATTTAGCACTGAAGAGGTGGCCTTTCTATTCTTTTAGGGGTTCATTTTCTTAACTTAAAAATAAATGGATTGGATTAGATTATCCTTGTCTTTCTGTGAAATTCTGTGATCTTGTGATATCCTTCATACTTTGTGACACAGAAGGTAGATCAATCATGTTTTTCTTTTGTCACGATAATACAGTACACTGGGCAGTGTCTAAAAATGTGGATTTCAATTGTGATGCCTGGTAGGTGTTATGATTGATATTTATTATTTTGTGTGTGTGTGTGTGTGTGTGTGTGTGTGGTAACAGGGGTCAAATTCAGGACCTTGTGCTTTCGAGGCAGGCGTGCACCTCTGAGCTAAACCCCCAGCCCTATTATTTTTAAATGGACACATAATTATACATATTTAGAAGGTACAATGAGATTGTTTTGCTATATAGCATACAATGATAGAATATGGGTAATATGTCTATCACCTGAAGCATTGATCATTTCTTTGTATTGTGTGCATTCAAACAGCAATTCCATTATAGGCTATCTCCAAAGGAAAGAATATCAGTATGCTGAAGAGATATTTGCACTTCCATGTTTATAATTTTATATTCACAGCAACTGTAGGGGTGCCTTGAGGACATTGTGTTAAGTATAATAGGCTAGATATAGAAAGACTAATATGACACATTCTAGTTTATATACTAAAAATTAAAAATATTGATCTCAACTGTGCACTAATAAAAGTTTTAAAAGTTTGATCTTGTAGAAATAGAAACTGAAAGTGAAAAGATAGAAAACAATTCTCCATGTGACAGGAGCCCAGAAAAAACAGGGGTAGCAATCTTATTTGCAGACAAAGTAAATTTCAAACCAAAACTGAATCTAGTATTATTGATGTAGGACGGTACTGTATCATACCTCTATGAATGTAAAATATCTAGTACCTGCTTTATGATACATAGTACGGACCGTGCTCTATCAGAGCTACATTTAATGATATTACTCTAGAATGTTCTCTTTCCAGATGATGATTAAGAGGCTAATAGAAAAAATAGTGCCAGGTACCACAACAGCAACAGAACTTTGCTGTTGTCTGGATATTATTCTTTTCTTTGTTTTTTTTTTTTTAATGGAATGTGCTGAATGTCTAGAATTTTGTTCAGATGACTGCAGAACCTGGAAAAGCTGTTGCTGCTATCAATGCATAACATACTATTATTAGTCTTTTTATATAAATATACACACACACACACACACATATAAATTGAATTTTGGGAAACTTTAACGGTGCTGCCAACTTTGGAAAAAGTCATCCCAATTTACTGTGTTGAGTTGGCATTGTATAGAAATGGACAACCATATTGGTCTAGAAATGTTCATTTATTTTTATTTTTATTTTTAATTTTTTTTTCATGTGTACAGGGGTAACACATCGTACTAATTATGTAAGGTCATATCTACATGGGTTTGATTACAGAAACTAATAAAGTATTCTCTAAATAATGAAAAAAAGAATAAGATAAGACTATAAGAGTGAGAAGCAATTTAAATATGGTCAGGGACCATTTTTATCTCCAGAATTAAGGATTATTTTAATGTTACATCATTGCCTTTTCTCTTTTACTTTCCTTTTTAGTTTTATTTTAGGATCCCCTATTTCTAATGTTCATACAGAGATTTCTTTAACTGAAATACCGAATAGTTTCTCTGGTGTAAAAAACTATAATAGTACACAGGATCCTAATGAGATAATTAATAATGTGAAATAGGAAGTAAAGGGCTAAAGGTGTAATGAAAGTGGGAAGGGTGGGGGAAAGGTAATAAGGGCGAGGAAAAAAATATGAGAAACTGAAAAAATGGAAATAAAGTGTTTGTAAATGGGGAGGGGAGGAGGGGGTGAAGGCAGGGCAGGGACAAGGGGAAAAAATGAGAATCAAGACCTCTTATGTAAAGGTACAGAATCCCAATGATGAATGTAATTGTATTGTATACCTAGATTGTACCAATAAACTCAATGAAAAGAAAAAAAAATAGAAAAAAAAGAAATAGAAAGTAGAATAATGATTCCTAGAAAATGAAATGCTGTGTATGGGGAGAGTAATGGACAGAGAAGTGTGAACAGGTACAGGAGTGCAGCTGGGTAAGAGGAATAACTTCTAATGTTCTGTGAAGTAATTATAGTTTACAACAATTGATTGTATATTTGAAAACAGTTACAGAGGATTTAAAACTCAAGGAAATAATGAATGTCTGGATATGCCAATTCCCCTATTTTGATCATTAAACCTTTATATATATTGGAGTATCACACTGTAACTCATAAACATACAATTATGTGTCAATTAAATATTATTCATATAATTAATATATTTTAAAATATAGGTTTTAGAGAAAGTAGTGTTTCAATAATATTTACTTGTGATCTTTGTCAAATTATTATAATTTCTATATGCTATTTTTCATATTTCAAATGCAGAAAACACTATCTGTATATCACAGTATTTGAGATGAAACAGTAGATAATAGTTTGTGAAAGTCAGTTATGAGTAAAACCAACAGTTATATTATGGATTAGAATGAAAAATTTCTGTAAGTACTAAACGTAAGACCTAAAGCACTATAATTATACACTACAACAATGAAACACTTTTTTGGTTCTCTGAATGTACTTTGCAGTTTAATTCCTATTATTTTATTAGTAAGAGAGTGTTCCACGTTATATGTAAACTTCTCAGTAATTTATCATTAAAATCAAACAAGCTAGGTCTAAAGAGTAAGAAGTAAAAAAAAATCCTACAGAAAAGATAAAGCAGAATAGCATTTTACAAACCTAGTTTCATATCTTCCTCTTGGTCACTCCCGATCTATCCTCCATTTAACAGATTTTAGATTGCTAGTTTGACATCTTTGATGACACAAATCTTAATTCAGCTTATTACTTTGAGAAGTTTTTAGATTTATATTATACATTTTCTATTATAGTAGTCCAAGATTTATGATAACTGTGTTTTGAAAATGTTAATTCAATCATATGTTCAACAGCAATAAATAATGTTACATTAAGCCAGTACAAGAAATATTTATTTGATATCTGCAAATATGTGAAACCCAGCTAAATTTCAGGCATACAAAGATGGATGAGTAACCTTTCCTGTTGTGTTCTCAGCACTTGGGGTATGGTGAGCACTCTTAGTTGACCGAATCAGTAGCTCTTCCTAACTCTTCTGTCTTGCGTGTTATACCGTCACAGTGAAAAATTCCCACTGTAATGTGAGCAGAAATGTTCTGGCGGTTGTGGCGGTAGTGGAGTTGGTAAGAGCGCTTCTGTTTTTTCCTACTTGAGAAAGTGGTGGCTAGCGCTCCTCTTCCTCATCTTCTCGCCATGAACACAGTGTAGTGCCTCCGTGGAAGAAGCCACGTTGGGACTTTATGGAGAAAGGCCCAAATTAATTGGAGATATATTATCTCTCATTTTACTACGTCAGAATCCACACTAGGTGCTGGTATCTTTTAGTGTCCCCCCACCTCCCCTTTGCTGGTAAGATAAATAACAAATTTTCTTTTTTTAAAACATTGTTGGGTTTTCTGTTATTATGTCAAAGATGATCCTAACTACTGTGAGGAGATATATATGCCTATATGTAATTATAAAACATCGTTTTATAATTTATAGTTGTTGTGAATATAATACTTCCCTGTATTAAACAGGTATAGTAGTGATTAATTTACACAATGGTTGTAAAGACTTTGTAAAATGCCTGTCCATGTACAGTTTCACAAGTAGTAGATAATTATTGTAATAGGGGAATAAGAGGGAAAATTCTAAATAATTTAGCAATAAATGTTGAACAAAAAATAATGGTGTGAAATGAACTACTGCTTTAGCTTTTACTTCATACATTTAGAAATTGATTACTACTTAGAATCATACTGACTTTTTTTCAATCCACACTTGCTCTTCTCTTTTATTCAATCCTTCTTTTAAGAATAATAACTCATAGCCACTACAAGAATAGAATTCCCTCCCATATAAAACCTGTGGCCTACAGTGTCAAACACATAACGAACAGGTAAAGAAAAAAAAAGTAATGTTTTTGGTTGGAAAAGGAAATAGAATGGGTGTTGAGATAGAGAAGCTCTGCTTGAGGGGAGTGATTTAAATGAAGAGGTCTATTTAGATAAAGGATTTGTAAAAAGGTGTCAAAACTAGTAAGGAGGAGGACTCTAATAAATGTCATAAGTTTTTATTTAAAAGCACTATTGTCTAGCTTTGGGAATTGTATTTTAAAAAAATAGAATGAAAAAAGAAATAAAATATCAAGAAAATATTTTTTAAAATTTATTTTCCAGAGAAAGTATTGGCATTACTCTTTACTAGTTAAAAAAATGAATAACAAAAGAAAAGTACTTCAACTGCAGTGCATGTTCTTGCAGGGAAGAATATCAAAACCATATTTGAGTACTATTTTCTGTTTTTGTGCATATCTTTAAAGCGACCAAATGTAGTCTTTCTAAGTTTGTCTGTTCCTAATAAGAGAATTTATTTTTAAAAAAGTTTCATTTTATTAGTGATATTTCTTTCACCTTTAACTGGAGGCACTGATGACTGAAAAAGACTAAAAACTGTATTGCTGTTTAAGCAAAGAATAAAAAAAAATTGCAAAGTTCCCTAGAAATAGAACATATTTTCCAAAGAGGAGAGGAGAGGTTGCAAATACTTGACACATTATAAGTTAAAAAGGCAGTAGTCGGTGAGTAGACCAGTCTTTGGAAAGCATTATTTTGTTAAAACAAGGATTTCAAATATCTGCCAGTACTGCCATTTGTCTTAGCTTACTATTGGGGTAGTTTGTTTTGCATTCTTCTCTTAGAATGGATTGAGGTTGCAGGAGAAAAATGCCTATAAGTATATTATGTTTCGAAAGTTCTGTGATCCGAACTTCTGAGGGCAAAAGCATGTGGAAATAAAAAGCTGACAGAGATAAAGTGTCCGACACCATGCATGGGGGCTTCTTTACATGAGCTACCATTCTAACGGGGGAGCAGGGCACACCAGAAATGTCCTGGAAAACGTGTGGGCAGAGTTACTAACTTTAGTTTAAAGGTTCCCAAGATTTCTCACCTTTTTCCATCCTATAATTGCCACTTTATTTTTAATTTATATGAATAGCTATAGGTGGTTTATGGCCTTTGTTCATGTTTTGACTTTGTTTAAATATAGGACAAAAACATGTACATATTCAAAGCTTCCCCTGAAACCCTTTTATAGGAATCAGAATTCAGGTTTTCCTTTGATACGGTGAATGCAGTCAGTCATGGATCAGTCATTAATCAAATATGTAATTGAAACAGTTATGTCCCCAATATCAGACCTCGATCTAGACAGGTGATCTTTTTATATCAAAAAGCAGATTACTATATTCATTTCTGTTTAGTGAGAAAAATGGTTGAATTTTATGTGTCTACAAATATTACATTCACTCTATAATTATAATTGTTGCTTCAGAATATTTGCTCTTTGACTACAAAAATTCTAGAATTGGTTTGTATTTCTCATACATGCCTTAAGAAACATGTACAGAATAGAGTCTTACAATAGCAGGGCCTAAAAGGCACATTGTTTTGTACATTTTGTCTAATGCATTGAAATTATGTGTTAAAATCAACCACTTTCTTTTTTTTATTTTTTAAAGCTTCCAGCACTATTTATTTTAAAACCATCTTTACTGTGCTAAATTATTTTTTAAAAATATTTTTATTGGTACATTTTAGATATACAGTACAGTTACATCCATCATTTTGATCTTGTACCTTTACATGACATATCCTGGTTCTTATTTTTTCCCTATTCCCCTACTCTCCCTTCCCCCACTCCACCCTTTCCTATTTACAGTCTTTGTTTCCATTTTTTCTTTTCTCTTTGCTTTTTACCTTTCCCCTACCCCTCCCATTTGCCTAATACCTTTAGACCTTTTCTTCCTATTACAAAGTATCAATTATACATTTTGACCCTTATTTACACTTTTAGTTTATCACACATGAGAAAGTATATGGCATTTACACGTGTGTCCTATTAATTTCACTTAAGAGTGTGTATTCAATGTGCAACCACTTAGCTATAAATCTCTCTAGTTTCTCATTCTTTATGGCTGAGTAGTACTCTATTTTATAAAGGAACCACATCTTCTTTATCCAGTCTCCAGTTGATGGGCAGATGGGCTGTTTCCAAGTTTTAGCTATTACAAACTGTGCAGCTATAAACATGGGTGAGCATATATCATTGTGGTATGATTCATTTAATTATTTTGGCAAGATACCCAGAAGGGGAATAGCTGGGTCGAACAGGACTTCCAATCCTAGTTGTTTATGGTATTTCCATATTGATTTCCACAGCATTAAATTGTCTCTGATCCTTTGTCATTCTGATGGAGATAGCACAAGACTCTATTTAGAAAATAAACTTCTTCATTTTATTGTTTTCTTTATTAGCCAGACTCTAACCGGCCATTCAAAAGGGAATAAGACTTCATTGGTTGAATTCTAAATAAGGACCAGGAAGTACTTAAAAATTGTCATCAGTTGTCAGATAAGCTGATAAAATTTATTTGAAGAAGATACAAAATAAGCTTTATGATTAAATAGATTTCAGATTTGCATAGATTAAATAAGTAAAATATCTTTTTAATGAAGAACTTCTAAGAGCCTTTAAAATGTAAATGAATTTTGGGAATCCTCAGGGTTGGGGATATAATATGCAGTGTTTCCCAAAAGCTTTAGATTTAGTGGCCTCTCCACACCTCCCCCTTTTTTAATGGTGCCGATGTGGACCCCAGACTCTCACACATGCTAGGTAAATGCTATACCACTGAGCTACTCCCCCTAGTCTCTACACTCTGATGTTTTTGAGAAGTATCTCGTAAGACTAGCCAACTTGATATGTACTTGGAAAAGCTTTGGCATCTTCATGTTTTTCATACAGTGAGGCTCTTTCTACTCCCAGAAGTAGTTCAATATTAGGGTTAAAGAATGTTAAAGAGACCAAAGAAAAAAAGGGGATATTGAAAATGGACAGAAAGATGTGAACATTAATTTTGTTTATTTACTTATTTTATCTCAAGTTATTCGTAGGTGTAGACATCAGGGCTGGATAATTGGAGCAGTCTGATTCTGATTCAAATGTGGAATGAAGTCATTGTGGCAAGATGCACAGAATATTTGAATTGAGAAGGGCATTACAATTAGGTATGAGTATTGCAGCAAAATGACTGCATGTGTCAGGAGCCTTCAGTCAGAACCATGGCATTATAAACAGTATCATAATAGCCTTAAAAACAATTTTGGCTCTGATGACTCTATCCTATTCCATAGCTACAGTCTTATGAAGAGTATGCTTAAAAACTTTTATTATGTTTAGAATAATGATATTAAGTTTTCTTTTTGTTCTCTACTTGGTTTATTTTTAAATTATTTTGTTTATATGAAAACATCTATAAGTAAAAACATGAGAAATAAAAACTAAGCGTGTTATTTTAGCTAGTAGCTTTGTATGCAGTATGCCCAGTGAATCTCATAAAAATGTTTGTTACATGGTATCTAATGCCATATTAGCTTGATTTTTGCAAAGAAACTGTATTAGTATGTAGGCATCCAGAAATAAATGGAGCTCTTCTGAGCTTACCATTAGATCCATTAAACACAGCTGTGAGATAATTTGCCTTTGTCCATTTTGTCCAGATCATAATGCCAACTCTCATAAATCACTATCATCACAGGAATTCTTTTCTTCCTGTTTTCTACTCCTCAATCATAGATGCCTTAAAAACTATCAGTAGCACTTATCAATGGCTTGA
This sequence comes from Fukomys damarensis, assembly GCF_012274545.1. Taxonomy (NCBI): domain Eukaryota; kingdom Metazoa; phylum Chordata; class Mammalia; order Rodentia; family Bathyergidae; genus Fukomys; species Fukomys damarensis. The sequence continues at coordinate 22,912,381 of NW_022900932.1, forward strand.
TTTAAATGCAACCTTGAGGAAAGCATTACTTTTCCTATGTTTAAATTATTTCAGGTAAACATTAAAAACATTTCTCACTTATGCAAAAGCCCTCTTTTCAATGTTGAAATTAAACAGTCGTCTTAGATGACTAGTATTGCTCTGAGTTAGTAGTTTTTTAAGGTTATTTGGCCACTGGGGCCCTTGGCAAAAGCTAAGGAAGTTTGATATATAAGTTGAGTATGACAGATAAGAATTACTTATCATTTTGCCAAACCTACCTATGGTATTGTTAAAAAGAAAGTGAGGAAGGACAACCTACTTTCCAGTCCCCCTTCTGTCTCTCTTAGACAGAAGAAGCTCTTTCTCTCAATAAATTTTTCCAACTCTTAAAAAAAAAAAGAATGTGAGGTTATTTCTAAGAGGAGACGGTAATGATTCCATTGTAAGCTGTTGGAGAGCTTAGAGATCAAATCCACCTTTCTCCTTTGCAGTTGAATTCTTAAGAGTTGTCAATTCTGAAGAAGGTCAGTCAACTCCTTAGTGACCTTACCATCCAGGTTTTCAGACTCTCAGACTAGCACTTGTTTCTGTACCTTTTGTTTCCTCAATTTCCATTTTCCAGCCATGATGAATCCCTGACAGAGAGAAATGCGTAGTTATGGGCAAGTACAATTGTAGAGATGAGCACATTTCCTTATTTCCTCAGTGGTAATGACAAGGCTATAAAAAAAAGGAAAAAAAACACAAGAAAGAAGGAAAACAAAGAATGAAAAGGAAATGATATAGTTGCTAGAAATAGATGGATTTCTTTTTTTTTTTTTTTTTAAATATTACCTTTGGTTTTCAAGTGATTTCATACAGATTTTTTTGTGTCCTGACTGGGTATATATAAGTCACATTTTGGTAAATAAAATTCACAACTAGGTCTCATGGTAACGTCCTCTGTAAAAAAGAATTTTTTGAATGTTAAACACTAAATCTATCTGTAAGGCTAGATGATTATTATATAGGAAAGGCTTTTTAAATGAAAAAAGTTCATTTCAAGCTGGTAAAAACTCTAGGTTTGCCTAAAATTTTCAGTGTCTGTATCCCCTATTTTCATTTCTCCATCCTCCTCTGCTCCTGTACCTATCTTGGGTTTCTATTTCATCTTGTTTCAGTTTTAGGTACATTTCCATGACTGTCTAGAATTCTTGAGGCACTCATGATTTCACTCTTATGTTACTCTTTTATCTAATTTTTACCATTATTTGGAGTTTTTCTTCCTAACTTCTTTCCTACTTTTGAATTTTTTTAATTCAACAGAGGATTTGAAACCTATCGAGTCAGCCCTTGGTCACTTTCCAGTCTGTTGTACATGAGTAATTGGCTTTGGCTAGACATACTAAAATTAAATTATCAGATTGCCTTAGCGTTATCAGAATTGCACTGACATTCTTCTCTATTCTTCATAATGTGTTCCCCATAGAATTTTTATTATAATTGTTAAAAGGGATGGGGGAGGACTTGTTCTCATATTAATTGAGTTTGTAGTAAGATTCCTTCCATTGAATCCTCACATCTAATTCAGTTTAACTCAATGGAAAGAATCCTAGAATAGGAGGCAGCAGATCTTATTCCTACTTCTTGGATAAATTGTGTAATTTCACTGTTTCTCTATAGATGCAAGGGCTGGTGATCTGTAACATTCCCTTTTAGGGCTTCATAATTCTGTGATTGTGAAATTGGTTCTAAATACAGTTATGTGGAAGATTTTGTGCAAGGGGTTTTCTCTCATAGAGTTAACTAGATATTTGTAAAAATCATCTCAATTAGCAGGTCAGCTGCATTTCTCCTGCAATTAATTTTTTTCTTGTGCCAATTCTCCATCAACTTTCCTCACTTGTGTTTTACCCATTTGGTCAACAAGCATGTGATGAGACCTTAACTACTTCTATCCCTCATCAATTACTTATGTAGGAGTGTTTTTGTAAACCCCTCCTTTTTTCTGCAGCACTTGCTAATTTACCTAAAGATTCATGTAAATGTTTCTCTTGACATCATACAACAATATTAAAAGCCATACTTAAAAAGCAGCTGTAGTCATCTGTGTATATTCTATAATAGAATATTCCAGAATTTTTAGAAATGTGAAGAGAATGTTATGGTCATTTCTATGTATATTAAAGCTTCATTGAGTTTAATTGTGAAAAATAGCTATCTTACAAATTGAACTGTAAATGAGATAAATGCATGCTTTTTATTAAAGCTGACAGAGCAAGGACTGGTAGAATGTAGTTACTGATCTAAATCCAATACAACAAATCAGATGACTTTCAATGACTTTTAATTACCATTTCAAAATAATTTCTGTTACTAGAGAAAGGTTTAAGGAAAATAATAGCAGTATTATTAAACAAATCTGAAAAAATTAATGGTTAAGTAATATTGGTCAGAAAGGTGAAATTCAAGTAACCTAAAATGATACAATTCAGTGAAATTACCAATACCTTTCACATGAAGCCATATAAAGTAAAACATTATGCATATCCACTTTAAGGTTAAGGTCCATTTCATTTTAAAGTAACACAGATCCAATTTTTATGTTTCCAGAAGCTCCATTTATAGGTTGGTATTTAATTTTCTTTCATGATCTAAAAGTGATGCTGTCTGAAGACCTCTAAGTCAAATTAGAGAGACAGCAGTGAGTAGAGATGGGTGAGTGAATTTTATTGCAAAACATATTTGGATCCACAGTAGACAACAAAATCCCACCTTTCTGAAAAGTTAGTGAACATCAATGATAACATTTTATTTATATAATGCTCATCTATCCAAATAATCCAAGCTTATATTATTTGTCTAGAGTCTTAGTTTTTTCTGGAAAATGGCAATCAGAAAGCCAGTGATGTTCACATTTCACCATACAGGTAATGATGCCATTATTTTAGAATAACAAGAAGGGAGGAGGGGGTGATGGGAGGGCAGGGGTATGGGGGAAAAAAAAGAGAACCAAGACCTGTCATGTTAAGGTAAAAGATCCCAATGATGAATGTAAATGTACTGTATACCTAAAATGTACCAATAAACTCAATAAGGAAAAAAAAAACCCGAATAACAGTGCTGTGATTTCAGAAATGAATTTACACTATGGTTCAGGATTTTGACTGAGAAACTGAAAGAATAAAACAATACTGATTTTTTCAAACTATAAAAGTTTTGATGAATAAAATATTTTGTTTTCAAATCATTCCCTGAAACTGATAAATTAAAAGTCACATAAATATCTTTAATTCTCAAATCTTAATGTTTTTCTGTATTTCTATACTATTTCAATTTTATTAAATTTTGTACTGTATTAGAATTTACCATAATTAAAAGCTTTAATAATAAATTATAGTTGGCCTTCTGTACTTTTCGGTTCCATACCTATAAATTTAATCAGCTCCTTTGGAAAAATGTCTATGCTAAATATGGACATTTTTCTTGTTCTTATTCTCTAAATAATACTAATACTGTTTACATATCATTTACATTGTGTTAAGTATAAGTAAACTAGTAATACTTTAAAGCAGATAGAAGATGTGCAAAGGATAATGTTCAAATATTACATTATTTTATATGGACTGGACTATCTGCAGATTTTTATATCCAGGGAGGGTCTTGAAACTAATCCCCCATGGATACAGAGGGAACACTATAATTACTTTCTTTCGTAGAAAACATTCTGAGAGATACTTATTTTTTGGTATTTGGTATTGGTAGAGTTGTGCCTGGCATGATATAACATATTTAATTTTAAAGTTCATGATATACTTAGAGTATATCTTTGAATGTTGGGTGTATGATCCCACAAAGGATCATTAGAATAAACATTTTAATTTTGATTAAATCTTCTATGAGCTCATGATATTTTTGCTGCCTGATCTATCAGTTTTTAGAGAAGTTTTCACTGTTATTAATCTTTGAAAACCATTTTCTAATTTTCTTTATTACACTTTGTATATTTTATGCAATGTTATTGTTTACCTATAAGATTTAACTTTTTACATTTTTCAGGTTGGTCATTTCTTGTTTTGTGAAAATTATTCCAATTTACCTGTTTGATTTACATTGGAAGATCTCATTTTCTTTTTTCAGTATCTCTCCCATTCTTTTAAGTTTACTTTATCATTGTATCTTATTAATGTGTTTGCAAAGACCATAAAAAATCCAATTTATGATACCTTCCTGTAACTGATGAATGTATTCCCTTTGTTTTTAGTCATATTGATATATTTTATTTATATCTATATTGTATTTTATGCTCTGTATTTACATCAAATGTGCTTTGCATGTTTAAAAAAATTCCTTTTTCCTATTTTGAATTAAAAATTTTTTTCTAGCAACTAGTATTAGAACAACATTGTTTACCAAGTACTTGTAGATTATAGTGTAAGGAAATGCTTATTTGTGCCTATAGTAAGAAAATTGCAGTGTAAGAGTAATGGAGAAAATGAGAACCAAGGTCTGTCATGTAAAGGTACAAGATCCCAATAATGAATGTAACTGTACTGTATACCTAATATGTACCAATAAACTCAATGAGGAAAAAAAAAGTAATGGAAAAGATGAATGAAACATAAATTAGGTAAAATACATAATGACTATGTTCATATGTCAGTGCTAGGAATTTAGTTTGCATTCTACATTGTTAGTAGTGAAATATTTAGGGAGACGGTATCATCCATTTCATTTTAGAAGTATAATCACAGTTGGTATAGAAGAAAATTGGGATGGAAATAGTGTAGAAGACTGAGGGGACAGAGCTGAGACTAGGGTGTGGGAGGTCCAATTAGAAAATCTCTGAAATAATTCAAGTGGTTAAGCAGTGTTTCTAAACTTGAAAAAAAATGGATAGTTTTTCAATACAATTGGGAGGGGGAATCAATAGGTCTTAACGGCCAATTATGGGTGTGAGGATGGGATGGAATGGATTACTGCAGGATTCTGAGTTGGGCAATTGAATACATAGTCCAGTCACTGAGAACAGAAAATAGCAAATTTGGGGACTTACATGTTGAAGAAGGGGTTACTTTATAAACTGTTAGGATGGAATGAGGTATAAGATTATATAATGAAGTATGTAGATGGCAAACCTGCTCAGGAAAGAAGGCAAAATAATTTAGGGAGTTGGTTTGCTAGGTAAGATAGAAGAACATGTGGAACCCCAAATTTAGTGAAAACCACATATAGGGAGAAATTAATTATGTAAATAAATATTGAGACATTTTCTTAAGTGAAGCATCTAGAGGTTGCACTAGAGCTTATAAAAATTGGCTTAAAATGTTGTAGATAAGCTTCAAAAATTATAAGTTTTATTAGTTGCTGGGGAACACATACTTAAAATGCTGGTCTTAAAAACCAACCTAGCTGATATAGTTTAATAAGTTAATTTTTACAAACATAAAAATTTGTACCTCCTATTTACATGGTACTTCACTAATACTCATTTTCATAAGAACTCATTCTATGAATTTAAAAGGTTAAGTTAGTAATGACCATGGAAAATTCAACTGCTGGGATGTTGAAGTAAGACAAAAGGTTATCTTTCAAATATTTGACTCTAAGCAAGGATGAAGAAACTGTTTGATATGCAAATCATCTACTTCTGCCACCACATCTAAAAGTTCTTGGAGGCTGTGTGATTCTCTGTTAGTATTAATATCAGTAGATCTATGACTCTCCCTATCAGGCAAGTACATGTCTGCTCTGTTCTTTATTGTCTTTAGCATTTAATCAGAGATATTAAATCTCTTGATTTTATTTTACAAGGCAGTAATATTCACAAGCTCAATCATAGACTTTTAACAGTGAATTGGTGCTGAACAGTTAGAGGTGTTAGCTCAAATGTAATTGTTTAGAATTACTGTATTTGACAGTGTCATTTTAAAATAACATTTTCAAGTGATATTTTAGGCATATTTTAAAGTTCTCTTAGAAAAAATTTCTTCCAATAACCCAAAATGCAGAAAATCTTCATAGACTCTAACTCAGGTAAATGAACAGGTGATTGATACAATCATGCATCATTAAATGAGCTCATTTTTGATACTGATATTATAAATGGCAGTCTTGCTGTTTTTCTTTGGTGCCCAAATCCTAAGCTAGGTAAGTAATTACTCTGATCCAGGATCACTTAAAAATATTTAAATATACCTGATAACATCTCTATTTCTATTAGGAGAACCTCTAAGTACATAGAAAGTTGTTGAAATTATATTTATAATTGCAATCTCCTTGGGGCAGTTAAACATTATTTATCAATAGAGCTTTGAGACCTACATATGCATTGAAGTATTTCCAGCAGCAGAGAGTAAAATAAAACACAGGACAGCTCTAAACAATTTTCAGGTTTGTAAAGTTTCAGATTAGTTTAATTTACAAATGTATTTGTAGCATATATTGGAGAGGGTAATAAAAATTTATAAGTTTGTAAGACAGATGATAAATACTGTAGTACACCTTTGACCAGTGTTTAGCACATTGTAAGAACACTGTAAATATCAATTCTTATTATATTGGTGGCACAAAATGTTAATGTATAATTCTATGTGTAGATTACAGAAAATTTTTTAAAGGCAAGGGCACTTGCATTAGACCTTGAGAATGAATGAGTTTTTTGGGTTAAAGTTGCTTAGATCTTTCCGGCAAAAGGAGCAGTGTGAGCAAAGTTATGACTTAATGATTCTGAGTCTTGTTAGTCCTGTGTGGGTAACTGGCAGAAGAGAGGAGAATCAGGACTCAAAGAACAAGGCAGAGATGTAGACAAGAGCCAGGATACAAAGGACTCTGTGAGTCATGCTAAGAGTTAAGCTTTACCCTTAAAGAATTCTGGTAACCTTTGAGAGGCCTTAAATAAGAGGATAATTTGATCTTTGAATTTTAAAAAACACTTGGTGACTGGAGAATGGATGATTAAAATAGGCATGTACATCTTTTAGAAGCAGGGCATCTATTTAGCCAATTGCCACTGTGATCGATGAAGGAGATGATGAGGACTTGAAGAAGTTAGATGAAATGGGTATGAGGAAGAACAAACTGATCACTTTGACATAAAGGATGAGATCCAGCTTAACTCCCAGGTCTTAGTACTGAAGGAGGTTCTGAAGGACACCTTAGGTTCTATCATATAGGCCTTGCTGAATGCTGATGCTGTTCACTGAGATGATGATGATGAAGGAGGAGGAGGAGGAGGAGGAGGAGGAGGAGGTGGAGGAGATGGGTGTGCAGTGAAAATCATGAATTTGGTTTGTGATCGCTAGATCTTCAGTAGTTCTGTGCCATTCAAGCAGTAATATTTCAGAGGAGTTGGAACTGTAGATTTGTTGCTCAAATGAGATCTTAGTCTAGAGATCTAGATTTGTGAGTTATGAGCATGCACTTGGTGCAAGAAGAGGAGAACCCTAGGATGCAAAAGCAGAAGTGACAGGAAGAAAGACCCCGTGAGGAGTCTCACCTTGGAATTGTCTTATGTTCTGTTAGAAGGAACTGTGCCCTTCACTCTTTCCATTTGTTTCCATTTTACACTTCATATTGAAACATTTTACAGATTTTTAAATTACTTTTACAACAACAATTTTGGACATTATTAATAGTACTGAATATAGTGAAATAGTCATTGGACTATTCCTTATGTCAGTATCAGAATTTGAAATATTTGGAAATTCCATTTGATGACGAGTCAGTATTTTGATGGTGATTTTGATGACATAGTGTCACTGTTAGAACCTACCTTTCTGGGAAGTGAAGATCTATCCATCTTACTCTTCTCAATACTTAGCATTATTTTTATCATTTGGCATCATAACATTACTTCAGCTGCTTTTCTTCACATTTTTGGAATCAATATGCTTGTTGAACTAAGCATTGTAAATACTTGGCAATTGAGGTTCTGGAAATGGAAATGTTCATGGATTTCTCTTTAAAAGAGATCCGCACTAAGCTTTATTCTCCTTATTAAGTTAGCCAATGCATTCCACACTATGGCCAGTATAGAAGCAAATTCCAAAATTATTAAAGATGTGATTAAATAAGACCAGCCAGACACATTTTACTTTACATATCCATATAAGGGTTTTATTCCTTCTTTCTTTTCTTCTCTCTGATTTTTTAAACAGTTAAGTAAATGGTATGTTTCTCTTTTGTATTTTTAGTAGATCTTATATAGGAAGTTTTTTGTAAATGTACAGTGATGATAATCCACATGAATTTGCTTATTTATAGGAGTTTGGCTTATTCAGACAGTGTGAACTTTATTTAGACTTTGTAAGGAAAATTAAAACTTTTGCTTTACTGTGATTTTACTGACAGTCTTTTTAACAAGTTACATTGTCCTGCTGTATCTGCTGGTGTACCCACTGCCATGAGAAGACATAAAGCAATGAAAACATTTCCCCGTGAGAGCTTATTCTGAAATAGTAGTAGTAGGAAGATACTAAGTTTATAAAGAGTAACTCGTATAAAGAGGCACAAGCTTACAAGAAATTATAAGGTTCAAATGAAGGATATAAGAAAGAGCTAAGTAAATCTGAGAAACAAAATATGTTCATTGATTAAATGACTAAAAATAAAGACTTCTTTTTTTCTCAACAGAAGCTAAAGCATAAGCTCAATGGGATTTTGTCTGTTTCGTTTATTTATGTATATCAGTAGTGGGAATGTATAAAAGAGAGTTAATAAACATTTGTTGAATGGATGTTATTTGAAACTTCAATCAAAATTTCTTTAACATTTTTGTGGATGGAATTAGACAAGCTGATCCCCAAATTCATAGATTTATTGATGGGAAAAAAATCCCAAAATGAGGTTGAAGAAGAATAATAAAAATGTTAAGACCTGCTCTGACAGATTGTTACTTATAAAGTTGGTTACAAGACTGTTTCCCTTCGCATGTGCTTTTTAGTAATGTGACGTTGCAAATCCTCTATCAAGAGTGCTAGGTATTTAAATTACTTTTTGAATTTATTTGGACCATGAGTATAAGATAGAGGTGTCTTTTTTAAGTGATTTCTGAAGCTGTGCATGAATAGCTCTGCAACTTCTGTGTGTGTGTGTGTGTGTGTGTGTGTGTGTGTGTGTGTGTGTGAGTTTTCTTCTTGAACTGCTGGGCACATTCCTACTTGGGTTCTTTGCTCTGCAAAGTCAAAACAGATACAGAGAAAAAGAGAGAAACTAATGTGGAAGAAAAGGATTGTGGTTAGTAATCACAGCCAAGCTTCCTCTCTCCCCTCAGGTAACCAGCACCACATATCATCCAGTCAATAAGGTTATTCCCCACTTTATCATTTCCTAAATCCAGGAAGATACCATGGTAGTAGAATGTTGTTCTCACTCACACATTCATAAAAAATGATTTTCAAAATATTCCATAAGTTTTGTTTTGCAGCAATAAGTAACTGAAACAAAAATTTAAACACATTATAAGGCTATGATACTTAAAGCAGTATGACAATGGTACAGGGATACAAAAGTAGTTTAACTGAAGAGAGTACAGAGCTTTAAATCAATCCTCATGCAAAGGGTCCTGGTGTATAACCAAAAAGGTATTAAAATTGGGGGGAAGGAGGGGAGAATGGATTAATTAATAAATGATGGAAAACTTAAAGTTAGATTCCTACTCTACATTAAGTACAAAAATGAACAACAGCTTGATTAAAGACATAAATGTCAAAGAGGGCATTAAATCTTTAATGAAAAGATGGATGGATTTAATATATTACTATTTAAAATTATGTGTGATAAAAGGTTATCATGAGCAATGTTACAAGGCAAGACAGGAATTGATAGATAATTATTATGCATAGAACTGAAACTTATAAAGGATTTTTAATCAGATAAAATTAAGAATTCCTAAAAATGAAAATAATGACACTAATAGTAATGGAAAATGAGAAGAAAATGAAGAGAAAAAGCTTCAAAAGAGAAAAAGCCTCAAACAATAAAAAATAGACAATGGGCCAGGGATTTAGCTCAGTGGTTCTGATGCCTGCATTGCAAGTGCAAGGTCCTGAGTTTGATCCCTGGTACCAAAAAAAAGAAAAAAAAGTCAGTGATTATGAAAAAAGTAATTTATAAAAGAGGATGTCCAAAGGAAAAATAAATAGCTATGTTTTATGTATCAGTTAAAAATAAATATAATTTTAAAAGATGCCTAGCTTTACCAGTAATTAAGAACATAAAACTTGAATCAGTAATCAGATTATATCTCATAATCATTAAATGTTAAATATTAAATCATGAGCATATCAAATATCTAGGATATGGATAAAGTGAAACTTTCATTTAGTGTTTACTGGAATATAAACAGTAATTCATAAGAGAGCAATTTGGAAACATCTGGAAAAGATGAGTGAATCCATATTGTAATTGTGAAATATAAGGAAACATGCAGGCACATTTGCTGCATAGTATTTTTTTTTTAATTTTATTGAGTTTATTGGTACATTTTAGGGATACAGTACAGTTACATTCATTGTTGGGATCATGTACCTTTACATGGCAAGTCTTGATTCTCATTTTTTCCCCTTACCTCTGCCCTCCCTTCACCCCCTCCTCCCCTCCCCATCTACAAACACTTTATTTTCATCTTTTCATTCTCTCACATTTTTTTCTTTTCCCTTTTTGTTCTTCCCCTACGTATCACACCTTCCCTACACCTTTAGCTCCTTTCTTCAAATTTCTAAATGTCAGTAATCTTATTAGAATCTTATGCATTGTTGCAGAATATTCACACCAGGGAAACTATTTGGTATTTACACATATGTGACTTATTTATTTCACTTAGGAGTATATCTTCAATATGTATCCATTTTCCTATAAATGAATCTATTCTCTCGCTCTTTATGGCTAATATTCCATTTTATAGAAAAACCACAATTTCTTTATCCAGTTTCCAACGGATGGGCAAATAGGTTGTTTCCAAGATTTAGCTATTACAAACTGTGC
>NW_022900932.1:22923810-22965208 GCF_012274545.1 Fukomys damarensis
GAACTAGCAGAAAGAATCAACAACTGGGATCTCATCTTACTAAAAAGCTTCTGTACTTCAAAAGAAACCATTAGCAGAACTAAGAGACAATCTACAATGTGGGAAAAAATTTTTACCAGCTGTACCTCAGACAAAGGACTATTATCAAGGATATATAAAGAACTCAAAACAATCAGTCCCCCCAAATATAAAGACCCGATTCAAAAATGGGCATCCGAAATGAACAGACATTTCTCATACAAAGAAGTAAAAGCAGCAAGAAAATATATGAAAAAATGTTCCGCATCACTGGTCATTCGAGAGATGCAGATGAAAACAACACTGAGATTCCACCTCACCCCACAAAGAATGGCTGCTATCAAGAAATCATACAATAACAAATGTTGGCGGGGTTGTGGGGAGAAAGGAACCCTCCTCCATTGTTGGTGGGAGTGCAGATTAGTGCAACCACTATGGAAATCAATATGGAGATACCTCAAAGAGCTTGGACTGGAGGTTCCATTTGACCCAGCCATCCCTCTGTTGGGTATCCTTCCAAGAGAACTAAAAGAATCATATCACAGAGAAGTATGTGCACCCTTGTTTATAGCAGCACAGTTTGTAATTGCATAGTAGTTTATAGCAGTGAAAATAATAAGAATTAATCTCAGTGTCCCAGCTACCATAAAAAGGTAGGAGTGTCCAGAATATATTAAGTAGAGTAAAGAGTGGTCGCAGAGCTAGAGTTGCAAAGGTCAGTTTGGACAAGTCATGGTTGAGCTAGATGTGAGACATTAGGAGATGCAGGAGAGAATGCAATTAAAGTTCCATGTCAGCTAGTAAGAGTAGAAATAAAAGGTTGGTAGTCTAAATTATTGAGATTGCATTTAAAGATAGAAACTATATCAAACACCTATGCCAAATATATAATCACAGAAGAAAACCCAAGTCTCAGCAATGAAAGGAAGGGTATAAAGGCTAATGGCCAAAAGAAGTGTAGATTCAATGGCCTCTTCTGTGAAGAGGGGATTGTCTATAACATAAAATAATCAGAACTGATTAAATAAAATTCTTTGAGATTATTTTAGTATATACAGGAAAGGCTAAACATATCCTGCATGTGATACAGTCAGTGAAACTTCAACATTGCAGCATTCTGGCAAATACTACTGATGGCAAATAGTGTATTTTGTTTTCATTATGTCGATAAAAAAATCTATACTGATTTGCTGGTTTTATTTTTCATTGTTCAAATAAGCACTTGAAACTGGTCTCGTATATCAGAATAAATGGAGATTGACATAAAACTTGAGTGTCTTGCTTGTTATTTAATGTTGATGATTGTCTCAGATAGCCTATTAATATTGATAAAATGTCCCCTTTAAAGGAAATATTATTTCAGAAAAGCAAACTATTTCTTGGACATATAAATATAAAGCACATGGAAATCTGGTTTAAAGGGTAATGTATAGATCTTTTCAAACCAATAAATTCCCTCAAATTATACTAATTTGAAAGATAAAAGTTTAGAAAATTTGGTGCCTAGATACTTTTGAGTCTTTGAATGTTTGAAAAACCTTGCAGTTCTATTCATGTACAAAATCCCTGTTGGGTATGTTTAAGAATATCTATTCTTCAAGTCCAGAGATTATATTCTGAAAAAATCTTCTGTAGGGTATCTTGTAAGATTTGTACCACTAGCTAAATATACTGTATCACTAAGGGGCATTATTGTCACAAATGTTGGATAATGCCATTTGATTACCAAGATAATGTTACATGTTCAAAGGCATTATGACACTGTGCTTATCCTACCATTCAGAAAAAAAAAAACAACTAGAAATTATACTTGTCCTACAGGAACCAACACAATTGAGTTGCCCATAATGCTAGTGTCATATCACATCATGGAATAGGATATCAGTGTTGGAAAAGAAGTCCTTTGTATTACATAGTTTCATTTATGAATACTGTCATGTAGAGAGATATGCAAATCCAGTATTCATGTGGCCTATAAGAAAGCATACTTATCTGGTCCACCTATGGCCCCTGACAGTTTGGATCATCTTGAGTAGCACTGAACTTATTTCTCAGTTATTCTAACTGTAAAATGTAGGCATCAGACTAGAATTAGATGATTTCTGGTCCTTTCTATAATTCTTCAGATGTCTGTCTATATATAAAAAATTCAGAAACATTCCATTTCCAAATAGTCCCTGAAATCAGGAATAATATAATGATTGGAAAATCTAAACACAAAACTACTTTAAACAACTGTATGATTTATTCATTTCTTGAGATCTTGAAATAATGGCAGGATTAAGCTAGTTTGCTTCTTAGTTAATTAGAAACAATGCTGTGGTTATTCAGAGCAGGGAGAAAAAGGCAGAGCTGTAGTTTCTGAGTCTCTTTGACTAGCTGAAGCACTATGGCGTGTCAGGTGGCTGCTGTGGAGATTGGAAACAAGGGGACACATTGGCCCCCACTTCATTACTTTTACCCTGAAAGAGGATCTGACTTGGTTCATGCAGCAGTTTGTACTGAACAGGTGGAGAACCTAATAATAACTTTATAATGTCTACTGATAAGATTGAGATACAGACTCATAAAAAAATGTAATGACTTAACTGGGCATGGTGGCACATGCCTGTAATCCGAGCACTAGGAGGCCAAGGCAGGAGGCTTGCTGCAAGTTCAAGGCCACTCTGAGCTATATGAGTTGAAGGACAGCCTGCACTCCAGAGTGAGACCCTGCCTCAAAAATAAACAAACAACTAAACAAAACCAAAGTACAAGGATATAAAGAATTTTTGAACCCACCTCATATTTAAATGACCTTCTATAGTCTTCTGTATCACACAAGGATTAGTTATGTATATAATAAAATGTTATATAATATGATGCCCCTGAAAATGTGTATATAAACTAAGGTATTGAAACGGCTTTCTTAATTTAATTTTAAAATTTAGTTCAACAAATATTTACTGGTTATTAAATAACCATCAGATACTGCTCTAAGTCATCATGTTATTAAAAAAGGCAATTAATGTTCCTCAAGATCTTATATTCCACTGGGCAATAGAGTACTCTTTCCTAGACAGGGCTCACACAGCAGACCATGTGCATTAAAATGAATTTTCTAAGAAAATTCACTCAAATTTCCTAGAGCTAAACCTTTCCAAAATTTAAATAAACAGCTTTATTCTGTAAAAAATCTTGCTAGATAAGCTAGTCACATGTACATACAAAATGCTTTGTTAAAAATGTATATACCCACTCCCTTTGTGTGTCAGCTAACATGAACTTTGGAGCTGACAAATGTAACAAGCTAACTGTATCTGACAAAACACAGGACATCTGCAGTTCTCATTTTATCTCATTAATGAAATAAAAATATATTTAGCCATCAAACCAGTCTAATTATGCTAAACATGTAAATATAATCAAGAAGCAAGTTTTGAAACAATATTTTGTATTTAATGAATTTTTCTCTGTCACGATGCTTGTGTCTGTGCACATTTTAGAGAATAAGTTGATGTATTTTAACATTTTGATACCTTTATGCTATGTTCTGAAATAACCATTGATTAATTTAAGAGTTACACACTAAGCCCTTAGAAGACCTCCCACTTCTTAATTGGCAAGGAAAGCAAAATAGGATCTTGGCATCACTTTCAAAGAATTCTTACTCTAAATCTATATCCTATTCTCCATTTCTGGATACTAGACAAGAGCCATCAAAGTGAAATAGATAAAATGTCCAGGAAATTCAGGGAAGGGATAAAACACTTTTGATTGCCAGGAGAGGTAATGAGACTGACAAAGGAGAGGTTACAAAGGGATTTTTTTTTCTTTTTTTGGTATATTGAGAGAAACAATTGAAGACCAGTCCTCAGATAGCACCTTGATATGTAAGGAAATGAAAAGGGCAGGGATAAGGGGAAAAAATGAGAACCTGTCTTGTAAAGGTACAAGATCCCAATGATGAATATAAGTGTACTGTACACCTAAAATGAAACAATAAACTCAATGAGAAAAAGAAAAGAAAAGAAAAGAAAGATGAGCATGTAATGAATGGTGAAGAGGAGAACCTGGTGCGTGCGTGTGTGTGTGTGGTTTGTGTGTGTTTGTGTGTTTTGGGGAGCAGAGAGGACGGCAGAGTTCTAGGAAAGAGGTTATAATTATCCATTTATTGTAAGCTGCTATTATTAGGAAAAGAGTGTAAGTAAAAATTGACACCTTTCTTTTTTTCTTTAGTGGGGGCCTTATCATAGGTTCCGGTATTGAGATGAGACCTAATGAGGGTGCAGAATGTTAAGGGTTTTAAACATGAATTGATGATTTTTGGCAGTCACATGCACTGATGTAATATGGTAAAGCATCATGAAAATATCAGCTTCTTCACAAGCTATACAACTCTTTATGGTAGTTTAAAAATGTATTTACCTGCAGAATAAAATTGTCACACTACCAGAAAAATAGCACAGGGATCAGAGCTTTCCGATTTTGTATGAATAACTGAGTTTATGGAGTGGCAGTGGAAGATATAGATTTTAATTTTAGATGAATATCTGTGTAAGAGCTAGCAAATCATGCTGCAGTGCTATCTTGGTTCAGGAACTCAATTCTCTTCACAATTTTGGTCACAAACCATACTGGACAAGAACTGAATTTTTTCCATAAAGTCAATATTGAACCTAACCATTGAATTTATTTGATTCTCATCCAACTTGATTTGCGAACAGAATCGTGGAAAGAATCAAGCTAGTGAACTGAGGTACTCTATTGGCTCGAATGCTGTTTGGGTGGATTTCTACAAAAAATGTAATTTATGTTAAATTATTAAATTTTAAATGTTCTGAATAAAAATGAAACAAAAAAGCTTGGATATATTCTGCTCAATGACTTCAATGAGGTAATATTACTTTGGAGAGAGATAATTTTTCAATAAATAAAAATACTTTTTTTAAAAGAGTATGGAACTTAATCCAAAATTATGATGCCAGAAAGTTAGGAAGGAAGGGGAAATTTGCATTAATTTTCTGTTTCAAAGCCTTTGCCCGTTTACTATACTACATCATAATAGATTATTAACCAAAAGATTAAATTATTTTAAAGTTCAATGTTAATTACATATTGTTATGGTCTAATTATTTATAATTTAAGAAGCTATGTTTGATATGACAGCAATCTTCAATTAAAAAAACACACGACTAGCATGGAAACATAATTTTTAAAAAACATTTTGCAAATGGAATAAATTTCATTTGTTTCAGACTAAACTAAATTATAAAGCCGCTGCTTAAATCTGAAATCTTGACCAAAATTGATTTTTATAAAATTTATCCAAATTTATTTATCATGAGCTGAATTCACAGAAATTGAATAGTTGTGGGATTTTATTTTGCCCATATCTATAACAACTAGTTCCTTTATTAATAAGACTATATGACGATATCATTTATTTTTTACTCAACCAAAATTGATAAAGGTGGTTAGGAAAGGTAACTCTGATGAATTAATAGGTAATGTAAGTCTTAAAAAAAGCAATCATGAGAAGGGTATTCAGGGAAAATCGTTCTAGACAAAAGGAGCATTTGAGACAAAGAATCTAAGGTGGGGATGAATTTTATCTGTAGGACAGAAATATTTTGGTTTAAGTGTAGTGAACAAGGATGGAAGCTGTACAAAGTAAGTGTGGTGAATGTGCAGTTACCAGATATACTACCTCAAATTAATGTATTTGTTGCACTTAAAAAACAAACACAAAAACAAAGCAAGAAAAATGTACCTGTAGATGGTAGTGTTCTGTGTTGTGCATTTTCACCTAATTCTGTTTACTTGTAAGTTCTATGAGGAATAAAAGTAAAATTACTAAAAACAAATTATTAAAGTTTTCATTTTCCTTTATATGTAGTAATTTTTAAAGCCATTTAAGTATCATAACAAGGAAAGGTCATGAAGAGTGTAAATAATTGATAAGGCAGGATTTAAGCCATATTTGCTATTTAATAATATTAAAAGGAATCATTAACTCATGAAGAAATAATTTGGAGATCAAATTTATATAGCACTTCATTTAAAAAATATATCTTCATTTATTTTTTGTGTCTGTGAGATCAAAATAGCCTCTTAAGAAACAGTTATTTCCTTAGCAAAACCTTTAGTTACCACCTTTACTTTTTTGCCTTAGATCAGTTTCACATACCTCCTTTGTTGCAAGAGGAAATTAACTTCTCATATTTCTTACCATCATTTTTATTCTCCATCCTTTAATTATAACTCTAATTTGTTGTATTCACATATTTGGAATATTTTGTATTCTCTTCTTTTAGAAATTTGATGATCTTCTGGATTCTTAGTTTTCTATCTTGATAAATGACATCACATTCTAAAAGAATTTTGCTCCTTCTTAAAATATCTTCCTTTTTGCTGAATACATTATCTTCCTCTAAAAAGTGGTTCTGTTAGTGGATAACTTGGAATAGTGCCTGACTATGTATTAGGTACTCAATGAATATTTGCTTGTAGAATGAATGGTTAAAAGTCTCGCTATAAATAGTTGAGACAATACCTCTACTTAATACAAGGCACTGGGAGAAACATTTAGCCTAAGTCTCAGTTACTATCAAATATAAGATTAGAGTAATAATAGTGTCTATGTTTTAAGATTGTTCAAAGAATTAAATGAAAGAATGCACTCAGAGACATACTACACAGAGTATACCACCTATTACACACTCAAATGTTAACTATTATTTTAAAACAATTTTTGTATAACCCAAGAATAGTACATTTTAACAGGAAGCAAATTTTAATGGTAAAAGTTTAGCAAAATTAATTTATTGTTAAATTTTCAGTATTTATTAGAAATACATATTAACTAGTGAGTGAGGTGTGGAAAGTCAAAATATTTAAGACATCAATAAATTGTGCTATACTTTTTCCATTTATGTTTTCTACAGCTATATATTCATAAGCTGTGATGTTACAATTTTTACTTCTAATTCATGAATAACACTATATTTAGATGAAGAATACAACTCTGACCTTGATCCTAACTAGACTGAAAACACTTGGTGTATATTTTTTAAAACTAGACTAGATTTAGCACTGGTTATTCCAGAGTTAACTTTGATGCTAATTAACTAAAATCTGTTTTAGATAACATTGTCTCTCAAATCTAAATAATCATCCTCCAGTATATGTATATGTATGTGTATATGTATATAGATATGCATTTAAATTTATTCACAATACAACTTAGTAATACTAAAGGAACTTAGTACATATTATAAATCCTGGATCTTTTTATCCAACAAACAGACAGCTTAATATTTCAGAAAGCCTCGAATTAATGATATTTCCTTTCCACTAGTACTTTGTCTGATTCCACCAGGCCTATCACTGTAGATTCATTCTAGCATAGTGCCTATTCTTGGAGCAAGTAAAAGCATTGCCTTAATGTACATAAAACATTTTCAATAGAATCGGAGTTCATTACCTGAAATCTGCCTGGGATATTCTACTTTAAAACTCCATTTTTTTTCTGACATACCTCTGATGAAGCAACTTGCCTAACTTTACAAATCTTGATAGTAAAAGTGCTGTGGCAGAATCTACGCTTATCTTCCTTGATAGCTATTTTTTATATTACCTTGTGATACTTGTGTTCTGATTCTCTGAAATATTTACTCGGTAGAATCAGACCCACTTCGGCAGTCTTGTCTGGACACTGACATTATGCTGTATTGCTTCAGCCAAGGTCATGGATGGAGGTACTTCTTCTCCTTTACTGGCTTCATCATCAGTGCACATCTCGGGTCTTTGTAACATCAGGATCTCTTTCTGTTTCTCATCATAGATCCTGCAAGGGTGATTTCAGTCCTTTCTCTTTTGCCAAAAGCACTATGGACCCTGAATAGTCTTATTTATTTAGTGTGTGTGTGTACATACTGGACTATATTTCAGTCATATAGGTCCTGAATGACTGGGATAGTATGAGAACTTAAAGCATGAAGTAAATCAGTACTTTCAGTATATATTTTTATACTTTTTAAATTTAAATGCATTTCTCTAGGTATTATAGGTTCTATTTCCTAACAGCATGTTGGGAGGACTAATAGAAATAGTGAACTTTTACATAGTTATTACAGAGCTCCAGGGAAAATTTAAAGGGAGTGTGTTCACGGAAATAAATCTGAGTTAATTAAAAGCCAATGCAACAGTGAACACATTTGATATTTTAAGAAAAATAGCTGTACTATCTTGAAATGTCAAATGTTAGTAGAAAAAGCAATATTTTGTATTCAACATATGTGAAATAAGACTTTAAAATTGGTCACATTTAGTGATACTGAATAAACAATATTGTGATTCTGACAGAAAGACTCATAAAAGAAATTCTCCCTCTAGCTCCAATCGTGATGTGTTTTAAAATTTCCATAAAAAGCTAGGAACTTTTACTAAAATGTGTGGATGAATTAATTGAAAAGTTTCCCTTTTGATCACTGGGTTGTGCCACATCGTGTTGGCGTGAATATTTCTAAAATTAAAATGTGGCTGGTAGTTTATTGTATATTAATATTCTATCATTCATTACCCAAACTTATTAATTACTTTACATTTTCCCCCTGGAGAACTGCATTATAAGATAACTTCTTTACTATGGACAAAGGCTAACCTATCTAGGCCTCCCCAACCTCAGATGTAGGCCTGCTGCTCTTGGCCTCGGGTCAGGGCTGGACTCACACAACAGATCCCTCAGCAAGTCTTTTATTTTTGATGTTGTCCCAAATAAACAGCTCATAAAAATTTCCAATTCAGATGTTACTCTAGTTGAGAAATAGAGTTTCAAAATTGCTTATCAAAGCCACAATTACAAATATTGGCCCCCTGATACACTATATCCTTAAATGGGTTTCTCATTCCTTTCCTTGTTTGCTTCCTCTGGAGGGGCTTGGGAACTTGTACAAAACTCACTAGCACTTAAACCCGGATGCATTAGTTGTGTCTGGTTGTGCTTCAAAGAGAGACTGTGTTGGCATCATGTACCAGAGCATTATGCCAGCCCCATATTCCTTGCTGATGCTGAAATGAGGAACACAAAGGGGGTTAAGATGGAATGAAATCTGCAGCAGCCAAATTAAGAACCAAGATACATCATGTAAAGGTACAAGTTCCCAATGGTGAATGTCATTATACTGTATACCTAAAATTAGCAAAGACATTCGCCAACACTCACATGGCACAAATAAATTAAAAAAAAAAAAAAAAAAAAAGAAAGAAATCTGCAACAGCCAAATCCTCCATTTGTCTTTCTGCCAAATATGCTAGGCTATAGATACTGCAGTGTTTTAAAAAATAATTAAAAATTTTTGCTTATTAACTTTTTAAGTCCTGCTGACTTTGTGAAATCAACAGAGCACACTGTAATTGATTTATGAAATGAAAAGCCCCTGCCTGACCAGTAGGCTCAGCGGTCCCTGCTCTCAGCACCATGCCCTCCTGCTCATTAGTGCACTTCTTTTAGCCCTGCCTGAGCCAAAGGTGCCGTCAGAGTTGGCTCAAGCCCTCTGCAGACAGAGTATTTAAGATGTAGTTCGCATGGTCTCTCTAGGGTCTTATGCTTTCTCCCTGTCTCTTTTCCTCCTCGCGTCAGCTGAAGGACATTGGTTTCTTTATTATGGTCCCTAATGTCCTCATAATATCTTACTGGAAAGGCAAGCCCCCACTTATACCTAGGTTTTGACATTTTAATCTGTTGGCTACCTTTCCTTTCTCTAACCTTTCCCCATCTTCTTCAGCTTGCCTTGCTAAGCTTGTCGTTTGCCACCAGGCTTTCCTAGTCATTGATCTGTTTTATTACCACACAAGGTGGACGATTTTTATGCTATTTTAATTGTCTTTTTAAAATTTCAGCTCCAACTTTTTCATTTTTAAGACAAAATGTCATACTTCTTGCCAACTCCTTCTACATTATGCTCATGTGTTACCTTAAAAATTGAAATAATTGCTATAATACAGTAGACTTTCCTGGATGCTTTACATCAGTTTATCTTCTCAAAAAATATATAAGGAAAGTGTTATCTCTGGTTACAGGTGAGGAAACTGAGATCTAGAGAGGTTAATTAACTTTCTTGAGTTATGCAACTTTGGAGGGGTAATACTGGTATTTGAAATTGATCCCAAAACTCATATTTTTAATATGAAATGAAGTTCTGTTTTTTCTTAATACTTAACTAGCAAAGTCTAGCTATTGGTTGTAATTTAAAGGGGCTCATGCTTTTCAGTGCAAATTTTCCAAATAACTCCTCTTTTTGAACTGCCAGAATGTAGAAATGTTTATTTCAAGACCTTGGTCTATCGTATTATATTGGTTGGTTGGTTCTTTTTTTTTCAATGACTTTTTAATTATCTGAATTATATTATATTATTATCAGTTATATGAATGCAGCCTCTTGTTTCATCATTAAAGACAGAGGCAACTCTTCTCCTGTTGTCAAGTCCACAAAAGCAATTGAATAACCTAAAAAAAAAAAAAAGTGGCCATGTAGCTGAGCCAAGTAGGTAACCCTGGGAAATTGCATGTGGCTTTCATCTTCCGTTGTTCTTTTGAAGCTAATTTGGGTGCAAGTGAGTGGTAAAATTAAAGGACACTGCAGCAGCAGGAAAGTGATGCAGTACCCTTACTTTTTAAGTGGTACAAGGTACCTGGAGTTTTTCCATGCATGTACTAGCTATTGGAGCCATGCTATATCCATAATGCATTAGTTTACAGTGAGTTAATCAGGTTCATCCATCTGAAATCTGCATAATATTGCAATAGCGCTGGACATTACTGTCATTCAAGATATGCAATATTGTACCAAAAATTAACCACAGATGCCATATTAAAACAGCTGCAGATTTTGATTTAGCTACAACAGGAAGAAAATGTTATGCTATGGAAGTTGGCCAGAATTGCAATAGAGCTATGCTGTAAATGAGGAGGAGGAGAAAGAAATTGAGGTCAAGCTGCCAAAAAAGATAGAAATGAAGCCCAGGGAGTATAGTTCATATGGTCAGTGGCAATTCAAAAAGCCTCAAAATTCAGGAAGAGTGGAAGACAGGATAACTGATGCTTGAGTGAGCTATGAGGTTTGAAAGCAGAAAGTCTAATCTGAACAATATTTGGAGATATAAGTGAAGGTATAAGGTATAAAAGTGATAATTGATCTTTGTGACTTACTGTATTTAGACTATTGATTGAATAATAAACTGCTATAAAAACTATGGATGCTTGAACAATCAATTCAAAGAAAGTTTTCATGTATGAAGAGGCTTAGTAAATCCACAGTGTTAGAAAATTCAAGGGTATCTTGAACACTCTTCGACTTGAAGGCTTTCCTCTGATAGTGGAGCCTCACAAGATTAACTTTTCTCATTTTGAGGCAAAGTATTGGAGGGTTCAGTTGGTAAAATTTTGTATGGAGCACTAAGGTGGTAAAATTTTATTTCAACAGTACTGTGGGCTTGCAAGATTCTCATTAACTTCAGTCCCATCTGTCTTTTTGCTACTCATTTGGCTCATTTAATCACAGGTGGGTAGGAAAGTCTCAATAGTTTTGGTTCTCATTCAATTCAGATTTCTGGTGGGTAAACAGAAAAGGACAGTGACAGCTGTGGCATTGCTGGGGTTCTCTTCCCTCTGTGTGAGCCAGAAGGTAGCTTCTCCATGTAGTTTGCTGCTAATAGAGAAAGCAGCAAGTGAGCATTTCCTCACTCTGGTGTTTGGCTGCCTAAAGCTACCGTCATGCTTATAGCATACCTGGCTTAGGAGAACAGAGAAGGGACAAGATGGAGTCTAAATTACTGATTGATTTCATTGATAGAACGGGGGCAAGGCTAATTATTGACGATGATATTTGTATCAAGCCTTCTAACCTTTACTTATAGCTTGCGCCTCCCTTT
The DNA here is from genome assembly GCF_012274545.1 of Fukomys damarensis. Taxonomy (NCBI): domain Eukaryota; kingdom Metazoa; phylum Chordata; class Mammalia; order Rodentia; family Bathyergidae; genus Fukomys; species Fukomys damarensis. Next base: position 22,935,742 of record NW_022900932.1, read on the forward strand.
CTGGTTCAGAAATAAAAATACTGATTGATTTGATTAGCAACCAGGATATGTATTTGGTGCCTTACAAGTTACTAGGTACATTCTGGATCTCTCCAAACTTCAGGAAAAAAAATTACCACTACTATCAAAGTATAATCTTATTTTTCTTTCCTTTCTTTGGAACATAAAAGAATAAATAGCTGATAAAACCACCTGCTGTTTCATCGGCACTTCAGCAAAGCAAGGCAAAACAAAAACAAAAATGAATTTTTTCCTGACTAGCTTCAAATTCCAGAAAATAAGTGCTATTTCAAACTACTTTCTTTTTATGAAAGAAAATTTGAAAATTTTAACCATTTTTTGAAAAATCTTGAGTTCTATATTGATGATGATAAAATAGATTATAGCTAATATTATCGAGTACTCAGTTTGTACCCAACAGAATTCTCTGCTTACTATTTTATTGAACTCCACCAAAGTGTATGTCATAAGTGCTATTTTTATTTCCCATTTTACTTTGAGAACAAGAAGGTATAGTATAGAGTAATTAACTCTTCCAGGTCAGATGACCAGGGTGCGGTAGTCTTGTAGAGACCAGCTAGATGATGTCTGACTCCGCAATCTGGACCTAGTCTTTGCCATTTCTGCGACATAGAAACGCATAAGTTGCCAAGGTTTCCATTTTCTCTCTAAATAGAAGGATAAAATATTTAAAGGGAGAAATTTCTGCAGATATACTCTAATACTATGAACAAAATAAAACTCATTAGAAAACCATTTTTAACTAACAAATACATGTTTCTCTTACTTTAGAATGCCCAGAAGGGAATGGAATTAATATGAGAAAATTAAAAATAATGGAAAAAAAGTCTTTGTAGATAGGGAGGAAGGAAAGGGAATGGGAAAAAAATAAGAACCAAGGTCGATTATGATATAGGACAAATTTCCAACATTGAATGTCCTTATATTGTATATATTAAATGTACTGATAAAATTAATTTTTAAAAAAGAATGCCCAATTCTAAAGTTAATTTAAAGAAATAGCTGTATGTGCAGAGTTTCTAATTAAAAAGTGACTTGTCACTTAGAAAGATTCAGTAATGTCTTTCTTCAAATAATGGGCTTTGTGCATTTTGCAAAAACATAGTCTATAATAATGCAGAATATGTTGTAATCTTCAGACATATTGGTTGTGTATGTGGAGTTGATTTCATGCTACTTTTTATTTAGCTAAATAAATATTCTTTATTCAGGTGTGGTGGCATACACCTGTAATTCCCAGAATGGGCTGCTGAAACAGGAGGACTACAAGTTTGAGCACAGAATGGGCAACTCAGCAAAACTCTGTCACAAAGTAAAAAAAAAAAAAAAAAAAGGGCCGGGGATATATGAGCCATGTTTCAAAATCATAGTTGATGCTTATTTTTTTAAAAAATTATTGCAATAAAAGATGTACTGTCATTTATCACCCTCGGAATCCTCCTCTTCATGTTGACACGCTTTCTGGAAGTACTCTCATGAGTGTCTATAGTTGTGCTGTTGTGGCTGCCTCAACATCCTAAACTGACTCAAAACATTTACCTGTCGTGGTGATTTTGACTTTGGGTGAGAGTCAAAAGTCACATGGTGCCAGATCCAGAGAATAGGTGGATGAGGACACTGTTTTCATGAGCCTCGCTTTCCATTGGCTGGCACTCAGCAGCAGCATTGGCTTGTTTGTTTGTTTATTTATTTATTTTATCACACCTCCTAAAAGAGGACTTCCAGAACTTCAGAAAGTAGCAAGAATGACGAGATGTGTGCTCTTGGAAGGAGAAGTATTTTTAGGCGGACTGATGGCAATGTGTCTTTTATGGTAATTATTAAAAATTTAAACATTCACTGTATGTTTTGATCACACCTTACTGCTAGTGTGAAGGTCAGGGTCTAAGCCTCAATACCACCTCCACCCAAAAAATATTTTTGAAATAGTGTGATGGATCTAGTAAATGATGAACTCATTAAAATGTTCTGAATTGCAATTTTTTACATACTATTAGAAATTCCTTCCAGTCTTTTCTCTCTCCTTTTAAAAATTGTGTTAAGAACACAACATACGGTGTAATGCAGCTAGTTAAAGAAAACTTTAAAATTTTAAGTGTACAATGTAGCAGTGTGAAATATAGATTCAATGTTGTGCTACTGATCTTAGAGTTTGAGTAACCAAAACTTTATATCCATTGAACAGCAACTCCTCACTGTCTTGATTCTCCAGGATCATATTTTCAAGAATGTCATTGATACGTTGTTTGCAGAGGTAGATTTATATCACTCAAGATTTTATACAAAAATAGGGATTTCTATACACAATCTTGGTTATACCACACTTTAGAATAAAATATTGACTATGTGTTAGTTTTCTTAAAATATATGTTGATTTAATAAATATCAGAAATACTTGTATTTCTGAACTCTTCTTTGTAGTTTCTAAATTAAAATATAATGATGGAAAATTATAGGAGACTATAGAGGGTAACTTAACCTAACCTAACTTCAGTGACTTAGAAATATAAAATTTATGGACACTCATTGTCTTCACAACTCAGAAAGAGAATCCTGATGTTTCTATTGTTGTGGCAAAAAAAAACTGACTCCTTTATGTAACAATGATAGATAGCTATTCTAAGAGAGTGTTCTCCTATAAAACAAGGTTCTGTTTATTTCTACAAATTTAGAGCACATTTGGAAGTTATTTATATATTATTGTTGATGTTTTTCTTGTTTTCTATTTTACATATGGCAATGAACAATAAGAAATTTTCTTTTCTGTAAGCTCTGAGCTGGAGCCACTCTTATAATTACTAAAGATTATAATTGTTCTTGTAATTACTTTAGAAATGTCTATAGTTTTATTACTAAGCTTAGGCTAAGGACTGTATCACAAAACATTTATATTTCACACATAGTTCAAGTCTTTCAAACAGTCTTTGCTATTGGAATTATTTGTTTTAATTTGTATTTAAAATTTTACTAATATATTTTCCCATTGATTTATATTAGCTCATGACTTTAAAACTGCTAACCACTGGCAAACTCTCACTGAAGCATGCAGACACAGAAATTACATTGAATTTTACCTGAAATGCTCAATAAACTTCTGCATACTTTACATTTTAATTTTGATTCCTTTCAGCCCTAATAATATGCCTATTAAAATAGTTATTTGCAAAACAACTTCTGTTTTAAAAACAAAACCAAATACAGAAATGGTTTCTGCTAATCGGCAATAAATTCTACTTCTGGGCCGGGAATTTAGCTCAGTGGTTCGGTGGCCTGCCTTGCAAGCGCAAGGACCCGAGTTCAATCCCTGGTACAAAAAAACAAAACAAAACAAAAAAAAAATCTGCTTCTACTTCATATTTGAAGACTTATTTTGATGAAATAAATGATGAGAAAAAAAGCAGTCATCCCAAAGTTAAATATCCCTTCCTTCATCCCCTAACTTAACACCCTCACTCCGTTTCTTTGCTCTCCAACACACTTATATTTACATAATTTACTATTTGTAATTACTTTTAAGGATCTTCCACTAGGTCTGTTTTCGAAGTATAGGGACAATGTTTTTTTATTTTTTTTTTTTTTTTTTTTTTTTGATGTAATAACATCAGGACTTAACAGAGAAGTATTCACATTTTATGGTCCAGTTGACCTAGCATCAGTTCTTTTGCTGACATGTTCAATATATAGGGAAGTAAAGTGAATTGAGTGGGTAGGGAATAGTTAAACATGTCAGCTTTTTAACTTCAGTAGTTTGTAAAGTGGTTATTGGTCTGTCATATATTTTAGAAAAAATAAATTCTATATTCTCCTATGAATAGGCCTTGATAGTCTGATTTTAAAAAGTGAAAATCATGTATTAATTTAGAGAAAAAGAGAGAACTACTAAATAGAGGAAACAGCCAAGAACAAAGAAGCTGAGGATTTAGCAAAACTGTCCTCTGTACAGACAGGATGACCTTGGATGAAAGCTTCATGGAGATCTAGATAATCTTATATACGAACTGCCACAGAGCTACTGTTAATCATGAAACACACACAAATCAATAAATCAATCTCTGTACTTGACAGACTAAAGAATCAGAAAATGCAAAGAAAGATGAAGATCACTTTCCAATTATTGATTTCTTTTTGTGGAATCCAGCCAAATAGTCACCAAGGTTTCCCAGAAGTCCTCATGGAAGAGAAACCTTTATAGCTTGTTTTTACTTATATCAATAGGTACTTACTGAGATCCCTACTCTTAGCAGGGAACATCTCATCAAATCACAGCTAAATCAAGCACATACTTATGATGCTTAGCTATCTGGTTTAATATTTTGCAGAGGAAAGCAGTATATACGTTGTTCATACTATTCACCAGTGCTTATTAATACTACCCATTATATGTGAATACTTTATTAGAAAGATAAAAGCTCTGTATTTTGCAAGTGTTCCCCATTAGTGAACAAATTAGTTATTGGCCAGCTATCAGTTGCAGAATCTCATCATGCTTGGTTAGATTATTGCGGGCTTTTCTAAAGCATAGAATATTGATTTTTGAATGACACTGAAGAATAATCCCTTTGATCAGCTTGAAAATGACAAGTCTTAATTGAGTCTGAAATAGATTACCCAACTCATCGAGAACTGCCTTTGATTCAAAGCCCAGTGTTTCAGAAAAGTACTTGTGGATTTTAGACACACTCTTGATTTAGAGCTGGTACTGACTTGGACTGGCATACATTATTTTTCTTAAAAATAAAGGCATATTGTTAAGAACTACTAGAATTTAATATGAAGAAAAATATCCCAATTAAATATGGGAAAAAGTTTTTAACAGATGCTTCCAAACAAATGGTTGATAATCACATGAAAAAATACTTCAAGTCATTATTAGCACAGGGAAATTCAACTTAAAACCAAAATGGGGACACCATTTCACACCATAGAAATGAGTAAGAAAAAAGAAGACATATTAAGTATTGTAGATGATGTTAATCAATGAATCTTTTATACATTAGTGATGGAATTGTATAATGGTATAACTGTACTGAAAACATTTTAAGGGATTCAATCCTAAATATTTGCTCAAGAGAAGTAAAAGTGCATGCTAATGAAAGAGTAGTACACAGATGTTTAAAGCTACTTAAAACATGGTAGTTAAAACTGGATACAACTTAATTCTCTACCAATAGTAAATGCATAAACAAGTACACTGTATATTAATATACAATGAAATATTACTCAGAATTTATAGAATATACTGCAGTTTCTTATATCACTCATTTATTCCTAAAGTGTAGTTTACTCTCCAACCCAAGTCACCATTAACTGTGAATTAGAAGTGGGCTCAAAATTGTGTTGGGCAAAAGAAAAGAGTAAATAAAGCAAAACACCCCCAAATACTACATTGAATGGTTCCATTTGTATGAAATTCAAAAACAGGCAAACTGAACCTGTGGTGGATCAGTGGCTGTATAGTGTAGAGCAGAAAGATACAGAGTAATTTTCTGAAAGACATCTTCTATATCTTTATTTGTGTGGTAGTTACACTGGTATATACACTTGAATATTTTCAAGGTATATTAATCCACATATTTAAGTCTATGATTTTAATGCAGATCATGAAATCAATAAGTTTGATTAAAAATATAAGAATAGGTGAGTCCTTTGAAAGTCTAACAAAATTATTCTGAAATATTTCTAATGCAGAGAACTTTAGCCCTTTTACACAAATTATGTGCTACTCATTATAAATAAGAATGTTACTAGACCAGATTTAAATGAACATTTAAGATATCTCTGTAGAATTGCTAGTTTACCAAAACTTTAGCTACTGTACAATTAACACTTGCAAGTTTAAAGCTACTTTATTTTTCAATTGAATAAAAATTGTCCTTGCCACCTGTTAAGCCAAATTGGTAAAGATTAACTATAATATTAATACTTGTATATATTAAAAATGTGGAAATTCTTAGCATAGCATTATAGAATTTTTTTCCTATTGTCAGCTTTCTAAATTGAAACTCAACATTGAAGTATTTATTTAGTATCATTTCATTTCAATTGGAAACTACCATGTGACATTATTTATAAAAGAATTTTAAAAGTTTTTGAGCAAATAGGTATGAGTGAACTCATTTTGAAGAATTAAAAAAGAACTTTTCTTAGCTAATGTACTTATTTTTCTCCACTGTATTTATGTACCCTACCTTTCTATATCTATGAAATCCACTTAGAAATTCATTTGACAGAGCCTTTAGATAATATCCACATAAAGATTGAAGTATGAGTTTGCTTGTTTTAATGTCTTACTGAGGAAAAGTAATTATAAATAAGTTTTTATCATTTAAAAAAGTAATAAAACAATCTTGACTTGTTAGTGTACAAGTTCATTATTTTCCAAGAGCCAATGGACCAAGAATACCTTTCATGATGAAATAAGCAGAAAGGTATGATTTTTTAAGCTAATAAAATATAATATATATATTCTTAGAATTATAAGAAAATTTGAACTGATTATATCCTTAATTAAGGAAGGAGTTAAAATCTAAGGCAGAATAACAAAGAAGGGGGAAACGTTTAGTCTGTGAGAGAAATAAATCTTTGCTTATCCAAATGCAACTACACAATAATAAACTGATAGTGTACTGTCAAATTTGAGAGACTGATAGTTCATATAGTGTGTGTATATATATATATATATATATATATATATATAACTAAGCAGCATATCCTAAAAACTCAGTAATATGTAGACTTTAAGACACTACAAAGACTTAGAGACTCTAGCTTCAAGGATAATGAGAAAAAATTTCAAAACACATGAAGGTTAAACAGGAAAACAACTGCATTTAGTTTCCAGTTTCTAAAACAAAAATTGGCAGAATGAAATACACCAAAGTCCACTGCAGTGTTTTAAAACAAAATTACATGTTCTGACCTTGGATATAAAAATGACTTGGGCTATCTTTCCATTTTTTTATATTTGCCCATCCATTGGAAACTGGATAAAGAAGTTGTGGTTTTTCTATAAAATGGAATATTACTCAGCCATAAAGAGCGAGAGAATAGATTCATTCATAGGAAAATGGATACATATTGAAGATATACTCCTAAGTGAAATAAATAAGTCCCACATGTGTAAATACCGAATAGTTTCCCTGGTGTGAATATTCTGCAACAATGCATAAGATTCTAATAAGATTACTGACATTTAGAAATAGGAGGAAAGGAGCTAAAGGTGTAGGGAAGGTGTGATACGTAGGGGAAGAACAAAAAGGGAAAAGAAAAAAAGGTGAGAGAATGAAAAGATGAAAATAAAGTGTTTGTAGATGGGGAGGGGAGGAGGGGGTGAAGGGAGGGCAGAGGTAAGGGGAAAAAAATGAGAATCAAGACTTGCCATGTAAAGGTACATGATCCCAACAATGAATGTAACTGTACTGTATCCCTAAATGTACCAATAAACTCAATAAAAAAAAAATAAAAAAAAAGAAAAAAAAATGACTTGGGCTAAGAATGTAAAATATTAGGGAAAAAATTGATGTAAATTTATTAGTAGAGATGTCAGAATTTCTTGTATTAATTAAATTATGTTAAATTATATTTTCTGTTGGATATAAAAAGTTTCCAGGATTTACCTGAAAATTGAATGAAGTGAGAGTGTTTTACATCCTTACCTAATTGTTCTAGCATAGTTACTAAGAAAACAGTTGCCATTCATTGAGGTTTTTAGTTGTATTCTACTTGGCACTATCTAGACATAGATTTTCTGGTTATATTTAATCTACATTACATGCCACAATGACTTCTACGTTTCTACAGTATAGGTTTTGAAATAATTGGGCAGTGTTAGAAATTTATGTGAAAGTAAATAAGTGCTGAAAATTAATAAATAAAATAGTGAAGTTTTTCAAACCTTTGTGGGTTTTGTATGTCAGTTACCTGAACTCCAAAGTAACATCACTGTGAATGTTGTGGATAGAAAGAACAGTTAAGTACCTGAAGTATAGAGAGACAAGGCTGACTAATATGTGAAGGAAGTATATAGATGTCTTCTTAATAGATAGTATTGTAAAAATCAAAGTGCAAACATAAAATAGAGAAGCTGTAAAAGAAATCCCTACAGTCATGCTTATGAATGACAGACTATACACTTCTGTGGATATGTAAACTAAGACCTACTTACTGTTGCTTATACTTGGCCTTATTATAGTTCAGGGATCCTAAATTTTCTGTAATTTAGAGTAACTATACTGTGTGTGTGTGTGTGTGTGTGTGTGTGTGTGTGTGTGTGTGTTAAAAGATATGGCGGTGTATTTTGGAGTTGTTAAGATATCTGCAACTTATTGTCCTTGTGAAACTAACTTGTACTCTCAATCGCCTCCAGTCCCAAAGTAGTTTCTAATAATCATGTTGCCAGAGAAATATTTGAGGTAGGTCACTACTGTAAGTCTCATATTCAGAAACTTTCATGTTTCAGTAAGGTGTTTCTGATAGAAGGAGTTACAGAGCACCCATAGTGCTATTTGTGTAAGGGAAATACAGTCATGTAATCTCATAAGTGTTGTGAGAGGCAATTTTCCCCTTTCGTGTGAGAAAGGTAGTTCATACAAAGGAAATACAAGTAGGTACTAGGTATTCAAAAATATGTTCAATGTATAAGCAACCAAATTTGAATTATATGAATTTTGAAACATGAAACTGTAAAACAGATCTTAAATGTCTAGACTTCTAGGTATCATGAAAGAAGCATTTTCTTAACTTCTGGGACTAATTATAATCTTAATTATAAGGAAAGCAATGTGGTACTCTGCATTAAAAAAACTAGATCTGCCCTTTTGACAGGAATTTGGCATTACAGGAATGTATCCTAAAAGAATAATTAAAGATACAATTAAATTTTTATTGTCAAAGCTACTTAAATTTTTCTCCCTCAACTTTTTGATATTATTCAAATATCCATCAATAGCATAATATTTCATTGATTGCACATTCATTTAATGAAATAATATAGTCATTAAAACTCATGATTTTGAAGATATTTTAATGATATGGAAACACATATAATATAATAATAAATTCTAAAAATAAGACATAACATTTATATCAGTGTAATGTGAAGTTTGTAAAAAGAGGTGTATGCAGAGATACAAGAATGTTTTCTGGAGATTTTATCTTTATATCAATATTATGTTTATATTTCCTTTTTAACACTTGGTAATTCAAAACTATTTTCTGATGAGTATTTTTACTTTTAAATCAGAAAATAAAACAATGGGTATTATTTTAAAATAAACATCATGAAATAAAAAACATTTGTATGTTTATTTTCCATCTATTAAAATGTGCCTTTTTTAACTCAGCATCATGCTCTATACTCAAATACATAGCCATTTCTTAAACCAAATATGTACTGAATGCCTTTTTTTTGGTTAAGTGCTATTTTTGGCACAGTGGAGATAATCATTCTGTTTTGGAAACTACTCAGTCTAATCACTTTTCACCACTTTATCCTAAGATTATTTTTTAACTTGTTTTTATATCCAATTTCTTCAGTTTTTCTTTCCTAAATAAAATTCTACAAAGTATGAAGTTCATTTCATATCTGTTTTATTCTTCTTAATATCAAACTCTATGAAGGTGTATATGTATTAGATATACAGTATCTATCACATTTGTTCAGATACATGATCTGAACCAGTCCTCAATATTTCTTGCTATACCGTAGAACCAAACTGCCTTTTGATTTTATTTTGAAGTAGTTTGAAAATTTTAAAACTATAGCAGGATCTATAGCCAGAAACATAATTGAATAATTCCAATAAATCCTATGGGTTTTATTGGCAAGTTTTTCTGGAAACAGATTAGATCTTTCAGTCTCAGCAGTCATAGGCCAAAGAACTGTCTCTTGGGTGGTAATTTGATGCTCAGGTATGTTTTCTTGCCTTTACTATAGTCCGCTTCTTTTATATAAAGAGGACAAAAATAATTCAGTAGTTGTTAAAAAATCCATTCATTAAGTAACATTTCTAAATATTTAAAGCACATTGAATTATAAATAACATTACTCTTCAGTGGTACAATAACTTCCTTCCCTTTAAAAACCTAACTACTCATTATTGTGAAATTTAATTTTTTAAGCCGGTATATTACATCATAATCAAAATTCAAGTGTTGCTTTGGATTAATGATTATTTATCTTACTTTATAGATTGCCTCATTCCCTTATAATATTCTTATGATTTCATTCTTAGAATATTCTTTTAAAATTTATTAGCAAATATGAAAAGCTATCAGCTTTTATTATTTTTTGAAAAGTAATTTTTAATGGATATTTTTCAATAGTCCTGCCCCAGATGCTTGTCTAATTTGTGTTCTGCCCAAAGCTGTATGAGACAATGGGATGCAATCAGTGATTGAAATCTAATACTCAGGAAAATTTTATAATTTATTTAGTTAGATGAGACAGTTATTGATTGTAATTTATACAAATTATACATATATTTAAATATATATATAAAACTGTCTTAGATAATATTTTAATTTCACTCAGTGGAAGGTCATTGTGTGTGTGAAGGTGTGTATGTGCATACACACATGAGTAAAAATCTTCTATTTCCAGAAAAAGAATCTATTTTTTTCTGTCATTATTTTGGTTGCACTATCAGAAGTATTAATTATTCTAATGAAAGTGTTTCTATTCTTCTATTCACCTAGTCAAAATAGTATTAGGACTCATGTTATGCCTAATATTTTGTTGTGTTCTTGGGCGTGGTGGTTTCCAGAACAATTTCAACAGTGCTATATTTTAGGTTTAAAATGTCCTCCAAACCATATGCTGGAGACTTGGTTCACAGCATGGTGCTACAGGGAGGTGGTAGAAACTTTAAGAGATGGGGCCTACTGAGAGGAATTTGAGTCATCAAAGGAGATCGTGGAACCCTGATCCCTTTTCCAGTCTTTTTCTTCCTCGGCCATGAGAAGAGTAGTTTAGCCCCACCATGTGCTTCCGCCATGTTGGATGCCTCAACACAGATCACTCATCGTGGACTAGAACCTCTCCGATCACCAGCCAAAATAAAAGCTTTTTCCTATAACTTGATTACCTCAGGCATTTGTTACAGTGACAGAAAGCTAACACAATAAATGAGGAATAGGCCACCTTATCTAATTGCAAAATATATTCTTTTCTCCTTCCTTAAGTTCGAAAATGAACTGAGGAAAGCATAGGAAAAAGCTAGCAAACATGTCCCACATAAAGTCCTAGTTCTGTGGGAGTAACACAGAGTGATGTGAAGATGTTAGAATATTCCAATCCATGCTGGTTTTCTTCTCTTAAGAAGTTCTAAATACTTTGTATAATATGAAAAAGTTTCCTGAAAAAAAATTTCATAGAGTTGTCAATTCATTTACATAATAATTGTTTTAAATGATAAACAATTATGTGACGTTTGATTTTTTTGTAAAGTTGTGACATCCAAATGTATTTATTTTCTACAGCCTTAAATAAATTATTGAAGAATTAGTTCTATAATATAAAGTCTTGTGCCAGATAATTTACTTTTCTCACAATAGCATTATAGAATAAGAACTACTATAATTCCAGTTTTACAAATGAAGTAACGGATACAGTCAGGCAACATAAGTAATTTGTTAAATTAAAGGAGGAAAAGAATTCAAGTTTTGAGTTCTGACTACAATTTACATATTGCTTTTACAGTACTAAATTATAGTAAAATCATGCCACTAACTTGGCCTTGTATAATGACTGCAAAGCAACCTTCCAGTTTAGCAAATTGAGAAGGAGGATACACTTCTCTCAAAAATGTTTCATAACATTAAGAAGACACATTTCATGAAATTATTATTTGTACTTAACACACAGAGAAAATATCTGCTGTACTCTCATACATGGTGCATCTTTTGAAACATATCTAGCCTTTGACAGAAAGTAAGAAACAGAAGATAGAAAGGGAGAGAATTAATTTTGTGAAGAAAAGTCTTATAATTTGTCTTTGGAAAGTCAACCAGGAACCCTTTCTTCTATATGGAAGTTAAGGGTTTTGGTTGCTATCGTGTTCTGGAAAATATTTAATTTGGCTTCATTATACCAAAAATGAATTTAAAATGCCTTCCAGGGAAAATTAGTGCCTACATCTAGGGGATTGTCTGCCTCCACTCAGGAGTTCCAGCTCCCTCTCTGAGATGGGACAGAGTGTGACCCATAGTTGGCATGTGCAGAGTAGAAGCCATTAGAGGTAAAAGGTGTTAGATGGGAAATATTTGCTTGTTTGCCTTATCAAGAATGGTATATGGCAATTGTATTATAGAATTCACCTTGTTTTATTAATTTTAATAGTCTTAAATTTTCTATCATCAAAACATAAATTTTTCTGTTAAGTGTATTTCTAAGTATGGGTTTTTAATCTGTCAGAGATTGCTTCAAAATCTGAAATTTATTAAGGTTTTTCTTTTTTTTTGTACTGGGGATTGAACTCAGGACCTTGCACTTTGGAGGCAGGTGGCAGAACCACTGAGCTAAATTTAATTTGAGCTTGACTGATCTATGAGGGTTAAATCTTAGTAATCACAAAGCTAAATTGGTTTTATGATCTGTATTCCTTCTGGTTTTTCTTTTTATCTCTTCTTCCTACTCCTATTCTTCCTTATGCATTTTAGGGAGGGATTGTGAAATAAGTCCGAGTTCAGACTTGGGGCTAATTGGTGACACTGCCTGTGATGTTCATCAAGGTTGCTAGTTACTCTGAAGTGAATCAGAAGTCACCTGACAGATATTTTTAATGCATAAATCTAACCATAGAAGTCTCCAAGAGCCACTTCAAGTATGCAGGGATGTTCCTGCTAAACTAAGCATACTCCTTGAGAAACACAAATTCTGATCCTTAAATTATGAATATTTACAAATTCTATCAGCTGATGAACATCTTGTCCCTATGCTTGCCTTCTCCTAAAATGTACTTTGTTCCAGTTTTATAAAAATACAGTTTTGAAGTATGAGAGAAATAAAATAGAATGATTTATGAAAAACATACTGCTTATAAGTCCTTTTCCCAAGCAGCTAAATATTTACATTGACTCGAAAGTAGAAACATTTTAAAAAATTATTTTCAAACCTAGTTTTATGCCTTATTTATGGCTAAGAAGAAAGATGGCTTCCTAAATCAAATTACTGGATCCCACATCAGTTTAATTTCCTATGGAATTATTTGGATAAAAAGCAATTCCAGTGTACTGATAAAGACTCTTGTTCAAGGAGTTCTCAAAAATGGAGCAACTCCATGTTCCTGCCCAAATTCCCCACAGCCTTTACTTTCTTCTTTGCCATTTGCCTTCTCATATGAAACTGTCTCATCTGCTCTTTCTGTGACAAAGTCCTGGCATCTTTTTATTTTTAGAGTGCTATTTTATACAACATCTATTCCTTACCCTAAAAAAAGACCTAAATATCTTTAGGGTGGGTTGTGTCAGGGTTCAGGTGAGCCCCATGAGACTTTCTACACTAAGCACTACTGGAGGTGTTTGATAGTTCATCTGATTTCCATCCTTTTTGTCTTGTTCTCACATTTCTTTGATCATTTCTAAATTCCTTGTTATTTACTCACTTCTACTTGGATAGCATTAGTCATGTGGAAAGGACTGAATAAGGAACAACTCTTTAAAGTGCCCACGCAGTTTGCAGGCATCATTTGATTAAGACATATTAATTACATAGGGCTATATTTTATTCCACAAACAAATAATTGAGACTTAGAAAAATAATTTCCAAAAATCATATAGATCACAAGTGGCAAAGGTGGAGTCCAAAGCCAAGTCTCTTTTTGTTATTCCCATGACATAATACAATGCCTTTCCATGAGTGCACTTTGGCATGTGGTTGCCAGCAGTAAAAGCGTACATAATTTCTACAGCAAACACCAGACCCTAGCTTTGTTTCATTTCAAGCATCACATTTAAAATAAACTTGATTAATTTACACATCATGATATGCTTTGGCAAGAGAAATAAGTGTGCTTTTTACTGAAATGGATAAATATGCTAGATTAACAGAAGACAAAATTTAAAACAACAATCATTCATTCATCTGGCCACAATTGCTTATTGAATGCTTAATTTATGCTAGGTACTGGGGATATATCAGTGAATATAACAGACAAAAATTCTTAATGGAATGCATTATTGAGCAAGATAGACAAATTAAGATATTATGTGGTAATAATTGCTCTGGATAACAATGAAACAAAAAGATTTAAAAAATTGATAGGTGGCATCACAAAGACCTTATTAACAGGGCATTTGAGTGAAGAATTGGAGAAGGTAAGCGATATGGAACATTTGGGAGAATAATATAGGAAGGGAGAATAGAAAGTACAGAAGAAGGTGTCTGCCTTTAATAGGAGAGAGAGAGAGAAGGACAGAGAGAAAGACCTAGAGACCCCTCCTCTCCCTGAGACACAGATGGGAAAGGGGTGTTTAGTTCAGTAAAAAAAATTATGCAAGATTCTATAAGGCTTTGAGATCATTATAGTGACTTTTTTTTCTTTGTGAGAAAAATGGTGAAGCCATATAGAGAATTTAGAGCAGGAAAGTGACATGCTATGACCTATGTTTAAAAGATCACTGTAGCTGATACTTTGAGATGAAGTGAGAGTAGATGATAAAGCAGTTACTGCAACAAACAATCCAGGAACTCTAGTAGCTTGAATGGTGGTTGTGGAGTAGGAAAGATTTTAGATTCTGGTTGTGTTTAGCACTTGGAACCTTTTAATCACAAACTCAGGTGATGAGTTGTGGAAAGGGATTTAAGAGAGACGGAAAAACATCCTAAATGATTCAGAACATTTTGGCCTGAGTATGCTATTACATGGTTTGGAGACTATGAGGCTAAATAGGTATAGTGAGGTGGATGTGGAGACAGGATTGTGGGTTTGCAAATGTTAAATTTTAAATGTCTTGTATGGCTTTAAGAGGTGATAGCAAATTGGATATATGAATAGATAATTGGATATTTGAGTCTAAATTTCAGGAAAGAAATCCACATTACAAATATATATTTGGGGTCATCTATATGTCTATATCAGTAGTATTGATTAAGTCACAAAAGTAGTAAATTTAGGCATAAAAAAGAAGAGATCCAAGGACTAATCTGAAACACTGTAGTATTAAGAGCAGTAATGTAAGATGAAAAGCAAACAGCTAGGGAAATGTCACAAGTGAGTCCACTGAGGTCATCAGAAAGCAGTGAATGGTGTCTTTGACTTTAATGAAAACAGTAGATCAGGAAAGAGGGTGTGATCAACTGCGTCAAATAATGCTGATGTCAAATAAGATGAATATTGAGGACAAATAGATTTAGTGACAGGGAGTTCACTGATGACTTTAAGGGGATCAGTTTATGTGTGAGGAAAAAAACTGAGGTGAAAGAAAGAATGAGATGAACTGAAGATCGATATTTATAGACAACAAAAGAAATCAAAATTATTGTAGAACAGTAGTTATTGCACCTAGCTGTAAAGAGAATATTATACTCTTCACTTTTTTGACTGATGCAATTATTGAGTTTGCTGCAAGATCTTGCTATTGAACATTTTACAAAGTAGCACAAATAAAATTAAATTACAAATTTGTTTTTGATATTGGGATAATTATGTTGTTAACCCGAATTTGTTTATAATCCTGTTTTTTTAAATTTTATGCCTTTGAAAACATTGTTCTGAGAACCACTCTGTAGAAGCTGCTCCTGTTGTAGAGTCACTATTTAGATTTCTATAGACTTTTCTTTTCATTCTTTTACCAACACTATCAGTATTCTGTATCTTGCTACAGTCCCTTTTTAAAAGGCTTTCAAAAAGTGGAAATTCAAAATTTCCTTTCACTATAAATCTTATAGCACCCTGTTCTATATTTATGCCTTAAATTTTTGCTTTATAATGTTGTGCTATATAGACATGATTTCAAAGTGAAGTTTATTTGCCAATAACTTAGAATGTCAAAAATGGAATATGTTCATAATATTTTGATTTAGTTAAATGTCTTCTTTTCCTTTTTATAGGCATTTATGAATGATTAACTTGCATTTTCATGATATGATACATATTATCTGAGAAAAGATAGTTAGCAATTAGTGCTATTCCCTAATAGGGAAGCTCTTAACCATATCTGTTTGCTCTACATTTGCAAATGAGGCAGATCAAGAAATCCAATCAGATTTAGTGGATATTTTCTATATAACATCTGGTCCAACAACTAGGTCTGTAGTCAAGCTTATAAATCAAAATGTAGCTGACTTGGAAGTAATGTAGAAGAAATACAGAAATATCCCTTAATTTTTGTGAAAGTTTTGTGATCATTATTATGTTAATGCAGTAGAACTAAAAGTGAGCTGCTGTATTTTAAATTTTACTCATAATCATGAAAATGATCTTATTGTAATCACTTTTCTGAAAATTAAGCTTATTTGCAGAGATAGAAGGTTGAGAGTATAAGGATAGCAAGAAATATATTTAGAGAGCTTGCTGGAGATAGATAAAAGTGTTTCCAAACAGCTGTGAGGGCCAATTCAGGAAGCTTATGTGCATCCCTGTTTTGAAGAGACTTTCAAAAGGAAACAATTAGAAGCTCACTATTGATGGACATATTGTTTATGATGTTGCCAAATCATAACCTTGGACATAGGGGTCCAGATCTAGAGAGTTTCTCCAACATTGGAACTTGCCAAATGGTTTTAGTGTAAGAGACGGGACTCGAAAAGATTAAAGGCCAGTTAATATCAGCAAAGTATCTTAGTCTTGAAGTTTAGGCTTGATAGAGAGGAAAATGAAGCTAGAAAAATGTACTCTAAGAATTGAGGAGAAATTGAGAAATTACAATATGGACAATGTAAGTTCAACTACATTGACAGTGGAATGGGGGCCTTGGCACGTACGAGGTTAAACCTGAAAACAGCTGTAAAAATCTTTAACTTTAACCACTTTAACTACTTGCTTTTCTAGAGGATCCAGAGAAGTTAAGACTCTTTGCTAAATTCATGGAAATAAACAGAAGCAGTGTTTTTAGTGTCTCAGTCTTTACATGCTTTGTGTTCCTTTGACCCAATTCCCCTGGAAGCAGAGTGATGATTCTGGCTCCTCTTTAATAAAATGGGTAAGTTTAAGAAATATTTTCTTATTTATATTAAGCATGAAGATTAAATCTGGAATGAGAATAGAAATCCTATCTTGGTTTCTAGTTCAAAGGGTCTCCTAAACATCTGTTCAGGCAATCAGATGCTCTGGAATTTTGCCCTGCAGATGTGACCATTCTCAGTGAAGATTTGGAAGCATGAGATGCTATATACAGGAAGAGGTTTTAAAGAGAATAAAAGATTGTTAGAAGCAAAGGTGGATCTGCTGCATTAGAACACTGAGCCAACTTCTGTCAGCCTTAGCCCTGAATCTGTGGGCCTCATAGAGCAGGCGTAACCCAGTAATTGTGATTTTTTTTGTCCACATCTACCCTGTGGATATCAGTGCTCTTGGCAGGACCTCTGCAGTATTGCTGTGTATAATTAAGAGACAAAGGTCTGTTAAAAGGTTGTGGGAAGGAAATAACTCATTTTTACTCTCTTGCTGCCTGCGCACAACCAATGCATAACTAC
Source organism: Fukomys damarensis (assembly GCF_012274545.1). Taxonomy (NCBI): domain Eukaryota; kingdom Metazoa; phylum Chordata; class Mammalia; order Rodentia; family Bathyergidae; genus Fukomys; species Fukomys damarensis. Next base: position 22,953,395 of record NW_022900932.1, read on the forward strand.
CTAAATAGGTTAAATGATACCTGACCCATAAAGGGAGTTTTCAAGAACTTCCCAAGACATATTCATGTATCTTGAAATTGCATTTTAAAACTCAAACCTTACTTTTCCCCATCCTAATTCTATTTTCTCTTGTTTGAGCAGCAGTATTTAGAGGATCTCAAAAAATAAGAGTGCAAAAATCATAATTGGGATAGTTCGCACCAGGGGTAGCTGGGTAGAAAAGATTTGTTTGTCAAATTTGGCTCTGGTGCTGAAATTTTAATGTGTAATTGGCTCAGGGGATTATGTTCTGGTTCCAGTTGAGTGAGAGCTTGTTTTGTCTTTGTTTTCTCAAAGTATTTAATAAAATGGCAGGATTTACTTACTTGCTTATTGTATTCTTTTGCCTGGGTAAGATGCAAATTCTGATCCCAGCTGCATATTTATGACAGAGAGATAGCTAATAATCTCAGTTATATGCTATTTTTCTTTTTTAAAAAGCTTTTTTATTTTTTTACAAGGGCAGACCTGTAGTACACAAAGTTAAGCCTTAGAGAGACTGGGGTTAAATCTGCTTTCTATTAATAGCTTTTAAGAGCTTTTCTAAATAACCTTGAGGTGAAACTGTCTTACAAGAGAGCAGGTGGAGGAAAAAACACCTATTATTTGTTAACCAGTTAAAGCTAAGTTGCTAAATCTACCTGTTTCAAATAAATCAGTAGGACCAATTGTTTTCTTCCTTTCTATTTTATTCAATTTTCATAAATGATACTAGGGGTGGAACACACTTCTGAGAATATCTGGCTCAGATTTTGAAATTTCTAAAAGGTAACAGTAAAGGACAGCAGAATAAATGATCAAAATTGCATAGCTGTGCTCAGAACCTGCTGCTGGCTCCCCTAGTCCTATATCCCTTCCCTCTCCACCCTGCTCTAAACCACTTTATGAAATACTTCAGAAGGCCCCTTGCCCTCTTGCTGCTTCTTGTTATATTTGCCTATGTGGATAGTTCGTAAGAACTAGCCCAGACAGCAGACAGAGAGAGGGTAGGATTTTTATTTCTCTTGTTCCCTGCCTGTGTAGCTGCATTCCTGGTGACCATGTTCTATAGGCACACCTTTCAGTAGTTCTGGAATTTTTCGCCTTTATCCTTCTGCTTTGGGTTGAAATGCCCTCTTACTGTTGTTGTATAATCCCAAGTGACTCACTATCCTTGCTGGCTCCACTTAACTCTGCCCACACTTTTGCAAAAATTTGCTTTAACTTTCTTAATCCACCTGTGTCGACTACATGATCTAATTCCTGCCTTGATCTAGATTGGCATAGCTCTGGCAAGCATCACTGCGTGGACTAGGACCCAGGTCTTCCTCTGTCATTCAAGTATGCATTCCCCTTGCCCAATTGAAAAATCTTGAATTTATGCTTTCAGGGAAAATCTTCTGGAACTATTTCTTCAAAAAGTTTTACTTGTTTCTTATTTTTACTGTGGAAAGGACACATCCTTTTAATAAGCCAGTAGATATCACACTTCCTTTTATCTATTTGATACTGCCTTGTTATGGGAGAGGAGGGGAGGTATAGTTCCTTAATAAAAATGGGCTTCTATTGACCAAAAAGGGAGGCACTGAATTATCCACATAGGCTGGTGGAATCTTACTGCTCATTCTCAGTTGATTTCCAGGAGATGTTCTGTTGAGTGATGTGTGATTGATAATAATATGAACTGAATTCCCATAGAGATTCTTTCCATTTTCCCTTTCTAATAATCATCCATATCTCTGGTTGTATTGCTGCTACATATCTTTCCCTACAGCAAAACCATTAGAGACTTCTAGATGCTTCTCATGGCACCAAGTCTTCAAAAAGCTTTTAAGCTCCCTTTATCCCTTAGGAGAACAGGGCTCTACGGCTGGTGTCTTAAGGGTCAGGAGTAAATGGGACAGGAGTTATCAGAACCTCTCAGTGGGTCAGTTTCCAGGCTCCTTTTTTAATGTGATTTGTCATGGCTGAACATCATTAAAAGCAATTTGGGATTAGCTTAGTGGCACCGCGCCTGCCTCACAAGCTCAAGTTCCTGAATTTGATCCCAGTACCGAAACAAACAAACAAACATACAAACACAGTTAGAGAAGTTAAACAGCCACTTTGAAACAATAAAGAATCAGCTATTTTAAACACAGCTAGAGTGCTGATATTTGCTTGTCACAGAAACAGAGCAACAGGTAAAAATAGTAAGAGGAATTAATTTTACCCCAGTGACAGCATGATGCTTATTGACTGCTGACTTTTTGCAGAGAACATTTCACGAACAACTTTTACCAGCTGCACACAGAGTTCACCTCTTCCTTGCTAAGAAATAGAAATAATCGTTGTTTGTTGCCTGAATGACAGTCACTTAAAAAAAAGTTTCAGCCTAAATTCTGAGGCAATCTGGATATCAGTTGGTTATGTGGGGTTCATACTACTGAGACAGAAAAAAAAACCCACCTACTCATTCTTTGAAACTTAATGTAGCTATTCACTCTACTGGTAAGAAGCCCGCTGCTCTCCAAATATTCCTATGTGTGTTTCTCAAACTTTAGCAGCTTCCTTGGAATCATTTGCTTGATTGGCTTATAAAAATACATCCCAGCCACTGGCCTGTACATTGCCCTTGTGTAAAGTAGGCTACTGTAATAGGGACTGGGCAGCCCTCAACATGCAGAAAATACAAATGCTAACAAATAAGGAGGTGCTTCTTCAAGCTGCCAGTCACTTTTGTAAAATTCATGAGAAGCAAAACCAAATGACAAAGCTCTAGCTGTGTTTATATTTTTGACAACTTCTGCACAAATATTTTTAGATACTCTGTTAGAAGTGAGAACCTATGTCTGTAGGATTCTTACGACTAGAATTACCAAAGGCTGCCTGAGCACATAGCATTGTAATCTTATTAGAGAAAGAAAGAGACCCTCCGATCACATCCTAGTTCTGGAACCGAGGCGCTATTTTTTTCAAGAATTTAAAATCTTTATCATCTGTAAAGGCAGAAATAACAAAATGGGTCATGGTCATTCTAGAAGCTGAGAAACTTTTGTAACCTAGGGTTTTAAGATGCAGAAGAGAAGGAAAAATACAGGCTCTTCTCCAACTTAGGATAGAGCCCAACTAGGCTGCCTCCATCTTCTTCTTGTAGGTTGTAGTTCTCACTCAGTTATCCGTTCATCTATCTACCCACCCATCACACACATTTACTGAGTCTACTCTTCAAACGTTATAAGAAGCAATGAAGAATCCTGGAATACATGTAGGCTTTGGGGGCAGACAGATGTGTGCCTAAATTCTGGCTGTCCCAGTTTGCTAGGTGCATGCATTTATGCAAAACAATTAACTTCACGGAGTCAGCGTCTTCATCTGAAATGCTTTTTATCACCTACATTTTATGATGATTGTGAGAATAAAACATTGTACTTCTCTATAGTACCTAATCAATAATTGAGAGGTATTATTTAGAAACATGATACAATGATACCCTACCACAATAATTTTTCTCTAGTCTTTGTCAGTGATCTATATACAGAATATCTATTTTTCTGTCTTCTATAGTACGTTATTCAGAATGCAATGAATCTTTTTAGAGAAACAGTAGTCAGAGTAAGATTATGAAAGAGGCATCTAGGAAAAGTGTTGCCTTTCAAAGGTAAACAGAAGGCTTCTTATTTATTTTTGTTTACCATGTATTATATTTGAAAAATTGGAAAGGCTTTTTTTGTTTTTTTTTTTTGATACCGGGGATTGAACTCGGATCCTTGCGCTTGCAAGGCAGGCCACCAAACCGCTGAGCTAAATCCCCGGCCCCTGGAAAGGCTTTGATAGTGCTATATATGTTAATGTGCTCCAATTTTTTCCAAAGCACATTTTAACCTATTATCTTGATACTTTTGCTAGTTGAGATCAGAGCTTACTACCTCTATTATATACATGAGAAAACCACACAAAATTATATTGTAGGCTAATGGCAGTGCTTAGGTCAGAATTCATTCTTCTTATTTTTAGTCCAGTGTGTTCTCTATTGGCCAAAGGACTTTAATAATCAGTTTTCTTTGGGAAGGGCTTGACCAAGTGAAAAATTAATAAACAAGTGAACAAACAAAAACACATGTATGAGGCTGTGGGTTCAATCCCCAGCCATACAAAAAATAGCAGTTGACTGCGTAAGGGGAGGGTTTACCAGGCTGTGGTAGTTTCTTAGGAAATTACAATGGACCCTTGACTTACAAACTCAATTCATTTTTAAGGGCTGGTTGTAACTCAGATTGGCCAGTTGAGGGCTCCTCTACACAGCCTTCAAAGTCTCACTCCTATATACAGGCAGATCTCAGTGTCCTTATAGACATTGGCCCAGGATTTCTCATTTAACCACACACAGGAAAGAATGTTGGAATGTTCCTTCAAGAACTTTTTAAGGGTTAAATCTCTATCTGAGACCATCAGCAAGCACAAGTGGCCAGCATTTGGTTCATAAAATAAAACTTCATTAGTAGGTTAAAAATAAAATCCTGGTATAACCCAAGCTGTTCGTATGTCAGGGCAGTCTAACTCAAGGGTCCACTGCATTTAACATTTTTAGGCCTGCTGACACATAGTAAGTTACTATAGTATATGCAGTAGAACATTTGTGAAGGAAAGCACCTCTTCTCATTCAACAGGAAAGAAAGACTAAAGGAACAAGATTCAGAGACATTAACTAACTAAACTAATACAAGTTTAAGTGCTGATTAAGTATACGCATTATGATTTTAATCCAAATCTGTCTAAAAATAATGAGAACCAAGACCTGTCATGTAAAGGTATAAGATCTGAATGATAAATGTACTGTATACTTACAAAGTACCAATAAACTCAATGGAAAAAAATAAAAATAATTTTCAATGTCACTTGGTATTGCTTTTCCTTCTGTTGAAATTGTCATGTAATTATAACTGAAACCAAGTTTGTATGCCTATTTACTTTTGATCAATGCAGATGGTCAAATGCATACATTTGCGTATGGCCAATGCATACAGTTTGCCCCAAAGGTTTGGCATTAACAGTATCCCCTGTGTGGATGATGCCCTGTAGGACTGTGCAGGAAACGACTTACTCTCCCATATCTGCACTGAAACTCGTCACATTATTTAAAGCGTTTCTGTGTCCTTAACTTCTGCAGTCACTGAAGAGTCTTGTAAAAGGAGCTTGTGAGGCAGAAATCTTGATTTTAAAATTACTTTAAATAGACATGAATTTAGGATAAATTTCAAATTAAATGTATGAATTGTTTTATCTGTCAACTAGATGTATGGTTATACTCCGTTTATAAAATCAGGGACTGAAGTGCATAAGAACCCACAATTAGAAGTTTAATCATGGACAGTTAACTTTAAATTAAAATGTTTTATTTGAATGAGGTTTATATTATTGAACAGGCAAAGTGTACATTTTACTTGGGACCGGTACTTTACATTGGGAATTATCATGTATGTATTCAAAAAGGAAATAGCTAATGTGTAGTTTGTGAGCACTTCCTACCCTCCAGCTTTGTTCCACCCATTTTATATCTCCAAATTTCTATGATATTCTTAACCTTCAGAGTTGGGTTTTGTTATTATCCTGACTTTATATAGAAGAAATGGAAATGCAGAGTGGTTATTTGTTCAAGGTCACACAACCCTTCTGGTTGAGGTTTGAACCCATGAATCTGTTTCTGGATCTCGTATTTAACAATGATGTACAAATGGCCACAAAAACCTTGCCTAACTTAAAAAATATAAGTGATATAGTCTAATATTATCTTGGAGGACAATATCTATATATCATAAAACATCATAAATACAATCTGGAGGCTGCCTATTTTAATTTTCAAAGACAAAATTATTATGTAGAAAACAGATGAAGTTTTGCAAGAATTTTATTTATTATTGTTATGAGGTAATGGATCTTGGAAGTTTGATCTATCTTTAAAAAATAGCTGTGAGTCATAACTAACCATAGTGCTCCAGTAAGAGACATTTTGGAAGAACATGATGGTATGAGTTATTCTTTGTTGGGAAAGTGCAGGAAAAATGCAATGTAATCATCCACATTTGATCAAAGTATGGAAGATCTCAAAATAAACCTCCTTGATTTATATATTCATTTCAAGTCTCTCATTTCAAATGACTGGCAGTGAGCCTTTATGGGAAGATTTTTATTTTTAATGACTTTTATTGTTCACAAGAGTGTATTCAAAGACAATTAGTGATTTCCCTCTTCATAACAAATACTTCCTCGTGATATCTAAAGTGATAGTCTGCATCAATCTGTGCATCATTTACAGAAAAGTCAGATCTTGAGAGAGCTAAGATGTCAGCTTATCAGAAAAACATAACTGGCTCAACTTTGTACTTAAGATAACTGAAGTCAGACTTGAATAGGAACCTTCCTTAGGCTTTGCTGATTATATTTTCTGTGTACTTGCAGTTCTCCGTGGGTTTGTCTGCAGTCGATGATAAGGAAGCTACATGGGAATTGTTGTAATGGCTCTGGGCTTTTCAAAACTAGTTAGAAGCCTTTTGTAGAAGTGTTTCAGAGGATACTTTATACCAATGATAGCAAACCTTTTAGAGCTTTCAATGATACAAACAGCTCATTGCAGTGCACATGCTGTAAGTTTACCACTACTGCCCAATACACATGATGCCTGCATCTCTTCTCTTCTGGGTATTAAATTATCTAACTGGGAAAAAGGCTGTTTTTTAAACCAGACTTCTATGAAAATTATTGAAATTATATAATCAATTATAGGCAGTACCAATTTTCAAAAGATTTAACAACTGGTAAAACAATATGCATTGACCAAGCAAAAGAATCCCTGCTTGCAAACAATGGGCACACACATAACGATTACTAGTAAGACTATTTTTAAAAAGAGGATTTGCAGGAAAATCCTAAATTCATTGGCTTGTGGCAATATTAACTCAAAATTAATTTACCTTTTACTATGCTTTATTATTGCATAAACTGTATATCATCACTTTGCACGTGTATCAACACATAAACAGTTTTTCCATTGCCTATGATATCCTAATTAAACCTGTTCAATTCATTAAGCAAATCTTATAAAATTAACATTTTTTAAGTCTCAAAATCTCCATATTTGAGCCTATTGTCTTATATTTCTTTTCCTAAAATTATCCCTCTTTTTTCCATCCATTCTTATTCTAGTTATCCTCTTTCAAAACATATATTTCAGGAAACATTTTATGCTTTCCCTATCACTCCACTGTGTAGTGCTGTATAATCTTACCATACTGGTGAGATTGGAAATATATCACAGTCATATAGAATATCAAAGTATTTTGTTTTTAACATCATCTCAAAGGAGCCATTTTATCTTCTCCATTTGATTTTTAAGATTATGTTTTCATATCTCCCTGCAATGCAATTAATCTTTTTATGAGAAGCCACTCAATAAATGTTAATTAATTGTTTGTTAGTGAGTGAATAATCATTGACTGACACTATCTTACAACATAGAGCAAGATGTCACTTTTCTATTATTTTTGAGTAGCTGCATTATATCAGACACTTAACCTTGGAATCACCAGTGTCTAGTCTGGCATAAAACAGGCACTGAATAAATATGTTTGGTTTTATGAATACATAAATCTTTCATGATCTGTACATAAACTGATTATTTTAAAACAGAAAGTAGGATTTCACAATTCACATCTCAGCCAGAGATTCCAAAGGTTCATTAAGAAAACAGGTGTTCTTTCAGACTAGGAGAGCTGAACTCACCCACAACCAAGAGAAATACTTGTTTCAGGTCACTTCCTTGGCATGAACTTCTAACTATCCAGGACTTTTTTCTCTGTTTTGACTAAAAGAGCAACTACTTGCTTTTCCCACAAGGACAGTAGATGTGCAGACCTTCCCATTTTAGTGAAAAAGTCCTCTTGCATTAGTGCTAGGTCATCACTACTTTGCATTAAGTATCTCTCTCAAGAAAGAGAGAGCAATTGAGATGTAGCCCAGTTCAGTTGGTGGAGTGTTTGTCTAGCATATGATAAGGTTTATTTGATCCCCAGAAAAGAAAGAAAGAAAAAGAGAGAAAGAGAGACAGAGAGAGCAGGGGGAGGGAGAGAGAGAAGAGGAGGGGAGGGGAGGAGAAGGGAGGGAGAGAGAGGAGGGGGGAGAGGGAGGGGGAGAGAGAGGGAGGGAGAGAGAGAGGGAGGGAGAGAAGGAGGCAAAGATAAGTATCAAAAGATTAGAGCAGAAAAGATGAAGAAACGATCTGGCTTCAAAGCCTTTGCCTGCCAAGGATCTACTCAGTCATCCTGAACAAAACCTAACCTATCTCTATAAACCTTGTCGTCAAATGGGAAACAAAAGGCCATACTCCAAGTCATCTTCTAGCCCCCTTGTGGCTTTAGAAAGATTTACTTTCTGGCTGATACAGATGTGTTCCTTATGTTTTCCTCTCTGAAGACTTGTTTGTATCTCCTCATGAGCTGTTGAAAGGTAGTGGCTCTTAGCTTTAGTATAAAGTGACATCTATCCCTTTTCAAACCCTTAGGACTCTGGTGTGTATCTGGGAAGCTTTGTCCCCTGCATAGTTTCAATTACAGAAAGTATTCTTTTTATTTTGAATCTCAGCAAAGACTGACGCTGTGGTTGTATGACAGCTGCTGTGCACCCCTCCAGTAGTGGCTGAAGTGATTTGTGCACCTGTCTCATGATTAAAAATATTTGGGGGAGGAAATGGACCCAGCATGCTGGAAAATATTGACTTGTTCCCATATTATGCTTAGCTGCTGAAAGTCACGGATTTCGAATGAGAGGCAAGCCAGCCAATTCGTCAAGAGCACTAACTGCTTTCCTGAAGTGTGTTCTATTTATCTAAATAGCTCTGGGACAGGGTCATCTGTCCATTAAAGATCAAGGTCACTGTCATTTTAGGACTGGGCTTGAACATTGATTCTTTGAAAAATGTAAACAATTTCAGCAGGACAGATAAGCCTATCTTTACATTTACCCCACCAGCATTTTCTGTGCTCTAGAGCCCTACCTAAAGTAGTATCAAATGTTTCCCATGTGAAGATAACTATCCTGAACAGTGAGCATTTCAAATAATCCATTTCCTTTTTAGGAAACAAATCACATTTAAAGATTAGTGAAAAGGAAAAAAGGCAACAGACTGGTTAAGGATATAAATTTGAAGAGCAGGAAGACATTTGAGTTCAAATTCCATTACTAGCGCTATGATCTTGAATTTGCTACTGAAAGTTTCTATACCTCATTTTGTGTATGTGGAAAATGAGTAAATAGTATCTTTCCTATTGAACTGCAAGAAATATTAAGGGAAGTATGCTTCAAATGTAGTATGTCATTCAGAAGAAATTCATCCTTCCTTCCTCCCTCCCTCCTTCCCTCCCTCTATCCCTCTCTCCCTCTTTTCCTCCTTGTTAAGAAAACATTATGGAAAACGCTTCCAATGTGTTTGTGGGATATTCTGTGTAGTGGGGTAAAAAATGACTTATATTTAACTAGGCATAATATCTGTTCAGAGGAAAATACAGTACAGTGATTATTAAGTGGTGCTGAATCAGAGATATCAGGGTTAAAATTCTGGCTCTGTGTAACTACACCTCAATTTCTTAACCCATTAAATGGACTATGATCCCACTCAGCGCTCTGCAAAATCTCTAAAACCTCTCTACATGCCCATCATTTAGAACCTTTTAGAATCTGGTCTATGTGTGAACACATGCTCTTCTGAAATAATTAAATGGTTGCACCTGAATAATGTTTTGTTTGCAGCTACAAAGATTTCTTATACTTCAGTAGTAATTCTATAATTTGTAGAATGAATTCTTTTTGTATTTCTAAATCTTCTTTTGCCATACAGAGCAACTTGTAAATTGAAAAATGGTAAATATTTGTTGAAAAAATACACATTACATGGAAAGCAATGTTTCATTGTATGAACTGGATCTTAAAACTTCTAATGACTGTTTTGAGAAGGATAGGGAAACAAGAATTTCTTGTTTAACATAGTAGAGTCTTAATGAGCTGTTCATAAGTGACATCCATGTAACTACACATTTATTAAGCATTTATTAAACATATATTCCACTTTAAACTCTGTCTCACACATGTTCTAGATAAAAAAGAAACATGTTTCCTGTCTATAAAATTTCTCTGAAAGGAAGATATAAGGATGTAAATAAATCTTGCACATTAGAAAATGGTAGTGGATATAGAAATAAAATAATAATAGTAATAGTAATAGTACTACTAAAAATATACAATTGGAATTGAAGGGCAAATAAAATATTTCTTTCTGTGATAGAAAATATTTCTTAAAAGACTGGAATTTGGTCTTAAAATGTAAGTTGCATTTGGCAAAAAGGAATGTTCCAGTTAAAAGAAACAAGTGAGCAAACTTGAAATAGACTTTAGGCAATGTCTAGCTTTTGGGACCACAAACCCACTAGAAATCTAGTAAAATGGTTTTCCTTTTAATAGTTTCAGTATTTAGCTCTTTTGGCAAATACTGTTAGAATCAAAAAGTATTTGAGGAAAATATGTATACACTGGACATAAAAATCCTATAAATTTGGAGACTGCCATGGTCCAAATCTGCTGGTTTTTGCAAAGTATAAGCAAGTTGACTTTAATTGCTGCATATTATAAGCATTTGAAACATATACAGTGGTACTACAGTCATGTCTAATACTATAGTCACTGCTTAATGGAATTTTTTAATTTAAAAGATCTTAATTTTTACATTGGCTGTAGAGGTTTTTTAAAAAGCATGTCTACCATGTTATTTCCACAAGTGAGAATTTCTCAAATTTATTTTGTATTTGACAAAATAAATTTAAATAAATTAAAAATAATACAAATATGAATGTATTTTATTACATTGCTGAGTGGCTCTATTGACACTTTAGGAATATCATTAATATAGATTATACATTGTTAATATCTGATATTTTTTTCTTATATTTTGCAAGAGTAACCTCATGCTTTTTCCAGTCTCATAATGAAGTAGCTTTAGCAGCAAAGCAAAGAGTTATATCTTTAACTTATCTGAATGGAGTTATTCTTTTGATCTCAAAGGTGAAACAGAGCTTACTTAAGAGCTCCACATTTGACACCTTCTCTTACTGTTTCATAGAAAATGACATTTCACTGGAAAATGTATTAAGCCATTTGTAGTATGACTTACACATTATCACTGAGTTTTTAAGGATTGTTTTACTTAATTTTACTGGTAATGAAGGGAGCAAAAGGACTGTTATCATTTAGTATTTTCAATATTGTCAGTTTGGGTGATCAGTTATGAGGGTCACAATGATATTCTTCCTGCAGATACAAATATTAGAAATAAAATTAGCTGTCTGTGATCTTATGGTTAAATTCCATAAATCAATGACTGTTAGATAAGTAATGCAGTAATCAGTTCTTCTCATGTAGAATTTTGAAAGGCTTAAAAATAAGAATGGGCCAGTAGTAACAAAATATCATATAACAAATGAAGTAATATTCTACTGTCTTGAAAAAACAACACCGTACTAATTACAAGGGCATTTGTCTTTTATCCTATTCTTTCTTGATCTAGGTTTTTTCCTAGACATTCTCTCATTCTGTCCACTTTGCTTGATGGAAAATATTTCTGGTCAATGCACACAGTAAAGCTTTATGAAAACCTCGTTTGTGTAAGGCACCGTACCACACAGGGCCTGAAAATCAGCTTTCATTCTCTCTGACCACAGCCCACAGATGAACCATAATATGGCAACTGTTAGTAGAGTCTCCTGCCTACATATA
>NW_022900932.1:22965234-22968227 GCF_012274545.1 Fukomys damarensis
ATATTCCTTCACTTGCTATTTGACCTAATGCTAGTTACTGAAATTATTCTTTTAAGAAATAGTATATGTTATCGAATTAATCTGTATCCTGTCTAAATTCATCAGGACTTTTTTTTTGAAAGCCAAAGGTATTTGAATAGAGAACAAAAGTAAAATCAGATGAAACCAAGAATGAGAAGGTAGATAAAACCTACAAATTGTAAAGTCCTAAAAACTTATTAGAAGTGTTTGCTTCTTATACTTCTGATAGTTCTAGGAGAAAGTAACAAATAGGCAAAAGTCAAGATCAGTTGCATATATATCAAATTTTAAAATACATTTGTTTAGAAGAAACAAGAGTGTTCTCCTTTTCCCCATGGCCATTAATAAATACAATACTTTGTGATACAGTGAAATAATCTCAAAAAAATTAAATAGTAAAAACAGCACTGAGTGTCATAGATCTGTTTCTTAGAGTCCTTCGATGTAGAGGGACCTCAAATCAAGCAACTAAAAGCAGCTATATAAGAGACCTCATTAGAGAGTAATTGGTCCTCTGTGTCCTAACACTGTCCCTGGGCCATACTTCTGAGAGCTAATGATTTAGACTTTAACACCTTGGTGTGAAGTAGTATACCCAATTTTCAAAAATATATAAACCCTAGATTAGGACTGACTTTTCTGGAAAGTAAAGGTCAGATATGAAGAGCTTTTCTGGGGAGCACAGCTCAGGTGGAAGATTTGGGGCTGAAACAAGGGCAACTGAAAATGATGGCTAGCTGAGCATTTTCCTTAGATCTGACTACACTGCCAGATTTTAAGAATGCAAAATACTTGAAAATTGCATTATATTTACTGGTGCAAAATATACATAAAGACTGGAAGACATTTTTCACTGGCAATTCTTGTGTTGCTTATTTGTGGAATACATGAGATAGTGTTTTGTCACTGGTCCAGGTCAGGGCAGTTCACTCAAGATTGGGGCAGCCCAAGGAAAAGAGGTGAAGCCATGGCAGTATGACATGCCTTTACTACCTCAGCAGCAAATCCCACTCCCCTTATATAGGATATTACACAAAGCCAATAAGTTGCCAAAAAGTTACATAACAGGCTGCTTGTTTTACATATTTACTGCTCATGTGAGAACTGTATAACATGTTGGCTCATTAACAAGAAGGATGAGGTGAAAAGCATAAACCCAGCTGTCTTGAGTACCCTGACCACATAGATAGGAAGTTCATCAAGAAACCTAGGAGAGATTCCCTTGATAACAGTGATTGATAGTGGTGTGTAGGTAAGAGAGGAAGGGATAGAAATTAGAAATATGCAGATCTGCAACCATACTCACCAATATCATAAAATGTGCATAAAACATAATGTTGAGTTACAAAGTGGTGAGATTCAAAAGAGGGTTCTTCATGGCTTCATTTATGTAGAGTACCCAAACACATAAAGCTACTTATGCTGTTTGAAGGTAGCAGTAGATGGGAGTGGAATGAGTCACCGGAAGATCCACAGGGCCTTAGGATGCTGCTAGTGTTGATTGTTGATCTAGAGACAGAAAACTCCTGTGCTCAGTTATTCATCTAGCTGTATATTGGTGCTATGTGTATAGTCAAAAAGTTTTGTTTAAGGTATAGACATATCTCCCACATATTAGAATATTGTTAACCTAGTTGTGCCTCTGCCATCCTCCCTAGCACGTAGGAGAAAAACCTATGACCATTTAAAAGAGTGAAATATTTACCTCTGGGTTTCAATTGTTTCCCTTTTCCATTATCTCTCAGATTATTTTACTCTCAGGAGTATTTGTCTTCCCCTGCTGTACAAAGTTGCATTTAAGAAGCCTGTTTTAAGTAGCTTGATGCCTTAATATTATAATATAACACTTTTCTATGATTAAGCAAAATATGTAAGCCTAAGGATTTCTCAGGGCTGTGCTTAGTGTTATCTGAAGCCAGTGGCTGAAAAACAGGATGAACAGTAGGGTCTAGTAGGCTTCACAGGAGCTGTCTGAGGGGAAAGATTAGAATATGAAAGAACATTAAAGCTATACCATGAGAAGATCCAAATGAATGGTATAGTCAGTTTCTAATTTCAGAGTAATTTCTTTCTCACATGTGTTAAAGTGTAAAGAAACATCTAATAAGATTTAACACTTCAGAGTCATTAAGTAACTAATTAACTAATGAATACACATCACAGCTCTATGAAGTTTGTGTTTAATATCTACCGTTTCCCAGATCTTGTGTCATTTAGAAACCCTTATATCTCTTTTCATCTCTGCTCTTTTGGTACCAGGAATCATACTCGGGTCCCTGCGCTTGCAAAGCAAGTGCCAGAGCCACTGAGCTAAATCCCTGGCCCAAGTTTCTCTCTTAGGAAGAGAAAATCCAGCTCTTTAAGAAGTGAATTGCTGAAACCAAACAACTCAGTTACTTTACTAGAGATGATTCCACATTTCAGATGACCTTTATCTTTGATTACATTTTGTTTTCCCTGAGAAGAAAAAGTCAGCTTGTATGCCTGCACATAGTAGGTGCTCTCTAAGTGTCTTTTGGAATTTTCCTTCTCCAACATTTTGAATAATTTGCTTTTGCACAATTTACTCATGATTTCACAGACTCAGAATTTTAAAAATTATTAATATTGTGATGCTTTCCTCTAAATGCCTAAATTGTTTTCACACTAGAAATCAACTAGGTGCTAAATTATATAGACCATTTGATGTCCTACAAAAGTAATAGCATGTTCTTTTCTTGAGCCCTGAGAATGGGAAGATGTGATATTCTCATGCTTTGGATACCAAAATGAGAGAACGAAGCCAGAGAGATCAAGATACACTGATTTTTAAAAAAATACACTGATTTTAGAGCAGTGTTTTAAGGAAAAATTTGAAGATAATTGATCTAGTTCTCTAAGCAATATATATATCTATCTATATATATATAGATAGATATATATATAAATATATATCTATCTATATATACACACATTTTTTTTTGAGGCAGGGT
>NW_022900932.1:22968267-23024575 GCF_012274545.1 Fukomys damarensis
TTCTTTTCTTGAGCCCTGAGAATGGGAAGATGTGATATTCTCATGCTTTGGATACCAAAATGAGAGAACGAAGCCAGAGAGATCAAGATACACTGATTTTTAAAAAAATACACTGATTTTAGAGCAGTGTTTTAAGGAAAAATTTGAAGATAATTGATCTAGTTCTCTAAGCAATATATATATCTATCTATATATATATAGATAGATATATATATAAATATATATCTATCTATATATACACACATTTTTTTTTTTGAGGCAGGGTCTCACTATGTAGTTGAGACTGACCTGGAACTCACTATGTAGCCCAGGATGGTCTTGAACTCACAGCAATCCTCTTGCCTCAGCCTCCTAAGTGCTGGAATTATAGGTGTGCGCCACCACGCCCAGCTTACTAAGCAATATTTTTGAAATGGTAATGATGTTCAATTACTTGAAAAAGGCAACTAACATTAATTTTTTTTTTTGGTGATAAGCAAAATTGTCACAGAATAATATGTGGTACCACAAGTTTATTAAGTAATATTAATAGAGGGCTTCCAAATTTCTTATAGACAATTTCTAGGTTTGATGTAATATTTGTAAATGAAGAACAGGGTCATTTAATCATTATTGATAGGTCGCAGAATTGGTAATTTAAATGTTTACTGTGAGAACTTTCATTTTGCTGTTGTTATCAACTTACTGCATGTGAAAACATGTAGCAAAAATGGGAGAAACCTAAATTTTATTGAGTAACTGCTGTGCCCATAAGCACATGTTACCTTAATTTATCTTCAAAATTGCTGTGGGATGTGAAGTAGCATTTTACAGATTAGGAAACTGAAAACCTAGCATGCTGTTAGGCTAAGCAGACTGCACCTAGATTTGACTCCAGGTTCAATTGATTCAAAGGCTGTGATCCTATATCAGTTAATAAAAATAGTCTTCAGTCAACAAACTTGAATACTGTACCTTTAAAACCCTACAGGTCTTTTTATATTAAACTCATTTATTCACTGTAAAAATGTAATAAAAACTTGGCACAAGAATCTCTTGTGTCATTTAAATTTTTTTAAAATTTGTTAGCCCCTTCTTTCAGGCACACACAGCTCACGCAGCTTGAATTCTGGCTGGCACTGGCAGTGCGGTCAAGGCTGCAGCTGCTAGCATCCCCTCCTCCCATGCTCATCCTGAGTTCTGCAAATGAGCCCTGCAGCCCGATACTGCATTCTGCAGTTTATTTGACAAATACCTTTTGTGGCCTTTGATTTTTCATATCACTCATAAATTTTGGCAACAGACAGGCTGTTTGTCGGCTCCAAATTCCATACATTTGAAAGGAAAGCTTTAGAGGTCTCTGCATTCAAAGTGGACTCTACCCTTAGGATTTATTTGTAAATTTTACTTAAAACTACTCTGAGAGGAACATAGGCAATTTTCCTGGCAGTGCCTAGCTGCAAATTATTTCTATCCTTATGTCATAAATCTTGATAATGCATCTATTAAAATGTGCCTGAGAAATGTATTTGGTGTGTAAAGTGCTGAATTTTAGTGAGTAAAACTGTGTTTGGGCAGTATGTTTGCCTCTTCACGTTCTGTGTGACACTGGAGTAAAATGGAGACTTCGGTCATTCAGCTGCAGGCTCTAAGAAAGCCTGTTTTAACTGTGCATTTTAATTAACTGAATCAGCTGAAGAAATGTCTCTCTACTGTGGTGTAGCTGTCTGCCTTGTAAAGTACCTCCCTGGATAAAAAGAGGACTTCTATTTCTTAAACCGCCTTTCTCCCCATGGTCTTTAAGAGTGTTGGGCTTTTTCTTTTTTCTTAAATTACAGGTGGAGAAGGTTTGTGAACTTTAAAATGATGCTTCCAAAAACTCAGCGGCATTTTTTACAACACTTTGAGCTACAGTATACTGCAGGATATATGCTGATATCAGAGCACGTAGAAGCATTTAGAAACCTAAATCTCTTCTGTCATATTACCAGAAATGGCATCCGCACTTGGGTACAGTTGAAATACAAATTGAAGATCAGACAGTTTTTTTTTCATTTAAACTCATCAGTAGGCTACTGTGAGCTGAGCCAACAAAATGGGAATAATTTAACCATTGATGATGTTGCAGAACACAGTGCTAGATTTTAAAACTGAGTTGAATATGAGGAGATAGTCATAGTTCAAGGAACTAAGTGCACATCTGATCTCTGGAAATATAATTTGAAGACCTGGTGTTGAAAGCTCCTGAATACACCCTGCCAGAAATTTCTTGCCTCTGCTATGAGCTATAAGTCAGTTAATCACTTTTCTTTTATTCAGCTATCATGTAAAACTGTGAATCTAAAGTAGATTAGTGCAAATTTCAGAACAATGGTTTTCCATCTAATCATACTATGTATGGGCCTTCTACCTGAGCTAGCCCAAGTGGATTCCAGTACTGAGAATAAAAACAGACTAAAAACCACAACCACTTCTTTAGCGTCTTCCTTTTGAACAAGAATAGAAACTGAAAAATAAATTTTAAAAAATAGAAAACATTTGATAGTGTGAAATAGCAAGAAAATGGCTAAAGGGGAAGTGGAAAGGGAAGGGGAAAGAAAATAGGGAAAAGAATAAATGTGATAAAAGGAAAAAATGGAAACAAAATCTTTGTAAATAGGAAGGGTCAAGAAGGGGTTGAAGGGAGGGCAGAGGTATGGGGGAAAAAATAAGAACCAAGACATATCATGTAAAGGTACACAATCCCAATGATAAATGTAACTGTATTGCTTGCTTTAAATGTGCCAATAAATTTAATGGGATAAAAACCAAACCAAACCAAACCAAAACAAAAAAAACCAATTAAATACCCACTGAGTATATCTTAAACAAGAGGGATCAAAATTAGAGGTTACAAAAGTGACAATTATGATAAAACCTTAGAATGAATAACTGAGTGAGGGGCTGAAGAATGCAGTTCTTAGAAAGTTGTTAAAATTAGTTTGGAATTTTAAATGGGAAGTAAGAGACTACACTTGTTTCTCACATAATCCTTATAAACTTTATGACTGAAGAAAGATTTCTTTCTTATCATATATATTTCAAAAATAAAACTTTTTGTTGAAAACATTTACCGTAGTTCAGAGCCTGAGCAATCCCTCTCATGAAAGGAAGGCATTTAGGTGGTCTATGAATTTGCAAATCATCATTAAGCAGCAACTTAAGAGGACAGTCAAGAATATGTCATTTCTATTTCTGAAATTAAAGTGCAGTTTACAAGATTATACTTTTTGATTTGTATACCACAAAATGTTAAACACAAATAGAATTTTTTGCTTTTTAAATAAATTATTAAACTATGTCACTTTATTTTTTTCTGCGATTAAAAGCAATTCATAGTCTCCTTTCAGACCAGTCTCAAAGTATATATTCAAATTGTATACACTGATTATACATAGAAAAATTATAACAAATTTTAAGTGGAGATGAAGAGAGAAAAGAAATTCAGTCAAAGGGGTTAGGAAATGAAGAGAACAGAATAAACATAAAACTGTACAATGGGCAGATGCCTCTATCCCAAATTTCCAAGCATGCCTTCTACATAATTGATGTTGATGAACTAAAACTTCAAAAAAGATGAATGTTACTACTTGTCAACTTCTCAATATTTGAAGTTTCAGGCATGCAATAGAATAGTTTCTTTGGAAATACGTATAATCAGAGAGCCAAAGCCTCTGGCTTTCTCTATGATAGGCTACAGTATCTGTTTTGTGTGGAAAAATACAAGAGGCCTCATAAAGTATCTAATGCAGAATCTGTGCAGAAATTGTAATGAAATAAATATATATTTCAGGAAAAAACAAAGGAATTTTCCCAAGTGAACATGGGCAAAAAGAGGTCGGATATATATGGCTTTTACAGCAAAAGTGGACTAAAACCAAGGTGTATTAATATTTAAATTAAATATTATTTTTTTATCTCAGAATTTTTCTTTGCTCCTTTTCACTTTAATATGCCCCCTAAAATGCTCAGTTTCTGTAGACAGCACAAAGAAAATTATCAGTAGATTATTCACAACATTAAAAACACTTTAAAATAGAATATGATTCTCTAAAGCTATATATTTGTAAGAATAATTTTTGAAATGAGCTAAGCAGTAAGTGAGAATATTTTGTATAATGAAAAATGTACATGAAATTTAAAATGTATATATTGACCATATAAATAAAAATGAGGCTGATGAAATATTTTCATAGAATTGAAATATTTACTCTAGATTGTTTACAGCAATAACTTTATCTTAATCACCAGAAAATCAATTCAACAAACATCTAACATGAGTAAAAGATGATACCCGTCAACATTGGAAGAGGAAAGATTTGGGTTGAGCCCTCCAACAGTGAATGTAGACACATTAGTAACTCAAGAACAGGGCAGCCTGTGTTTTAATCTCTGGTAGAGATGCAGAATGTCACAGAAAGCGGGAAGAGCACAATTAAGAAGGCTTGTTGAGTTCATCTGTTATAGAAAGGGTCAAACATTGACAGAAGGACTTGGGAGGGAAGAAAAGCATTTTTTACAGAGGAAACTTAAATGAATGCACAGGACTGGCCTGTGTAAACACACGGGAAATGGTATCAAAATACATGTGGGGATGTAGTGCTTTGGGGATGATGAGAACACTGATTTGATATTCTTCCAACACTTTTCAGTAAATGTGCCCAGATGCCTCTGAGCTTAAGGCAGTTTAGGTGTTCTTACTTCAGCCTGTTATTCTAAATAAAAATAAGTAGTGGGATATGACTACTAAAGTATGTGGAACATTTAGAAATTGAAGCTAATGAAGAGAAGGGGAAAGTTACTATTATGTGCTAAGCTCTATACTACATGATTTTTCTAGGTTGTTTCATTTAATCATCATAGGAACTTTCAAAGCATGAAATGAAGTAATACAGGAAATGTGCTTACAAAAAGCATAGGATATTCAAGAAATACTTGTTCTTCATCATCTTACAATTATGTTGTGATAATTTTATTGTTTTACAAATTTTCTAAAATGTAGAAGCTGAGACTCAGGTCTGGCAGTTATTAAATCTCTGAAGCAGATTTCGAAGCACTTTTGCAGGATCCATCACCCAGGTTTTTAGTGTACCATTTTGTCTCTCAGTGAAGAAAAACTAAAGAGAAAGCCAGTACAAAATGGTAATTAACTGAATAAATTTCTCAAACACATATAATTTTTTTTTTTTGTACCAGGGATCAAACTTGAGTCCTTGTGCTTACGAGGCAGGCAGCAGAACCACTGAGCTAAATCCTCAGCCCTCAAACACATATATTTTACTGAATGAAACTATTATTTGCTCTGCTGTGTCTCCTTTGGGGATGCCTAGCCTTATATTTCAGAAAAGCACAGAGAAGTGTATGCAGGATGACATCAGAAAGCCATTTGTCCCCCCAAAGCATTTCCCTAACCTGTTCTCAGTTCCTCTGATTTTGCCTGTCCTTAGTATATAACATTTTTACTTTAACAGATTGTATCTCTATTTAAACATAAGTGCCCTTGAAAGGAACAGTAATGTTGCCTTAGAACTGGGAATTGACATCTGATAAAGTATAAGGCACTAACAAGAGCCCTGGGTACCATTGAATGAGGGGGATTTCACTATGGATAATACTTCTAAATGGGGAAAAGTCATGAAAGTAAGAGACTAAGAAAATAGAAGATACATATACCAGATCTGACTAGATTGCAGTCTAGAAGCAAACCCAGTGTATCTGTGTGATTGCTCCAACCATAAAACTGAGAGAACAATGACCATGAAAATCCGTGTGTGTGTGTGTGTGTGTGTGTGTGCATATCATGGGAAATGGAAGGAATGTTATACTCAAGTTCATGAATATAATGATAAAGGCAAATCGGCTGTCAAGAAAGTGAAATAAAGGGCATCCACCATTTGGATTTTTTTTTATTCCTGGACAGGGACATGAATGGAATCATTTTAAGATTAAGAAATGTTTGATGTGAGCTTTAGATCTATTTTATTTTTTATTTTGGCAATTCCAGGGATTGACTCAGACTCTCCTGCTTGCTAAGCAAGTGCTCTACTACTGCGCTACCTTCCAAGTCCTTTTCATTTTTTAAATTTTGAGACAGTCTTTCTAAATTGCTCAGGGTGGCCTTGAACTTGCCATCATCACCCTTCTTGATCCTTGTGAATTGAGCTCTTGACTATTTAAAAAATGCACCTTGACCTATACTTTTCAATTTACTCCTACTTCAATTCTTAATTTTACTGTAAACTACTAAAGACCCCACACAGCGAGCTTTGTATATTAGACCATGAAATGATCAGAGTAAAGGCCATAAAAATATCTGAAGATTTTTGTTACTACTCTTCCTTCCCTATACAAATCAATACTGCCTTTTAATACATGAGATGGCCTGGAGTGGGGGGCCACAGGCTGGGAAGAGTGCTATACAGACAGATTGGGAGTTAGCTAGCTGAGAGGTACTGCAATAGTGAATCACTGGAGATAATGTCCTAAGGATACTGGAAGATGTATAATGGGGTTAGATGCCCTGTGGGAATAGGGCATGGATTATTACAGGGTAGTTTACAGAAAATTGGAAACGGATAGGATTATGGATGAAACTTACAGGAAGGCAGGGTCAATCTAAGGGGTATATTCTTATTTTTAAAAATATAAAGATTTAAGAGGCATTAAAGGTTTATAAATTATGAAATGCATATTATTTATATTTCTGGTACATTAAAAATAAGAACTCAGCTACATACAACCACACACAAACACACAAGTTGCAATAAAATGTAGATAATCACCTTATAGAATATGGATTTTTTCTAGGCATCCTCTACTACATGACTAGCTTGATGGAAAACACAAAATATTTATGTGATACGGCCTCTTCCACATCACACAAATCTAAATCAGTCGTGTTTTCTGACTTTCCATTTGATATGGCAGTACTCAAACCAAATACTTACACTTTTCATTTAAGAAATCTGTGCAAATTGGGCACAAAGGTCTTTCATAAATTAGTACTTATCTCAGAGAGTTGTCAGCGTTCTAACTCTTCCTGTAACTTAGTTTTCACTGCTGTAATGTTACTGGAGGTTTATTAGCGTTTTTAACCCCGTTTCTTTAATATCAATACGATATATGCTACCAGTTTCCTGTGAGATGATGGCGCACTAAAGTGGTGGTAGTGCTTAGCATGTTCTAGCCATTGGGACATGCAATAGACCAACATTAATGTCCAGAAGCATTTTTAATCTACACGTGGGACTAACCATCAGAAGACCACTCAATAGTCAGCCTCCTTGTATCACACAGTCTTACTGTCTGAGGATACTTTTATTTTTACACCCTCTTCATTAATACGTTTCAGCATCAAGAGTGCGGAATAAGGATTTATATTTCATTGAAGTCCTTTGCTTTTTATATGCAAAATATATTTTATACCCCTCTTTGCTAAATGTAATATTTGTCTTAACATTTAAAAAGTGAGGTCAAAAACTTTACATTTTATCCCCGAGGAGACAAAACTCTGGTTATTGGTATGATCGTTTTTCATTGTTGAAATATAGTTGAGTATTTCCACACATACATTCTCATATTTTGATTTTTTTTAAGAGTTAGTCAAGTAAGAAGGAAAACAGTCATCTTTAATGTTTGCCAGACTGGTAACTTATATGTCCTTTCTTCCACTGAAAATCAAAAGATGCTGTGGGACAAGGGGGAAAAATAGAGAACCAAGACCTGTTGTGTAAAGATACAAGATACCAATAATGAATGTAACTGTATTGTATACCTAAAATGTACCAACAAACTCAATAAGGAAAAAAAAAAAGATGCTGTGGGTTGGAGATTTAACTCAGTGGTGCCATCGCCTGCCTAGCAAGCACAAGGTCCTGAGTTTGATCCCCGTTGTGGGAAAAACAAAAAAAGATACCATACTTAAGGTGTTTAGCAGGCTGTAGAGAGAAGATAAATGGCCAGCTAGTTTTCTGTTCTAATATTTAATGCAAGAGTATTTTCTAATGGAGATGCACTGTTACTTTGAATGAAATGATCAAAATATGTTGGTTTGTATAGGAAAGATGTTTTGGTGATATGGGAAATATAGGAATCTTTCACATAAAAAGAACAGTGACTTAATGAGAGAAAGGAATAAAAAATTTTTTCTAGGGAGGAGCAGGAACTCCTAAGAGTAATAAGAAAACACAGAATATTGACAAGGAGTTATTAATTTAGTTACAAAATTTGCTGGAAAGTATAAAGTAGCTAATTTGCTCCTGTCCTATAAAATTAATTATTATTGCTCATAGAAGTTCTGTTGTTAGAAAGGGTATGGTTGTAAAATAGTTAAATTGTGACCCAGATATTCCTGTTCTCTATGTACTTCTAGAATGTTCCCCACATGTTCAAGAGACCTAATTCAAGAACATCTATCTGTCACTCCATGAAGTTTAAACAGTGTAAAATTTGCAAATACTTTTTCTTAAAAAAATTCTACTATCCTCTTTCTGTTCTCTGGAGATGTCATAGAAACAGCTATTCAGGAGAAACAGTTTTTGAATACCTAAATTATAAAATAATTGGAAATATATCTGTTCCATTAACTTGGTAAAACCAGCTGTATCCAGGGAAGAGAGATTTGTGATTACCTTGGTTGTTCTTTGATGAATTAAGTATTTAATTTGCATAAAATAAAAGAACACCCTTATATTTTATACTGGTTTTATGGAAAGTACTATAAATTGAACCCAGGCTCTCTCTCATTCATGCTAGGGTAGCACTAGACTGCATTATATCTCAGACTTCTAAATTTTATTATTAGGCAGGATTTTGCTAAGTCTGTATATTGACCTCAAATTTATAATCCTTTTGCCTTAGGCTCCCCCTGAGGGAAAAGGTTAGAAGCTTGTGCCACCATTCCTAGCTACCTTTTCTTTTTAAATCCAGTGATTCTGGATGATTATAATAGTTAAATCAATAGTAGTTTTTATACTAGGAAGAGATCTTAGACGTGGTCATTCATTAGGGTGGGTGTGGAAGAGAAACACTAGAGTTGATTCCATGATCTCGATATCTACATAACATGCTAATCTCATACAACGCACTAGAAACAATTCCTTTTTTTTGCTCCATAATGACATTATCTCACCATGTAAACTTCATGTAGCATAAAATGAACAAGGACTGAAAATAGTGATAGTGGAGAGGAAATGGACAAATAAATCTCTGCCTGAAGGAAAGCCCTTGCTCTACTGATCTGATCTGGAACCAAACTCTCATTTTGATCTAGATTGATAAGCTTTTGTTTCAGTCTTCTCTGGTCAATGTCTTCATGTCTATTGTAATCATTATTGATATACTGCAAGACTTAGCATGGGGTGGAAGAATCTGTGTCTCCATGGAAACCAAAGTTGAAAGATGAAAGACTAAGTTCTGGATTCATATTGATATAAAATGAGTTTGGACTTCTGTAACATACAGGTTGCTGGCTTCCTACTGACACAGCCCAAACATAAAACAGGAGCAAATACACCTGAATGTCACTAAGTACTTTTGGGAAGGAATAGGGGTTTCCATTCTAGAGCTTACAAAGTACTTTTCGTGTGGACAGTCATTAATACATACCTACTCCATACATAGGAAATGTGAAGTTTAGAAAAACTAGCAAGTGTAAGAAAAAAATTGAATTTAGGTCTTCGTGTCTAAGATCCATATGCTGCAATATATGACTATGCTTATTTTTTATGTGAAACAGAATTACTGTTTTATTTTTTCACATCATATTTTTTTTTGTATTCTATTAAACTACCCAAAATCACCAATGAATGGAAGCTAAGACAAATGTGGGTCTAATTTTGTATGCTATTATAATTGGGGAAATCCCACTCTCACTTATTTTTTAAAAAATCAATTTTCAAAAGCCACATAATATATACTACTTAATTTCAATCTATTTCTTTCACTTGTCATTCAGATGTTCTAGCTTTTTGTACTGATACTCTTTTCCATCTGCCTCCTGCTTTAATGTAGATAGCAAAGAATACAGTAGCAAAGCTCTATCGGTCTGCTACAGATCTAGATTCTAATGAGAACCTAGGGAAAAAAGGAATAAAAGAAACCACATAGCTTCTGAATTTTTCATTTCTCATGGCTCAATTCTCATTTGTCATGTCTGGAACTCATTTTGTCTTCAGCTTCATGGCCTGACGCTTGCTTCTGATGCAAGTCTGATCCACACTTTAAATACATTATTTGAATTTTTTTCATCTTGGTAAATGTCACAGGAAGAGAAGATGTTTTGTGCACCTACAGCATCCTAAAAACCCTTGCCAAATCCATGAATCTGACTCTGCATTATCCTTCCCCAGAAGGAGAGCATAATTTCATTATCCATGAATCATCACCTCTTAGACTGTAACATCATTGTCAGAGAGCCTAACAGAACCAGTGTTCAGCTGGCTGAAGAGGGGGAGGGAGGAAGCACTGGGGCAAAGCACAGGTCACTGCCACGTTCAGCAACCTAGAGACTTCTGAAGCCAGCGGGAGGCCTCCCTCCCTGGATAGCTCTGATATACCTATTGACCGGTAACTAACTAGTTGGTGTTGATTATTTCAACACTAATTGTGAAATTTGTTTTCCCCAACCTATGCTTGCCTATGGAAAATATTAATGAATTTAATGAAAATGCCATACTATTTTGCAAACATGGATGAGTATAAACACTTTAAAATATTTCTTATTTATTGTCTGCCTATTAATGGATTTTCTTCTTTGGACAGTGTTCAGGCCTGTCTTCTGGCATTACTAAAGAAGTCTCAAAGGAAACTTAACTTTCAAAAATTAGATTATAATTATATTTCCAAGAAAAGTGAACTAAGTAATATTAAAATGTAATGTACAGGTGAAAAACTACATATATTGTAAATCACATTTACCAAAGGATTCGGGATAAAAAGCTAAAACAAATACGAATAGCTGTAGTCAGTCTAAGTAGCCACTAGAGGTCACTGCTACTCCATAGAAACACAAGGACTACCGTACTGAGGTGGTTGATTCACCAAATCAAGTAAAAAATGGTTTAAATTCTTTGCAAACATGTAATGTCAACATCTTTGGAAAATAATAACATTTAAAAATGGATATATCTCGCATAACTATTACTTAGAAGACTAGCATTGGGCCATGCTGCAATAGCAGTACACATTTTGAGGCTAGGAAAAATGGAAGAAAACAAACCAAACACATAACAGTTCGAGGAGACGAAACTCCATTTCCTCTCATTTTTGAAAAAGCATTCAAAATGCTGTGTGAATCCTTTCTGCGTTGATGAACAGTACTGGACAGTTCAATAGGTCAGGCTGTTTGTTTTATTGTCACCTTTGAAGGAAGTCAGATATTTCATGTAAATTTGTGAGAGAAAATGAATTGGTTAAATTTCTTTAATATGCTATGGACTTTCAATACTTACGAAACAGATATATGGTATGTAGTATGGAAAGTGCCACGAGGTGGAGGTGAGGGTAACAGCTTCTGATCAGGAGAACATTTGCCAGTTGACGCTTTAGAATTTACAGTGTGAAGTAGTGGTGGTCTAAAGGACAGGAGTCCGATATTTGTTCTCAGAAGACACTGAGAGCTAGAGAAGCTTCATTTATAAATGGATGGGAGGGGGTGTGGGAAAGAACTTTTGCGTGTAATTTCCTGAATTCAATCAGTTTTATTTTGGAAGGGGTACTATTTTTTTCTTGTCTGTTACATTTTTAAGTAAAGCTATGCATTAATAAATGACCAGCTTTCAAAATATTGGTCGTTCATTTACTCTTATGTCAAACTTTACATATCTCATGGCTGTGATATAGAAATAGTCTTTACTACAGCACACGTATTTTATATATACTAGTAGTACCACAGCACGGATATTCTGCAAGAATTAAAAACTATAAGTATTCCTTGCCTAAATATACTCGGAGTCCATCACAAATGAGGCAGAAAGTCAAGTGAAAGAAAGGAAATGGACTTTTTCACTTCAACACTGTATTTAATATAATCCTGTTTAGTACAGATAAAAATAAGGCTGACCAAAAAAAATTTCTCTTTTAGGTGGAATATATATTTTCTGACACCTCATGAAAAGTGTAAAATTACAACTTCAGTGAAAACATCACAGTAAGCTCAGTCATCCAGTTCATAATGCTGTGATAATGTACCTAGATTATTAGTCCATTAGGAATATATAACTATTTGCCAGTAATAAATGTACATTCAACACGTATGTAGGGAAAAACATATCTATGATGCTTTTCTGAACTAGCATTTGTTTTAAGATGCAGTCAAAATCAAAGTACCTAATAAAATCCACTTTTAATTTTTTTCCTTTATTGCTTAGAGAGGTATGATTTTAATACCAGCTTCCTTACAACTATACTTCATGGTGACTTGCCTAGAATTTTCCCCTCAGCCTATGAAAAAGCCTCCAGACTATATAGAAATACTGGTAAAAATAGCCATTCACTTTTTCTTTTTTGCTGCAGCAATTCGGTTTTGAAAGAACAGGGACATGGTTAAAGATGTGAGGCTTGGCAGGTCAAATTAAATGAAACAGCCTCAAAGTGGCAATTCCTAATTTTTGATGTCATAATAAAGCTGTTCATTTTGCAGGATGAAAGAGGATACACACTAAAGACTTTTGAAAAAAATCTCAGTGGACCATAGTTTATATTACCGAAATACAGAGACTATGATATTTGTTCTGCAGTCAGTAAACTTTCACCAGCAACATAAAAACATTCATGCAGCTTGCACATTGCCAACAGGGTCTGTACAGAATTGTACTGATGGATGACTTTACAATACAGATGAACACAGGGACACAGTAATGTTAAGAACAGCAAAGCAAAAGAGAACTATTATAGTGCTATTCTTCTTCACCCAAAGATATATTTTATGCATTTGTGAAGGTATTATCAAAGTCATCTATTTCAACGAGTCTGTTGGAAAGTCCATCTTGGAATATGTTCTCTTTGCACATCTGAATGGAGTGTCAGTCATTAGGGGACTGGTGTGTCCTGGGCACACCAAGGAACACTACAGGACTGCCTGACAAATCCTAAAACAGAACAGCACAGAGCTAATGGTTCTACTAACTACATCGGGGTCTTTGAAAAAGCTGCAAAAGACATTCTAGCAGGGTCTCAGCCACATGCATGTAGCAAGTCGTCTTCTGATTTGCAAACCATATCTCTGAAAACTCCCTAATATGAAGAGCTGTGGAGAAATCTGTCTCAAGTTTATTATTTGACTACTTAATTAATCAATATATTTAGGAAATACACAGGCTAGAACAAATTGGCAGTGTGATTTCACAGGGGTGGGTTTCAGAGATAAGTCTTCCAGTCTAAAACTTTGTGCCTCTCCTCACATTTTGCAGCTGTCCATTGCAGTTTTTTAACCCTTCCATGATCTTCCCCTGTGCTTGCCTTGATGTAATTCAGACACCTCTGGAAACTGCCCAAGGTGTTGCATTCGTCCAGCACCACCTTTTGATAGTTTCCTGCAATTTTCTTTTTAAGTTAGGCATTGTTTTAATGCTGTCTCTAAAATGTACCCCTAATCAAGTCATCTCCTAGAATCAGTTCAAGCTCCAAGTACTTGGGATCATTTGGTCATTTTCTTTGATTTACAAATGAGCTACAAACCACATAGAGCTGTAGATTTGGTCCTCTTGGAAGGAGAATAACAGCGGATGTGGGGGATTACTTATGGGAGAAGTTTTATCTTAAAACAAATGTGATGTTAATAGAATCAATAAAGGGTCTTATACAATAGGCATTATATTAAACCAGAGTTCACACTTCACATTGATTGTGGTATTTAAATTTCAATGGGTTGATTATGTGCAGGAGGAAAATGACCAGTATTATGAATGCACTCAAATGGACAGGGAAAAGACCTTGCCAGCACAGTAAGACTGAGAGGGAGAGGGGAGGAGGGGGGCACCGTGTCCCATTTATAGTCACCAGAGTTCAATAAAGCACCACTTATTTCCCAGCTTTTAAGAGAGCTTTTTATCACAAGGGTTCATACCTCACACTCCCTGGAGCCTGATTTGTTATAGGTGCAGGGTCCGGTCCCGTTCAGCAGCATCTCGCTGGTCTCTGTGTTGGTGGGTTTATAATCTACATAAAATTCCTGGGTGCTGGGAGTCATTTGCTTTAGTGACTGCCTTTTCTTTTTCCTGTGCCTTCGCATGAGGGAGCGCTGCTGCAGCTGTTTCATGCTTGCAGGGTACCGCTTCCATGACACGTAGATAACTAGCAGGATGACAAGCACGGACAGGAAAAGGGCCACGCTCCCCGCGATGATTTTATGGAAAGAGATGTGCTCCGTGTCGGCATCGGTCTCTGGGCTGGGCTCTGTAGCTCCCACGGTGGGGGGCAGAGGGGGTTTGCTCTCATGCTTGGGCCTGGGGAGCTTGGGTTTAAATGTCGGTTTGGGGAGAGCCCTGGCCAGATCAAACCTCTCCGTGGTACTTTTGCCACAGATGCTGTAGTTCTTCACTGCATCGATCACATTGACTCCTTGCAGCTCTTTGGGACTGGCACAGATAATTGTATTCTCCCTCAGACCTTTAAAACTTTTGAGCCAGTTCACCAGGGAACAAATATTTCTGCTGCATTCCCATATATTCCCAGCAAGACTGATGTCATTGAGGGATATCCAAGAATCCAAAATCTCTTGACCAATAAATGTGAGCTTGTTGGAATCCAGGTTGAGGCGCTGCAGATTCGGGACACACTGAAAAACACTAGGTCCACTGAAAGCTTCGATCTCATTGCCTGATAGATCAAGCCTCTGTAATGAGCTCCAGGTCCAGGACATGGTCTGTCCTATGACACTGATTTTATTCCATTGCAAGTAAAGGTTCTGAAGGCTCACCAACCTTGGAAAAAGGGCTAGGTTGAGCTTGGAAAATTGATTGTGCTCCAGGTGAAGTTCTTTGAGTCTGATCATTCCAGCAAAGACATTCCTGGCTAAACTTCGGATCCTGTTATATCCCAGATCCAAAAGTTCCAGATTGCGGCAGTCTTGGAATATTCGCACAGGGATGGTTCTCAGGGAGTTGGACCGTAAATGTAAACTGAGCAGCTTCCGCAAGCCCCGAAACTGTTCAGATCCAAGAGAATGCAGCTGATTATAGGACAGATCCAAGTTCCGTAAATTGGTCACAGGTCTGAAGGTATTGTTAAGAAAATAGGAGATTCTGTTGGAACTCAGAATCAACTCTTTGAGTCTGCGTATTCCATTAAAAGCATTCTCATCAATACTGCTGATATGGTTATGGTCAAGGTATAGCCAGGTGAGCTGGTTGAGCCCTTTAAATTGATTATACTTAAGTTTTTGAAGGCTGTTATAGCGAAGGGACAAACCTAAGCAACCAGCAGATATACTTGAGGGTATCTCTTGTAATTTCTGAGATTCACAATATACCATTTTGCCTTCACACCTACAGCCCTTAGGGCATCCTCGTTCGGCAGAAGAAAGCATTGTCAGTAAGACAGTGGGGGCTATAACCAGCGCTACAGCTGATCCGCTCAGTAGCCTAATTACATTGAAACCTGGAAATAAAAACAACTTAGAAAAGTTATCCCCCCAAAAAGAATTCATTTTTTTAAATCAAGCAAAAATAGGCATATATTTTCATTTTCAGAAATTTATATATAGATAAGAACATTTAACATCAAATATCTCTTTGTAATTTAAGGAGACTGTCTTTAGTATTTTTTTAAATAGTTAGACAAGGAAACCTGTCCACCAAGCAATTGAATTTATAGTCTTAGAGCAGAGCGAGATAATCTCTAAAATAATTAAGGTAGAATTATTACACAGACTAGAAGATTTTTTTTTAAGAAGGAAAGAAGAAAAATGACAAAACATACCCATCCTTTGTATTGTTCAAAGGTCGTCCTTAGGTCTTTTGCTTTGGCTTAGGGGCCACTTGCATGACAGCCCCTGTCAGCTGCACTGTAGTGAGTCAGGGCTCGCTGACACCCAGGAAGAAAAATTGGACCCCTTGGGAGATGGACCGATTTTGGAACATTATTCTTTACCAGCCACGCAGAACACTCCAAGAACAAATAAATCCCAACACTGCAATCACAGCAAAACACCAAAATCTTCCTAGGTAATAGGATCTTCATGGATGTTACGGTTTTGCATCTTTACAGTTTTTTTTTTCTGAGGGAAGAGGTTAAAAAAAACTGGTTTCTACAATTCCTTCTTATCAGAATGCATGATGTATTCCTTCAGGCAATGTGGGGCTACCTGAGTTGCCACATCTGTATTCCATAGCCCAGCAGTTCCCGCCGTAAGCACCCAGTTCAGCCACAGAGCTGCATCGGAGCCCAGAAGGCAGGAGAGCCCCTCACCGCACACACGCTCAGCTCACTTCTGCAGACTGTCATTCTGAAAGCTGCCGGGACTGTTGCTTTGGTTTCAGTGAATGCAGTCTTATGTAAAGCTGCCCCCAGTGGTGAAGAACATTATGGGCATGTGCAGAAATGTCTCTCTTTTATCTTGCAAATGAGCAGACTCTGCTGGAAAATGAATGATTCTTTGGGGTGGCTCAATAGGAACTGAATGGTCACCATAATCAATAAGTAGCAATGCTTTCTGCGATTTTCAGGTCTTGTTTTACAATTTGGCAATGTCTTTATTGTCTGTTTCCACTTAATTGCTAAACATGTGCACTGCCCGGAGTTTTTCTGAAGCTTACTCTTTTTAGCATTAAGTTCATAGACTGAATGTCAATTTTTCCTAACCTCGGTGTAAGCCTTGAACTGAAATTTATAAAATGAATCATTGAGCTTTTTGCAGAGGAGCACTAACTGCATGCCCCTTGGCCCTCTTGGAGTCACAGTGATTATATTATGCAAGGTGCCTCAGAATGCTGGAGCACATACTTTTTGACTAGTAACACAGAACTAGTAGGCCCCATAGCCTTTCTGGTTTTTCCACAGATTATGTTGGCTATTTGAGTTGCTCTTTTTTGTAAGAAGAAAAATAAACCATTTTTATGCTAGTATAAGAGTCAAGAGATCATTTGGTTCATAGTTTCTTCATGACACTGCTATTTCTTACACTAATATTTATTGAGTAGTTTCTAAGTTCTTTAAGTGGCCCATCTTGTTTTTATTTCTAAACAATGGTATGTTATAGGTCCCATTATAACTTCATTTGAAAGTCAAAGAAAGAGACTTGAAGAGGTCATTTGTTCAATGCCATATAACAAAAAAAACTGGTAGAACTGGGATTCAGAACCATCTGGGCTTTATTGTTGATTTACTAACCAGATAATCCTGTTCAACAACACCGTTATCTTAATTAAAAAAAATGAATCAAATGAAAACAAGACTAAAGGCTAAAATCAACTATTTGTTTCCTAGAAAGAACAGCAGAAATTACTTTTGTGTAAGGCTCCTAACAAAGCATTACAAAAACTGAGGAGGAACTGCTTAGTCATCTGATTAAGAGTCCAGATTTTTGTGGATAAGATTATCATTTTGGCTACAATTTACCAGCAATGTAACCTTAAACAAGTTGTTTTTCTTCTCTATACATCAGTTTTCTCATCTGCAAAATGGGCATGATAAAAAGACATACACACAGACATGTTTTGAGAATTAAGTCATTGTAATTAATATCTGTGCTAGAACATGGTGCAGCACATAATAAGGTTATGTTAACTATTTGAAATATATCAACCTTATGGCATTTCCTAGTATTGCATGTTGTTTACTTTTGAACATTAACTATATTGACAGTTATAAGCTCACAAAAACCTATTTTGGTAGATGTTTACATTGTACATAATGGATTTCTGAGGTTTGTTCACAGAATTTTGCCTTTTATGGGGAAGCTTCCTATACTATACCTCCATCATCTCACACTTATCTTTAAATGGATCTTTTGATTCCATTGACCATAGTAATAATTAATGTTTAAACATTTTCTACCACAAAACAGCACATGGTAACATCTGTCTGCTAGAGACAGGTATTTGGTTACAAATAAATGCCATTCTTTAAAAAATGTACTTTGTTTATATTAGGTGACTTGGCTAAGTGCCAATTAGGAAGCACTTTCATATTCTCCAAGGATGAGAAGCTTGGTAAATATTAGTTATTCCAACAGGGTTCTACAGATATAAACCAATGAAAATTGCCAATTCCTCGTGTAGTATGCTACTAATAGGCCAACACTTCCCTCCAAATTATCAATATTTTAAGTGCACCAAAAGCACATGGATAACATTAAAAACAGATTTCCCAATCAGTCTTCCAAGATTCTGAATCAGGAGGCTCAAAGAGGGTGTTTTATCAAGTTTTTGATGGGCAAGTAAGTTTAAGAAGCTTATTGCATGCTGGATGTAATGTTACACTCCTATAATCCGAGTGCTTGGGAGGCTGAAGCAAGAGGATCATCAAAAGTTTGAGTCCAGCATTGCCTGCTACATTGTGAATTCAAGGCCAGCTTGAACTATATAATGAAACCCTATGTACAAAACAAAGTGAGACAAACAAAGCACCCCCAAAAGCTCAATGCAAAGGAATGATTAAAAATGTCTTCCAATAGGAAGAGAGGGTATGCACAGTTATGCTGAGATGTGAGTGCAACGAAGTCAAATACATGTTTTCTACTTTTCCTAACACTTGCAATTGTACTTGCCACGTCATTTAATATGTTTATTAAATAAATTTATTTTATAGGTGGTCACAAATATAACAGATGTAGTGCAAACTGCTTATGTGGTGTTAACCTTTTCTACATGTGAATGAGCCTGGCAGATTTCCTCTACCAGTGTGGAGGATTCCTCTTTGCTTATGTGGTGTTAACCTTTTCTACATGTGAATGAGCCTGGCAGATTTCCTCTACCAGTGTGATTCAAAACAATTTTGGAAAATACTCTTCAAGGATGTGTGTGAAAAGCAAGAAACTAGAAAGTGGTAAAACTTACAAGATTAGCAGATGATCTTCACTATTTATGGAGACAACATCTCTTGTCTTTGGAGTTAAACCATAAATTTCATAAGAACAGTAAATATACTTTTAAATATTCTTTTTGGCATAGTAGAGAATGTTAACACGGAGCCTTTATCATTAACATCCCAAGTGGTACTTCACACTGCATCTATCAAAAAAGACTACAGGAAATCTTATTTATAACTTTTCCCTCATATTCTCATTGCTCGAAAGGCTCTGTTTTTCTTCTTCCCTCTCCCTGCTTCTCAGTAGGAAGTAGATGCTGGGCTATGTGTCTTGTGTAACGCTGGAGAAGGGCCCTGTAGGATGATGGGAGGACCCACAGACTTTGTACTGATTATCTGTTGTGGCTTTTTCCTCATGACGTAGTACAGAGTTGCCTCTAAGAAGTAATTTTCTCACTGAATTAGTCACTTTCTTGCCACTGGGACAGAATACTCGACATCCATAACTTAAAGGCGAGGTTCATTTTAACTCATGGGTTCAGTCTGTGGTTGGCTGGCTCCACCCCAGAAACAGCACGGTGGAAGGGCCTGGTGGAGGAAAACTGTTCAACCCACAGCAGCCAGGAAGCAGACAGAACAGAAAGGAGCCTGAGACCCAGTGACCCACCTCTAACCAGCCCCTACTTCCTAACAAACAGCACACTCAGCTTCTGAACTCATCCATGGAATCCCCCTTGCTGAGTACAGTGACCAATGATCCCACCACCTTCCTTATACACGAGATTTCGGGAGGACATTTTAGACCTAAAGCATATCACTGACTTTGCTCTTCCTGGGACAAATCTTCAGCTATTTATGGTAAATAATATTACCTTATTACACAGCTTGCCCTTAGTTTTCACCCATTTTTTAGGTACCTTGGATCCTGATCTTGTCTTTCTCTGAAGTTCTGACTTCACAGTTGCCCTTTGGCTCTTATAATTGACAACACCTCTTAATATTGACCATTGATCTCTCTCAGTGGTAATCAGTAGCCATTCTTGAATTAGGTTGGCCTCTAGCACTGTGTGGCCTCTACTTTGGCACAAGCTCTTAAACAGGCATGAGATTATCCATGAAGCTTCTGTAGTTCAGAAAACGAAAAGTATAGTAACATGATTCTAGGTCACAGTACACACTACTACAGAAATTTTTCCAAAGGCCTGAAGTAGTCAGTCAAGAGAAAAAGAGAAAAAATGTTCTAAAAGTCTTTAATAATTTCTGGTCTACTTTTTAAAGTTTATCCTCCTTTTACTTGTTGACTATAGCAGCTGATTATTTCTGACTTGCCTCTCAACAGAGGCAAAATTACCCATTATATATTTGCAACTTTTTTGTGCTTAACACCTCATACAGAACTAACCATAAACTACCTGACAGGTTAAATTTCCCCAATGAATCTAGGACCTTAGTGATTTATACACTATTAAAACATAGTGTCATCTATCGGAACACTTGTTTTATTGTATGTATAGTACTTCAAATGCTAAACGTATTTTATTTAAATTGGATAAATAAATCAAATCTTAGTACATAATGCCAAATTTCAATCCAACCTGAAATTAAATTGTCACATATAAAGTTAGAAAAGTGAATTGAAATAGAATGTACTAGTGTCTTCAGAACATCTGGCATCATATATTTCATTTATTTAAATATATGTACCCTAAATTTCCATTAATATATTAGACTTGAATACTCAGAATAGATCTGTGTACAAAAAATGAAACAAAAAGGTCTGCACTCTTATGAAACTTAACTCTAAAGGAGTAAGTCAGACAATTTAAAAATAAACATAGTTTATTCATAGGTAGTATAAGCCATGGAAAATAGAAACGTATAAAGAATATTGGAAGTATAAGAAGTGATGTAGGTGCAACTTTGCATGGAATGGTTAGGGCCATTAAGAGGATGGCTTGAGCCAACCCTCTAAGGAGATAAGCTTGTTAGACTTAAATATGCACACAAACTTAAATATATACAGAAGGGGGAGTGGCAAACGCAAAGCTCTAAGACAGAAGCACATCATGTATTCAGGTACCATCAAGGTGGGGCAGTGGGTCTAGACCTGTGAGAGCAAGTGGTTGAGTAATTGGAATTAAAGTCAGATTGGTTTACACTGGGTTATGAAGGGCTTTTTGTGTCATTGCTAAAATATTGGTTTTTATTGTGGAGGAAATGGGGAGGCAATTTGAGATTTAGTATAGAGCTAAGATATAATGAAGATGTTCATTAAAAGACACAGGTTTGTACTGAATGTTTTATCCCTCCAAAATTAATATATTTCAACCCAATCTCTAGTGTGATGGTATTTAGAGATAGAACCTTTGTAAGGTAATGAGGTCCTGAAGCTGGAACCCTCAAAATGAAATTTGTGGGCTCTTAAGGATAAGAAGAGCCTTGGAAGAGATTGGCCCCAATCCCCCCGCCCCCAGCCCTTGGCCACATGGGAATACAGCAGAAGGCAAATGACTACATGCTAGAAGTCAGGCCCTCACTTAACGAGCAATTTACTGTCACCTTGATTTTGAAGTTTCCAGCCTCTAGAACTGTGAGACATAAATATTTGTTTTTAAACCACCAAGCATATGGTATTTTCATTACAGCATCCCAAATCGTCTAAGATAGTCACTCTTGCTGCTTCTGTTTATGTTGACTCAAAAGGGGCAAGGGTAGATCCCGGAAAAAGACAGTTGTATCCATTCTCGGAGTACTTACTACTGGTGTGGCAGTGAAAGCAATGAGAATTGATTAGTTTCTGGATATATTTTCGTAAAAACAGGACTTTTCTAATGAATTAGCAACAGAGGTATAAGATAAAGAGAAAGATTAAATACCACTCCTCATTCTATGGGCTCAACAACTTGAAAGATTATAAAGCCATTGGCTGTTTTCATGGGTCAAGTTTTGGAAGTAGGATCAAAAGTTTAACATACTGAATTAAATTTGGATTTGGCTCTCACTTTTGTTGAATTTTATGAGATTTTATTTTTTTTAAAAAACATCTTTTTGATATTAGGCCTCAAAGCACTATAAGTTTAAAATGTTTAAAAACTATTATTTTTGAACAGAAAGTGATGAAGTAATTAATAAAATCAAGTGTTATACAGTGTAACATATGTTGCTGTTCAATTCGCCCAGATGGGGTTAACATCTTTGCATGTGGTATTAGAAGGCAGTGGAGCCAAAAAGTTTGATCAAAAGTGAAACTGAACAATGTTGTAATTACTACATATTGGAAAATTTGGAATAAGAATTCTAGAAAATAAGTTTGGTCAAACCAAAATATCTTTCTAGAATAATTTAAATCACAACATATGCTGTTTATTGCATATGTCAGCTGCTGTTTGGAACTTAAAACTGATTCTATCCAAACTTCTCAAGGTCTCAGTGTGGTCATCTGCAAAATGGAACTCACAAAACAATCTGTGAATCTTTGTGAATATTTCCCATAATTTATATGTAAGTGCATTGTAGACAATAAAGTATTATAAAATATTTCTGAAGTCAGAGTACCTATGAAAAAATTAATTTCCCTGTAAGTCTACCTGGATTTTCTATATGGCCAAGGGAATGTCAAAATTTACTAGTATTATTAAGATACTTTTAGTATGATCTCTGTCTAGTAAAATTTTAATGTGATGACTATTAAATAGCATATACCATTGTCATTCTTTGTCCTAACTTGTTGCTTTCACCAACAAATATATTTGATGTAGATATTATAAACAATTTAATGTTTGTGACCATATCATAAAATAGGATTGTCAGAATGGCATGTAGAATTCCCCACTTTTTATTGGTTATAATACTCATGTATTTCTATGTTTATAATTACATTTTGGTCTTCATCAGAGCATTAACACGTCTCTGAAATATATTTGTTTTCCATCTGCTTGCTTCAAGGGCTCCATTAAAAACCTTGTCTGGTCACATATGGTTATAATTGAACATCTCTGATTTAGATAAATGCATGAAGACTATTCCAAGTCATAAACATTAAAATGGTCTCTCATTGTCTTTCTGGAGAGAGGAAATATCAAATGAATGAGTCTTTAGAAGATTATCTAACACATCTCCCTCACCTGAAGATACATTTATACAGCAGCATTAATCTATATCCTCAGTTTTATTGCGTTCCTCAATATCATACCCTGAAGAGGTAGACTTAAGGTAAATTTGAGACTAGGGAAATCTAACAAACTCCTAAAGTGCAACCTGACTGACAGACTTCTGAATATGAAAAGACTGCATGACTTTAATGGAAATGCTTGCCTTTTTACAGTGGAAATTTAAAGAGCTACACAAAAGTAGAGCTAATAGTATAACAAGTACCGATATTTTGCTGATTTTGTCTCATATAACTTCACATTATTTCCCACATCCATGCACATATTTTTAGTGTTTTCAAAGGAAATCTCAGCACCAGTATGTGTTTCTGAACAATAAAAATGTTTTAAGTAGACCATGTAGTGTTATTATATTTAATAAAATTAATAATGAATCTTTAAAGTTTGATGTTTGGGTCTCTGAGGTCTCTTATTTTTTTAATGCCATTGATTTGTGAGAATTACAAGATTATTTGGACTACAGTTTGCTCTGCACTTGGTTGTTTCTTCACTATCTTATTTAACTTGCAAAGAGTCAGTTTTGATAGCATAATGTTAAGCATAAATGTCCATTCATTAATTTAGGCAGGATATGTAGTGCAAATGTATTTTGGAGTAACTGCTCACTCATGGTAATAAGACTTGAAGAACTTTTGAGTAACAGGGATGTTAGAGCTTGAAGGGAAATATGTATTTATGTTTATACTAATAGGAGGTTCATTAATGGATCAAATGTAGAGTTTAGAAATAACAATTAATAATAATATGATATGAATCAGTGTTGGCTTAATATATTAGCAGAATTTCTATTTTTCACTTTCTACTGTTTCTGTTTTTTGCTTATTCAGCAAAAGTAATTATGTAATACTGTTTCTTGCTAAATTATGTTAATTTGTCTATTGATATTAAGATATTTTTTTAACAATTTCTCAACAAATTCCTGTCAACAGAACAGCAATCAAAATTCATTTGTAGTTGTTTATAGAGAGAAAAATCAGTTTTCTAGC
Organism: Fukomys damarensis; assembly: GCF_012274545.1. Taxonomy (NCBI): domain Eukaryota; kingdom Metazoa; phylum Chordata; class Mammalia; order Rodentia; family Bathyergidae; genus Fukomys; species Fukomys damarensis. The sequence goes on from NW_022900932.1 coordinate 22,992,407, forward strand.
TTTTCATTTAGAACAAATTCCATGAAGAAACATTTGGCATCCATGTCACATTGTAAAATTTATATATTTTTTTCTCAAAATTTTCAGCTTTCTTACAGCAGAACAAAGGAGTTTTAAACTAAAATCCTCTTAGCCAAATTTCTACCTTAATATTTGATCTTCTACTTTGCATAGATGGCTGTGCTTTGAATGTAAAATTAATGTTTTTAAAAATTGTATCATTACAAATATTTAGTTATATTTGTCTTACAGCATTCTAATTTAAGAAAAAAATTGTATTGTTCATTTAATTCATTACATGTTATACTTTCAACTACCTGTGCTAGTAGAGTTTAATGTTTGACTTCCTGGCAAATATTTCAGCATTAAGAATTAAATTTCCAATTCACCAGGTCAGAAAAATAATAGAAGTCCTGATTTCTTAATAATAAAGTAGGTTAGTTCTGTTTTTTGTTTCTGAACCAAGATTTTTTAAAAAAATTTAAAGTGCATACTTAAGTTGTTAAACATCTAGGAGACAAGAAAACCGGCCTCAGTTTGTAATGTGAATTAGAGAGGATAGGAACCTATGAGTAAATATATTTTTCTAAAATGTAAGCTGGACTGTATTGTTAATATTTGAGGACTGTGGCCATTCCCTGATTGAAACGTTTCCTTAAAATTGTGGACATTTTCTTTTCTTTTTTGTTCTGAAATTCTCATTGTGTAATGTTTCATTGGTTTTGGTTCTCAATTTGTGGTTTCTGTTCTCTATTTGGGATCCTCCACCATGTCATTTAAATTTGCCATTTTATTATTCAGAATGTTAACATAGATAGAAACATTTTCATTATAATAAAAATCTAATTAAAAGAATAGTAGGAGGGAATGCTTGAGAGAATTTTGTGTCTAACAGCAGAGCCCCCATGTGGCAAAATTGTGATTCAAGCACAAATTGACTTAGTTCCTGGAAGGAAATGTTAGGAGTCCTCAACAAAAATAAAACTTATTTGCATACTAGATTGAAAATTCATTTTATTGTTCAATGAATGTGTCTTAAGATCTTATACTGTTACTGGTGCTAGGGCTGCAATAATGAGTAAGACAAATACTTGCCATCAAAAAACTTGCTTTCCTGTTGATGAGATAGTAAAAATAAACACCATAGTTACACACTAAGATGTCCACTAGTGATAGATACTACGAAGAAAAATAACAAGGATAAGGGTAGTTACAGTTTGATAGCATAGTAAGAAAATCCCTTCCTGAGGACTTGACAATAGAGTGCAAGTAGGCACTAGCTCATACGACTCTTTTCCCATAGAGGTAATCTGTTTTCCTGGTTTTATTGATCACAACTAAAAAGAAAGAAATCAAGCAATTTTTTTTTCTGTACATTCTGCACTTCACATATGACACTAAAAGTATGAGTTGTTCTCCCACACCAATCAATTTTCCAACTCTGTGGATATTAACTGGGTGTCTTACAATTCCAGACTCAGTTTTAATAGCATAGATGTTAATCATAAATGTCCATCCATTAATTTAGGCAGGACATGTAGTCCAAATGTGTTTTGGTGTAACTACTCACTCCTGGTAATAACTTAAGACTTGAAGAACTTTTGAGTAATATGGATGTTAGAGCTTGAAGGGAAATATGTATTTATACTAATAGGGGATTCATTAATGGATCAAATGTAGAGTTTAGAAACAAGTATGACCCCCAACTACCTAGAATTAATACCAAACCCACAGTTATGGACTTGGTCTTAAAAAATTGCCCTCTTTCAGATGCCAATTGAAATTGACTCCTTTCAGTTACCTAAATTTCTAACTTTGCTAACTTATTGTACTGCCTTTCTCAGAGTACTTGAAATTTAATAGGCAATATTAAATAAAATACCAAGGGATCACAGAAAACTAGATTTTATGCACATAATTTAAAAATCATAGAAAAGGGTTGTATTGAAAACATCTACTCTTGCTCCTTTTTTACTACTTCTTTATCAGTTATTCTTTTCCGAGGCAGTACTTTATTTTGGCTGGCATTTATTTCTTATGCTATCTGAATTTCATTGCTATTTTATTTATTTATTTTTTTCAGCTTTAATTGAGTTTCTTGATGCATTTTAGGGATACAGTACAGTTACATTCATTGTTGGGATCTTGTACCTCTACATGACAAGTCTTGATTCTCATTTTTTCCCCTTACCCCTGCCCTCCCTTCACCCCCTCCTCCCCTCCCCATCTACAAACACTTTATTTTCATCTTTTCATTATCTCACATTTTTTTCTTTTCCCTTATTACCCTTCCCCTACCCATCCCACCTTCCCTACACCTTTAGCTCCTTTCTTCTCATTTCTAAATGACAGTAATCTTATTAGGATCTTATGTTTTATTGCAGATTATTCACACCAGGGAAACTATTCGGTATTTACACATGTGTGACTTATTTATTTCACTTAGGAGTATATCTTCAATATGTATTCATTTTCCTATGAATGAATCTATTTTCTCATTCTTTATGGCTGAGTAATATTCCATTTTATAGAAAAACCACATCTTCTTTATCCAGTTTCCAACGGATGGGCAAATAGGCTGGGCAAATGTTCATTGATACTTTAATGTCTTTCTATTATGTCGACAGATTTAGTACTATGTATTCTCTCTGGTTCACATGTACAGTATTGAATGATTGACATCGTGCAACTTATAAGGACTATGTGAACACTGATGCTTGTGGATCAGGTGGTATACTAAATCATCATGTTTTCGTCTTCATTGAATTTTTACATTTCCTTGATGCTAAAAATTTCCCCCATTTTCTCTCTTCCTTTTCTCTTTTACATTTGTATAGTTTTGTCTGTACCTGGTGCTAGTACTTCTAGCATTTTGATAGATTTATCAAATGTCTGAGTTTTCCAAATACTGCAGATATCCAGGTAATCTTTTCCTCCTGCAGCTCTTTACTTTTCTACTCCCATATCTAATCATATCTCTTGGCTTAGTAAATCCCTTGCACTGTTCTTCAGTACGGGAATCTCTATTTTCTGGAACCCATGTCTTTGTGTGTTTATTTTATAACTCAATTGGATCCACTTCCACTAATAGATTCCTAAGAAAGAAAATATCTAAAATTAAAATGTCGTTTGAATTTTGTCAATTCACTATTACTATCTTAATTACTTTTTTTGTTGTTGAGACAAAATACTCAACACTCAAAGTTAAGGAGGAAAGGTTTATTGTAGCTCACAGTTTGTAGAGGTTTCAGTTCATAGTTGGCTGGCTCCAAGGCAGCATGGCATGGCAGAGGGGAATCACGGGCAAAAGCAATTCATGGCAGGTAGAATGCAGCAGAGCAGCAAAGTATGAAGAAGCAGCAGCAATGAGCAGAGACTCTCTTTCTCTTTCCCTTATAATCTATCCAGGTTTTCTATCCTTGGAGCAGGTGGCACTCACACATAGGGTATGGTAGCCTTATTCCTGGCATCACACCATGAATCAACCCCAGCATCACTTCCTTGATCCCAGCATCACATACTCTAGATCCTGCCACCTCCAAAAAGCCCCACCTATGACAGCATAAGGCTTGGTGGGAGGGGGGGGGATCTAGATACAAGCCATAACAATTACTGAGGGATAGACACTATACATATGATTATGGGTTAGAAACCATTTTCCTTCAGGATCTTTGTCCTCTCATAACTACCGTTATTCTTTAGTAAAATATACTGTATTATATTTTTCTGGAAGATTTTATAGTACTTTCTTTTGCCAGGTATAAGAAGATTACACTAGAATGTACTTTGTTTTTTGTCCTTTTCTTCATTCATTGCTAGGGACTCAGTGGACCTTTTAAATCTAGAGGGTTATGTCCTTCAATTCTATAAAAATTTATTGTATTTTTAAAAAATTATCTCTTGACATTTTCTTTGTTCTCTCTGGAATTCTAGATTTTGAACTTCCTGGATTTGTTCTTTGGCTTTTCTTTCCTACTTTCCATCTCTCACCTTTTATTCGGGGTGATTTCTCAGTTTTGTGCTGTAATCTTTTATTTATTAATTAATAATTTTGATTAGGTATCAACATACAATGGCACAGGCAAGTCTAGCAATGATGCTACTGGTTTAAGCAGTGCTACAGAGGCAGAGGTCAGACTCTGAAGTCCTATGAGGTTGGAATATTTATTATGTGACTTTTTACAGAAACAGTGGGCCAACTCTTGCTCTCTATCCCATCTCAGTTTAAGTGATCATATTTGTTAATTCCATGAGCATCTTCCTTTTTCTTTTTGAGCTTTTCTTATAGTATTTCAATTATTATTACAGATGTGACATCTTTTCTTATTCTGAGGGATAGTATACTTATTGCCTACCACAGAGTCAATGTTTCTTCTAAGATAATTTAGTGAGCTCATTTTTGCCTTTTTCATGTTGGAGGCTTCTCTCAACTATTAAGATTTATGTGTGTTTATTCAGATTAATGAGGAAGGCACTAAAAGCTGATTAAAAGCTCCTTGTATGTCGGCAGTTTTGGCTTTGGATTTTGTGTTAATAAGAATAGACAGTGAACTTTCTTTTTCGTGGAGGAATCTCTCTATGCCTATTGGTAGATTATTTTTTCCAGCAGAGAAGACTGTCAGGCTCCTGCATGGGAGCTGGGTATCTGCTGCCAGTGTTCTGAGACTAAGTCAGGGAAAGAGTATTAAGGGCTTCATGATCATTATGTACACCCTCATTTTATTTTCCCTCTTCTATTATAAACAGCACTGCTATGTTTACTTTACTTGTATCAAATTTCTCAAGTTTTAATTCACCAGAAAATAAACTTTGTTCTGCTAAAAGGAAAAGAGAGTCTTTTGGTTCCTTGTGGGAAAGAAAGATGCAGTTCTGGCAGTTGGCCACTCTTCATGAAGACTTTAAACCAGTCTCCAGAGTTTTAGTGACTGTTATTTCTGGTGGCTCTTAAGACTTTTGGAGCATAATAAAATGTCTCTATTAAGCACTTAGGTTGTAGATTCCTTCATTCTGCTTATCTACTATTCATTCTCTACTTTACAGAAATTTGTAGAAATTGTTCATCCATCTTGATTCCCCTTTTTCCTCATTTGTATTCATTCGTCATTACATGAATTTTGACATGGCATTACAATTAGGAATGAATCAATGAATCTGAAATGTTTCAGATATGAATTTCTCATGGCAGATTTCAGGCAAGGCAGGTGGCGGCAGAGGTTAAAGGAGAGACCAGCAAAGTTGCTATATAAACTAGAACTACAGAATGGAAATGGGGGTCAAAGATAGTTGAAAAAGTGAGTTGTTGTCCTCCTTTGTTACCCATCTCTTCCAGTCTGTCTTTCACTAATATCACTATAAGATCCCTTAGTGCACATTTCTTTGTATACTCTTTTAAATAAGAAGGAACTGGAACATATGTTTCTTAAACTCATAGTTTAAGAACTGTATAGATTAGTAAGATGGTTTATTTTATTTACTCTTCTGTGGGCTTTAAGTAAAATGTCTCCCCATTTGTTCAATAATTTGTAAATTTGGAAGCATAACTTATGTAAGGTTTCCCCATCACCTCCTTTTAGCCTATACTACCCTGTTCATAGTTTTGCAGGCCAGAAGCCTCCAAAAGTGCTAGAGAAAAATGTAACAACCTATTTCATGTATTATATATTAAGTGAAGATATTAAGGAAATATACTTGGTAGTAATAGAATAGCTTGTTGTGTTCTTGTAAGCTAAAGTTTGTCTACCATTTTATATTTGTATTTTTACTGCAATTGTAAACATTTTCAACATCTGTAAGTGTCTTTAACTTGAGCAAAATATTTCCTCAAAAGAATAAAGAAATATTGAAATAAAGATAATAGAGTTTTAGGGCCGGGGATTTGGCTCAGTGGTTCCACTGCCTGCCCCCCAAGTACACGCACCTGAGTTTGGTCCCCGGTACTTTAAAAAAAAAAAAAAAAGAGAGGGAGAGAGGAAGATAATAGAGTTTTAGATAAACATTCTTTTAAAAAACAACCATAGCTGGGTGTGGTAGTGCATAGGAGGCTGAGGTAGGAGAATTGCAAGTTCAAGCCCAGCTTAGGCAACATAGCAATTTAGATGCTCAAAATAAAAATTAGAAAAAGGACTGGCTCAGTATCAAAACATAAAAAATAAACAAATAGAACAAATAATAAAACCCCTAAATCTACAACTTGAATGAAATTGTCATTTATTTTTATACTTTTTTATATCCATATTTTCTAGTCGTCATATTTTAAAATACATTTTCAAATTTAAAAATTTATTTTTTCTTCTAATTTGTATCATAACCTGGTGGAAAAATATTAAGAAAAAAATGAAGTTGTTATGTGTGTACAGTGCTGGTGATGATAGAGTAAGTGTGTATGTGTGTGGGAGTGTGCGTGTATTTGTGTGTGTGTGTTCCTAGGAACTAGAACTTTACAAGTAAATATAGTATTTTATATAGGCAACCATGTATTTATGATCCAAATATGTACATTCTGATTACCCTGGATTCAAAATCAAGTCATGGTCATCATATAATATAAATTATTTTTTCTAATCATTTGCTAATATTTGAGGCATGGATTTCACTTCAAGTCAACAGCTTACATTGATTCTATATATTTTCATTTTTATAGTCTCTTGTAAAAGGCCTGCATATATGTTTGGTCTGGTGTATATAATTTTTGAGGCTTGGTGTTTTCTTTTTGAGATACTTTAGACTTTTGCCTAAAGAAACCAAAACAATGAAACATGTTATTATATATTCAAACCATTGGTTCTGTTTCTTAAGCTTTGTATATTTTCTGTCGATACTTTTAAAACCCCAGTGGTTCTCCATAATTTCAAGTTGCAGGCAGGCTGTTCAAGTTAACCTTGGAAAATACTATAGGATACCAAGTAATAGTGATATTAAGGCTTAAAACACTCTCAGAATTATTAATGATTTTGCAATTATTTTATCCAAGCCATATTTTATAGATCAGAAAACTGAAGCCCAGAGAGATAATAATTGGCTGAATTCTGATATTATGCAGAAATAGGAACTTTGAACGGAATCTAGCTCCTTTGACACTAAGGTCTGTGTCTTACAACAATCCTGTCTTTAATACCAAGTCAAAGACTGTGTCATGAGAAAAAAAGTACTGGGTACTACAGATTACATTCTTCCTCGCCTCATGTAGATTTAACTAGACAACTAGAACTTAAAATTTATTTGTTTTAGATAAAATGCAAACGAATGCATGTTCAGCTCTTCTTTACAGTTTTATCCCTTCCATTATAGCAGTAATGCATATTTATTGCAACACACAGACACCATGGTCTAACCATTCAAAGGTGATACCCATTAGTAATTTGGCAGCTGTACAACTTCTTCATTAACTTGAATTTAGTGCATCACATTCTTTATACTAGACAAAACAGTTCTTTTAAGTTTCTCCTTCCATTTTTTAATGTTGAATTATTCAGGTTTATCTATCCTAAGCCCTGAAACGTGCAACTTATTGTCTCTGAAAAAGAGAGGTTACTAATATTCTAGTACACGGAGTCTCTCTCCCCTGTGGCTAACATGATCTTTTAAATAGCACGTTATTCCACCCCATGGGACAAAGTAAACAGAAAATAATTACTGCCTTTCTTTCATTTGAGATTTAGTGAATCTTCAGGGGCCGGGCATAAAAGTAAACTCCATAACATCTTACCCTCTTCCCCAAATGCTGTCACACACATTTGGTTACAGTGCTGTGGTGCTTAGGTCACACAAATACCTCACTGTGGTGTTCATTTAACAAGCAGACTTATCCTCATGATGCACACAAAGTCCGTCTAATTTGGTTCAATATGTTGTTGGATAAAGCCAAATGATTAGATCTCAAAAAGAATAAGAGAAAAAGAACCAAGTGTAGCTTTATTCCAGTGCTCCTGCCACCCTGCTGAGCGCCATTTATAGTGTGAGTCTTGTGTTCATCTTTGTTCTGCCTCAAATCTCCAGTTTATGCTTGTTTTTTCTTTCTGTGGAATGCATTTGCCATAATAGACTCAGTTCCCACGCACCACCTCATGACTGACTTTTAGATCTTGCAAGCCAGGTCATTCTTTAGATACTTCTGATGTAAACAAACAAACAAACAAACAAACAAACCAAAAAAACTCTGATCTTTTTAACCGGGCCACCTCCTATCTAGCTTATGAATTGGTTTTCTTGGAAGAGATGATCATCGTGAGTCCAGTCAGATGTGGTGGAGGGTTCAGGGGAGCAGTGAAGTTGGCAGGGACATATTAACACATTATTTAGCTGGGGCTATTAAAGGACAGTTGATACAATCTGATACAAAGATCCTGAAGAACTTGTCCAACTCCACCTGTTTGCTATGTCCACTCATTGTTCAAAATACTATGCAACTTAGAATATAGTTACACCAATTTATGGTTCTCTGAACAAGTCCTGTTCTATGAGGCCTTGAATCATCACAAATATTGCTCTGTCTTATTATAATAGAGTTACCTTAGTTTCTGCCTGGTATCTTTTATAAGATGTATCTGAATCTTATATTCTTCATAGGAGCTTTGGTGATTTTTTTCACAAAGCACATTCCGTGTATGCTATATCCATAAGTTATATAAATACATTGTACTATAATTTTTATATGTACTTGTGTATATCCCCCAATAAAATATTATTTAAATTTAGAGAAATCTAGAATGTCATTCATCTCTAAGTTTCCCCTCTTAACAGATAATACATATTCAATTTGTGTTAAAAAGAAGTGTTCAGATGACTTAAAAGGAAATACTTCTAGTGGGTATATTCCGTTTAAGACTCCCTGGAAGTAATCTGAAGCTGATTCACAAATCTGTGTTACCTAGCCCAAAAGTGCAAGGCAAGTATGTACTAAGCACAAAGAACAATGAAACTTTGAGTCACTTAACCAGGAAGCTCTTCACTTTTAACATTGCAATCTCTATTTGACTACGAGGCAATGCAGATAAATTTTCACTGCTCTTTCATTGCTTTTAAACCTGAGAAATTCTACTGAGGGCACTTTTATTTGTGTCTAAATATAGTGAACTTGGAGGTACAGAAAACAAATCTTTATTTGGAGTTTTTGTCAGTATGTGCTTGGGTAATCTGGGGAGAAACTTCTCTTTTGAAGCTATTTACTTTTAATTTTTTTCACTCATAGTATTTCCTCAAGTAGCTCAAGTAGGCTCTCACTGAGGACCTACTCAGAATATCTGGAGATTTCAAAATAAAATAGAGAAGAGCTTGTCCACAGTCGTGTGAAGAATGACGGCTTCAGAATGCAGCTTGAAGAAGCCTCACCTAACAGACCGAAATCTGGCCCCATGTCTACTCTGTGCTGTCCTGTTCTAGGTGCTGGAGGTAGAATTAAGGGAAAAGACACATGCATAAGGTTTATAAGAAGTTCTTAAAATGTGAATAGTGGGCTGTCATTAAAAAATAAGCACAGAGCACCTGTGACACTATTAATAGTAATGACACTATTTACACTCAGCCAGAGCAAGAACTAAGTCCTAGAAAAGCTAAACTATTGTGATAAAAACAAACTTTTTTTTTTTTTTTTTTTTTTTTGTACCAGGGATCGAACTTGGGACCTTGAGCTTGTGAGGCAGGCAGCGGAATCACTGAGCTAAATCCTTGGCCCAAAATAAACATTTAAAAAATGAATCATTAATATGTTTAGCCTTAGCAGCAGCTAGAATACACCTTCATTTTATAAATTCTTAGTAGAAATGGTTTCCAGGTTATAAAACTTAGCCTAACCAGTATCCAGCATGACCAGGACCTCTTAGAGAACACCCATACCATTTTGGACAATAAAAACCCAAGTGAGCATTATTGGTCCGTACCTGAAAATCTCCACTTCAAGGTGTCTTTGATAGTTTACACCATGCTTTCATCCTGAACATTTGTTAAAATAGTTGAAGTGCCATGGTGACAGCTTGGATAAGATTCTTGTCCACAAGTCCTGTGACTTGACTGAGACAAATGTGGACCTGTTGTCAGAAATAGTTGTGTCTGGCAGAATGTACACTACGAGGAACTGGCACAGAGTCACATTGTCACCACAGCGGCCTGAGGTAAGAGGCAAAAGCACTTGAAGTTATTGTGGGATGCAGTACACTGAAGGGGAAAGTTTTTACCTCATAATGCGGAATCTATGTGGAGTTCAGATCCAAAGTTTTTGGTCTTTACCCACAGGAAAATTAGGTGTCTTAGGCAGTTTTGTCGAGCAGCCCGGCATGTGGCGCACACTAACTTCCTTTAGACTTTTTAGTATCAGAATCAATTTGAGGCCATCAAAATAGTGCTTCTAGCCAAAGCTTTCAAACAGACAATTCCCAGATGTGCTATGCAGTCAAGCCAAAATGTTTTCTGGAATGATAATGTAACTTCTTTACAAATGTTATCTTTATGTTAAGAAAACTCATATTGATGTTTTGAGATTGAGCTTTATTGGTCAGTTTTCCTAATAGCCTTCCTGACTTCCACTTTATGACAAGGCACAATCTGGGTTCCTTTTAATTAACTTAACTTATTTCATCAGACTGGAGTAAGAACCAAGGCAATATTCTCTTATGTAATCTCCCAGTTAGGAGTGACACAAATATTTCGATGTAGTGGGGGGTAGCCTTCCCAAAGATTAGCTATTGATGGTGTTCTCTGAACTACAATGGATAGTAGGATGAGTTGAGAATATTAATCACTATGCAGACACATCCTATAAATTCATCTACGAGTCCCTAATATGGAATACTGAAAGCACCAAGATTGATAGGAACATAATACAACTTTTAGTTTATTTTAAGATGGAAACATCTCTCAAAGTAAGGCTCTCAGCAAACAACTGAAGGGGCGTCAACTTTTTCACTAAAACATGTAACATATTTTTAAAAATCATTTTTATTTGTCAATTATGGATTGTCTACCTGAAATATCTAAGAAATTCAACTGAAAAGTTATTAGGACAAGAAAGGATAGAACTTTGAAATTTACGAAGTAAGTGTATAAAAGCAATTGCTTCCTATTTGTTTTCAAAATTTTAGTAAAACAGGAAAAGATTAATAAATTAGCAAAGCTAAAAAATTTCTTGCAAATATAAATTAAATAAAGTATAAGAAATATGCAGGACCTATGGGGGGGAAAACAAAGTGACAGTGATATCACAAATGTTACTGAGGGGTAAAAAGGAGAAGGATTCAGTTTTTGATTGGAAGATTCAACAGCTTAAATTAATTTATGTATATATTTAATGCAACATGATCAAGACCTCAGAAATATATTTTGTCTAATTCTGTTTTAATATTTTTCATTGTTTAACATTTTCTTATGCACACTTAAAAATACATATACAAATAGAAGAAATAACCGAATGGACTTTCCTGTCACCATCATGCAGGCTCATTGTCAATAATTAATGACACCTGGCCAAATTTCATTTATTTATACTCCCAGTTTCCACTCACCCTCAAGCATCACTTTGCATCAAATGACAGACATCTTATAAACATCTGTATGTAATTCTGAAAGATATATTGCTAGATGTTATCATCCCATTATTAAACATTAGCAGAAAATTGACTTCAAGTCAAATGCTAGTGAACATCAAATTCATTTTGCACACACATACACATATATACATACACACATATATATCTATATACTATAGCTGTATAATGTCAGCTTAAATCAAGATCAAAGCTAGATCATCAGATTGTGTTTAATTAATACAAATTAATCTTTTCTTGAAACTATACTTGTTTGCCTTCCTCTATTTTCTGTCTTGTACTAGATTAAAGTCACTGAATTTCTAATTATACAGGATTTCCCACAATCTGGATTTTGTTGAGTGCATTCCATGATAAGGCTTAAAGTTTGTCTCTAACCCTTTACTTCCCATAAGCCATGCTTAGGGCATACAGGCTTGATCATATCCATATTTGATATGTTGGCAAGAATGCTTTATTTGGGATGGTGAGTCCTCCCATCACATCATGTGAGGAAGTACATCGTGTCTGATGTCCCTTTACTAAGATAGTAAAATTTATTAGTAGGTTTAGATGGCTGACCTAATTCATCCATCATGAAGTTCTCCATCAATTTTTCACTTAACACTTTAGTAGTCATTTTTGATTATTGCATTTGTTTGTTCACTAGGGACTACAAAATAGTGCTATTTTAATTCAATCATTCCTTTCCATTTGTTAGCTGAAATTCTTTATTTTGTATTGAAATTTGTTGTTTTTGTTTATGTTAGGAATGCTTACTATGAGCTCTACCTTATAAAACAGAGAGATAAAACTTAAAACAAAAATTTAAGGGCTCAATTCAATATTGTTAACTGCTGGCAGCATGTTGTACAGAGTTTTAGGATGTATTTCTCTTGAATAATTGAACATTTCTAGCCACTGTAAAGCAACTCCTCTCTCCTCATCTCAGTACCTGAAAATTACTAATTTACTGTCTGTTTATATGAGTTTGACTATTTTAAATACCTGTTGTAAGTGAAATTGTGTAATGCGTTTGTGTTTCTGTGGCTTATTTCTGAGATTTGAATCATTCTATATGATTTTGCACAGAAGGATTTTTTTTTCTTTCTTTAAGTCTTAGTAATATATACTATGTAGGTACATACTTTATTTTCTATATCAATTCATCTGTCAATGAACAGTTAGGTTGTTCTCATATCTTGAGTATTGTGATAAAGCTGCAATAAATATGAGAGTGCATCACTTTGAGATCCTGAATTTAATTCTTTGGATGTATCCTAAGTTAGGATTGCAGAATTGTAAGATAATTCTATTTTTAGTTTTCTTGAGAAACATCTATATTCTTTTCCACAGAGTCTGTAACATTTTATATTTTCATCAATATTGTACAATGGTTCCAATTTTCTGTATCTCTGCCAACATTTCTTATTTTGTTGTTGTTGTAATAACCATCTTAGCAAATGTGACGTAGTACCTCATGATTTTGATTTGTTTTTCTTTGAGGATCTGTGATGTGGCACATTCTTTTCATGTACCTGTTAGCTAAGTTTTTGTCTTCTTTGGAAAAATCTCTATTGAAATTCCTTGTCCATTTTTAAAATTGGGTTTTCCCATTTGCTGTCAAGTTATAGGGGTTCCTCATATATTTTGCATGTTATTCCTCATTAAATATTATGATTTGCAAATATTTTCTCCCACTCTGTAGGGTGCCTTTTTACTCTGTTAATTGTTTGCTGTACACAAGCTTTTAAATTTAATGTAGTTCCACTCACTTACTTTTGTTTTTGTTTCCTGTGTTTTTGGTGTCATAGATAAGAGATCATTGCCAAATTAGTGTCATAAATATTGCTCCTTACGTTTTGTTCTAGGAGTTTTACAGTTGCAGGTTTTAGATTTAAATCTTTAATTTATTTTGAGGGTTTTTTTTTTGGTGCATGGTGTACGGTAATAAGGGTAAGGGTTCAATTTCATTTTTTGCATGTGTATCTGTTTTATTGAACATCATTTTCTGGGGAGACTGTCTTTCCCCATTTTGCATTTTTGGCACCATACATATATGTATGTTTATTTAGGGGCTCCTTATTCTGTTTCCTTTGTCTGTCTGTCTGTTTTCCGGCCAGCACCATGTGTTCTTTGGATTATTGCAGTTTTGTAGTACATTTTTGAAATCAGAAATTGTGATACTTTCAGCTTTGTTCTTTCTCACGATTGTTTTGGCTATATTTTCTCTTTTGTGGTTCCATATGAATTTTAGGCTTTCTTTCCTGAAAGTTACCTATAAAAATAATCTTACTATATACAATATCGATATTAAGGCATGTTTTATTTAGGAAAGAGAAAAAAAACCAGATTCTTTTCTTTAATTATACATTTTGTGAATACTGGCTTAGTGCTCTAAAATTCTCTAGAAATGATCATTGAATTGTTTTTAAATGTCATTGTGATCATGTGTTGGTCAGATTTCTGTTATTGTGACAACATAGCTGAGATAAACAACTTAGAAAAGAAAAGGTTCATGTTGGCTGGTGGTTTTAGAGCTTTCAGTCATTGGATGGCTGCCTCCAAGGCAGAAAGGTCATGGTGGAAGAGTATGGTAGGGGAAAGCTGCTCACCATATGCCATCCTGAAAACAGAGAGGGAGTGCGCTGGTGGGCTCCCTCCTTTATTCTGCTCAGAACCTCACTGTACTGAAGCATGTGCCCTGCGTTCATAGAGGACCTTTTTCCCTCAGTTCACTGGTCCAGACATCAAACATCTGGAAATATCCTCACAGAAACACCCAGCACTGTGCTTTTACTGATTTCCTAGGTGTGTTTCAAATAAATCAAATTGAAAATCAAGATTAACCATCACAGACTGCGTGGACTTTATCATATTTGATATATTTCAATTCATTGTAATTATTGTTCTTTGTGATGTTCAGTTCATTGCATCTAGGTCAATCGGTTTTTCTTCAAATTTGCTGCCCAGTCCCTTTGATAGGACTCCAGTAGTCACTGAAACTTCCTCACATTCTGACAGAACTAACGATGCCAGGCTCTTCTCTTACATTTTCTGTCCTGACCATGAAGCAGCCATATCACTAAAGTCAGCTTGGCTCTTTTTGTGTGCACATCCAGACCCTGAGATTACTGGTCACTATGTAACTAGTTACTTTCTAGGTCTGTTCTGTACGAAGATGTTGGAAGAGAAGTATTTTGTGTGTTTTTAATACTTTATATGATTCAAGTTCAAACTAGGTTTATGGTATTTAACTTATTCATATGCTTATTGCCTTTACATTGAAAGTCTCGGCATATAATTCTATATGTATATACAATAATTAAAGAATAAGACCAACATTATTAACCATGTGATTAATACAATGTTTTAATATTTCTTTGCAATTCTTATTTCCCTTAGGATATACCCATTAGACATAAATAATCAAGCTATTAGTTTATGCTGTTTAAAATAGTGTCTCTGGTGTGAGAAACTGAAAGTGTAAATAAGGCTCAAAATGTATAATAGATTATGTGAAATAGGAAGGGGAAGCACAAGTGGGAGGGTAGGGGAAAGGAAAGAAGGGAATGGAATTAACATGAGACAATGAAAAAATGGAAACAAAGTCTTTGTAAATAGAGAGGGGTGGGGGCCGGGGATTTATCTCAGTGGTGCCACCACCTGCCTCACAAACTCAAGGTTTCCGAGTTCGACCCCCAGTACTAATAAAAGAGAGAGAGAGAGAGGGAGGGCAGGGGAATGGAGAAAAATAAGAGTCAAGATATAGTATGTAAAGGTAGAAATCTCCAATTTGGAATATCATTTATTTTATACCTAAAATGTACTAATAAAATTAATTTAAAAATAAAATAATTTGTGTGTGGGTTAGTTTACCAACTCATACATAGTTATATTCCCTCACATCATTTTGCTTTTATTTTTTAGGGACTATCTCTGTAGTATGAACTAATTTCATTTAAAAATTATTTAAAACATTCCAAAATCAAAATATCAAAGTAAAGTACATTTGGAAAAGGATGGATTTTTCTATTGTCCCCATTTGTATTTTCCCATGCACACTATCATTTTTACTAAAGATATGTGCATGTGTATATTTATGGCTGTGTTTGAATGTGTATGCATTCCTATCCCCCCTTTGTTAAAAGGTCGCATACTACATATGCTTAAATGTCTTTCTTTTTTCAGCTTTAATTGAGTTTATTGGTACATTTTAGGGATACAGTACAGTTACATTCATTGTTGGGATCTTGTACCTCTACATGACAAGTCTTGATTCTCATATGCTTAAATGTCTTGATGATTTTCATTGGCAAAAAATATTCTTCTAATATTTGGTAACATTTCTCATTGTTCAACAATTCAATACATTTTTACTGAGTGCTCAGTGGGGTGATATTCCTATGATACTAAAATTAGTTAGCGACAGCATCTACTCTAAGACCTAATAGCAGAGAAGACACTCAAAGCAGTGATGACTCCCTAGTCCTAAGTGCCATTGGAAGTGAGACCACAGTGTCGTCATAGGAACTCAAAGAAGGACACCAAATGCAGACCGGAGGAGCCTTAAGCTGAGTCATAAAAAATGGGCAAAATTTGACTAGAATAACAGGAGAGACAAGAGGTTCAGGAAGAGTGGGAGGCACTAATGCAATTTCATGTATGAGGAAAGGAGAGCACAGACACTACAGAAAGATACTAGAGAATCTGGCAGAAAGAGCCTGTCTGCTGGAAGCCCTTTCACTCTGGACCACTCTATATCTGAGTGTGGAATAAATTCCTAGTAGCTGAGCAAGGAAGGGACTTCTAAGACTGTTGATCCAGAGTTAGAGTTTAGAAAAAACTACTCTTCATTGATTTGTTTACCAACATTAAGAAGTGATTCGGGGGGGGCGCTATTTGGCTCAGTGGTTCTGCTGCCTGCCTCACAAGGGCCTGAGTTCGATCCCCAGTACCAAAACAACAATAACAACAACAACAATAAAACAAAACAAAAAAGTGATTCATAGTTCATATTGCTTTCCATCATATTCTTAAGTAACAAAACATTGCAGCCTTAAAGAAATGGTATTATTAGTATAAACAAACACTAACAAATAAGTCTATGATCCAACTACCCAACATTTAGTTTATCCCCTCCCAGCTTGTTATGTTATCTAGCATGGAAGTTTCAAAGAAACAAAAATATGAATTTTGCTTTATAGAATTTTGCTATGTAATAGAAATGTAGCCATTTAAAGCACCAAAAAGTCATGGAACTCAGTGGAGTACCATATAATATTTACATTTGAGTTTAAAAATAAATACCAAATCTTGTGCTAAATTTGTTCCTATTGTATGTTATTATTTATGGTAGCTATTGTTCATAGAGAGCTTAGGCACGCAATGTTCTAATGACTTATATGAGTTGCCTCTATTCATTCTTGTGACTTCTTTATACGTAATCACTTGTACTACTATTGTTTTATAATAAGGAAACTGAAGCACCTATAGAGTCATTATATCAGGGTTTATAACTAGTGAATAGTAGGACTGGGTTTGCATTCAAGCAGTCTGTCTCCAGGGTGAATGGTGTTAGTGACAAAAGCACACTGCTTTCCCTCTCGTGGCATCTAGAAAATGAAATCAATAAGCAAAAAGTTCAATAAAATATGTGAAAGAATATTTCATATTAATACATTTCTAGTAATAAACATTTTCCTCACTTAATAAACACATCTTGATTTTACTGAAAATACATTTTGATCTCCTTTACAAAATTTTGGATGGTCTTTAACTCAGCCATTGTAAGATCCATCAATTCCCAGTGCTCAACAGGTGAGATACCTGCAGTCTTACAAGCTATAGTAACACAGCTGGTTCGTAATAAATAAGGGCTGCAATTCATGCTTCCTGTCTGACATAAGAAACTGTGAGAACTGGAGCATAGCTTTTGTGCTTTTGAGACCCAAAGTAACCAAAGGTCGCTCTGATGGGATCATATTTAATTCTAGACCTTCTAAGACCCAAAGAAGTAAAAGACAGAATTGAGGTTGAATCTAATTTAGAGAGTATGCTTCTATGTGCACTCAAAACAGGTCGTTTTCATTTATTTTTTACTTTTTTCTCTATAGCTATTACAGATGGCACGATTATATACAAATATAGCTTCCCAATGTACTTCTTACAATTTTACTGTGAATTTCTTCATTTTCTAATATTTACTTAATGCTCTGGTCATTTTCAAATCTTCTTGCAAATTAAAAGCTTACTAAAGTACAGTATTTACAAGGACTTGCTTCAAAGGGAATAAGACTATTTTACTTGATGTCACAGTTAATTGGTTTTAGTTCTATATAAAAAGCAAAAACTGCTGAATCTTCTTTCTTTTCTTTGTTGAGATTATTGTGCTCTTCAAAATCTGCAGAAAAGTGTAAAGCACAATCAGAGTGATAAATGTCAAAAAAATTTTGGGTATCTTAAATAAAATATGAACCTACACAAATACAGGGACATAAATGAATTTCAATTACTATATAATTTGAATGCTGTATTAAAATGTTATATTTTTATTACCAATCTTTTAATGTCTGGGTTGGATATGTCTATTTAGAAGGATAACATATAGCCTTACAGCAAAATAATTAAGAGTATATCATTCAGTTCCAAAAGAGGCCAGCTTGCATTGAAATCTAATACACTAGATTTCTCTATTTTTTCATTGATTTCCTGGATGAAATAACTTAATTTTCTAATCTTATTTAAGAAATCTTGCTTTATTAGTAGCTACTAAGTGCAAGTCACTGTAATTATCTTGTAGTTTTTAACATAAATTCCTTTCAGGCACATTGGTTATGATTTTTATTTCGTTATGGTGCTTATTTAAGTCTGCCTAACTGGTTTTCTTTTTAAAATTTTGTTCCTTAGAATGCTTTATTTGCCATCTCTTCTAGCATTTGTACTTAATCCATACTTAATGCTGATTTCATTGAATTCCCTTTACTAGTAATCTCTTGTTTGCTAAAGAAGTTATACTTAATCATTTGAATCATTTTAAAAGAGTCCAGAGGGCCCAAATTAGCCGTTCCTGTTAGAATATACCATCTCACTGGAATTACTTGTTAAATAGCTTATTTATTTACTCTTCTGTGTCAACACAGTGTAAGCAATAAAAGGACACAGCACATCTTGATTACTTTCTGTATTTCAAAATATTTCTGATGTTTTTTGAATCTCTCTATAGAGCTCTACAATGATTTTCTACAATAGAAAATTACATGCAAAGACTCAAAGGTCCAACCTCTTCTAACCTAAACTCAATACTTTTGCTTAGGGAACTAAGATCATTTATAAAACTCACAGAAAAGCAGATTCATCATCTCAAAGAGACAACTAAACATGACAGTTGAGGGTATTTGCAATTGAAAGAGAAAAAACAGGAGCAGAGTTGAAAGCTGTATAATTATCTCATTCACACCATGACTAGCTTTAAAGTGATTTATTCAAAATGGTTACCCTTGTACCCTTACCTCATTTCTTGACTGTGCTAATTCTGATTTTGGCATTTGTCTATAGAATATACTTTTTCTTCCTCTTGAAAGGGAATTGCACTGCATTTTCAGTATTGTTTAAATCAGTTAATCGTATTTCCCAATTATCGTAAAACATTAGTTATTTGGATTTCAAGTTGCAATTTTCTTAGAGAAAGCTTAATATCTTCATTAAACATACAATCATAGTTAGGTAATTAGCATCATGAATGCTGTAGTTTAACCTTGGCTGCCACTATTTTTGGTTTCGAGTATATGTTAGGTTTCCTCATTTTTAACAAGTTTAGAAGGAAAAATATCATTTTTAAAATTCTACTTCCTGGTTCCATCAAATACAAAGTTCCCCTTTTAAAAGTTTCCAGACATAATATAAATGTGTTATAAGTCTCATCTATCGTTTTATAAATAAAGGTATCCTTGAATGTTTCTAAAAGATTAAAATGATTTACAATGTAGTTTTCTTGGAGTGAAATTGCACTAATAATTTATTTAAAAATCATTGTTTATTTCTTCAGTTTATTGGGAAACAAGAAGATTCAAAATAATGAATTCAAAAGAAAATATTGCATACTGACATTGTCCTTGATTAAAAATAGTAATTGAGAAGCAATTTCATCTCAGCTGAGTCACCATTTTAGTTGCCATTGCACTCATGACATTTTTTCTTCTTCGTTGAATAGTTTCTCACCTTTTAATTAAGAGATGTTAAGGAACTGTGGATATTTGTTTATAAAAATATAAGTGTTTTAAATTTTAATTAATTTTTGCCGTTTTGGTTTTGATTTTTAAATTTAGAAATTATTATATAAGGTACAAAAGCATAGATCAGAGAAGACAAAGCATCTTTCACAAGGTTTATATGTTTGGTAATAGCACAGGGCTCTAGATACATGGTTTAGTGTTTCTTTGGATCTGTAGTGCCTTTTGTTTCCTTGATTTGAAAAATTTTAGAAAGAAGGTATGTAGAATTTCTAGCCCAGATGTTACCAGAGATGGTCTTGTATAATACAGTAGTAACTTAACTTAAACTTTATATATATAGAACTATAGTCCATATTTACATGACTTAAAAAATTATCTTCCATTCTCTTCCTCTCGACCTCTATCTCTTTCTGTCTCTAAAATCCACACTGAAGAAAAACAAAGGCGATTTTGGAAAATGTACAGAAGCAGTTGTGTAAAACCTGCTACTGACACAGATTCTTTTAGGAGAAAACATATTGACTGATCACCCTTACAATGAAGACGAAGTCTGAATATTTTTTCAGAAAATGATTTAAAATGATATATAGTCTGATTAAAGTACCCTTCAAAATTCCGTTTTAGCCTTGGAACTAGGGATTCCATAGTGAGAGAACCATTAGACCCATCTAGCAAGAATTTAGGCTGACTTCTGAAGAAAGACCTAACCTCACATTCCTTGCCATTTCTCTCCACCCTTTTTATGTCTCCCAAACTACATATTTCACTTAATTTATGAAAAAGAAAGAATATATTTGTTCCCATGGTGATGAATTCAATGCTAACATCTTGAAATGCACAACCTTGAAATAAAAGCTCAAACAGAAATACCAATTGCAATTTGGGTAAATAATTTCCCACAACTATTCCCAAATTGGATCCTCAGATTTGAGTTGAACACATGGTAATATTTTCACCCACAAGTCTGTGGAAGAAAGGTTGGTTTTATTAAGAACTTGCACCACGGTTTGGAGAAGGACTTGGGGAACTGGCCAGAGATCTCTTCCAGAGTTGAGGTGGGTGGGCCATGCAAATGGTTCATTTCCTTTCCCTGCTTCTTCCTCTTGTGCTCTAATCTCATGTCTTCAGTCCTTTGCAAGGAATTCTCTTTGGGCCTCCTAATAGTATACCAGTGTTTTCCAGTATCTCCCATCTTAGTAAAGAACATAACCATTGCTTTCCCTTGAATCTTTTCTTCAGTCACAACCATTCCTCACTATTCTTTTAACTTTTTTGATGGTTAGTTTATCTGCGTCAGATACTTCATTCTTCAAGCCACTTCCTGTTTGTTTTTCCCATTTCCCCATTAAAATTGTTCTTGTCAAATGTCTCCATGTTACTAAATTTAATGGCCATTGTTTTGCCTCAATCTTATCTTATATCTTCCCAATATTAATAGTTACCTACCTTCTTTGTTTTGACCCCTCTTCCTTTTTTTCATCCTAGACATCAGACATACACTTCTAAAATTTTTCCTTGCACTGTTTTTAATGGTTTTTCTCTAATGGACCCTAAAATCTTTGGACACTGCAGATCTTCTCTGTTCTTTTTTTCCCTCTTGTCTTCTTCATTCTCTCTTCTCTAGTAGGTAATATCATTTAGATATATGGGCCTAAATGCACATGTAGTTTCAGGATTTTTAAGTAATTGCCTCCTGCCAAGCTTTTGACCCCAAGCTCCATATCATTGCATACATTGTTAAACTGTGCATTTTTACTTATATGACTCAAGGTCATTTCAAACCAGATGCGCCCAAATTGGAAATTGATTTACTAATCACCAAACCGTGGTTTTGCCTATCTTCCCTGTCACTGTTAAAAGTAGCATCATGCACTAAGCTTGCTCAAGTCCCAAACACAAAAGCCGTCTTTGATTCCTTTCTCTCAACCACTTACCTACATGAAGCATATCTTACTCAGCACCAATTTGGCCTCCAAAATTCATCTTGAATCTAAAAATAAGAATTTCTTATTAGTGCTAGTGTCTGTTACCAAAAAGAGACGATCCAATTAGGGGATGAGCTTCTTTATTTTTAAACAGACTTTACTTTTTGTTTTTTATTTTTAGATTAGCATTAGGTTTACAGCAAAATTGAGCAGAAAGTAAAGGTTTTCCCATATACACCCTGTATTCACTTGTTCCTAACATTTTTAAAAATATCTACACCATATGCCAATGTGGTGCATTTGCTACAAGTGAGGAATCCTCACTGGCATGTCATCACCCAGAGTCCACAGTGGATACCAGGATTTGCTCTTGTTTTGTAAACTCTGTGGGTTTGGATAAATATGTAATGATGTATATCAACAATTTTAGCACTGTACAAAGTAGGTTCACTACCTTAAGAATCCTCTGTGCTCCTGTTGTTCATTCCTCTTTCCTCCTTAACTCCTGGAAACTGCTGATCTTTGTGTATGTCCATAGTTTTGCTTATGCAGAATATTAATACTTGGAATCATACAGTTTGGAACCTTATCTGTTGCCTTTTTTCATTTAGTAAGATGCATTTAACTTTTTCCATGTCTTTTTCTGGCTTGTTAACTTATTTCTATTAGTACTGAAAAATATTCCATTGTTTAGCTATACCCAGTTTTATTTATTATTCCAACACCACTGGACATTTTGGTTGCTATCACATTTTGACAATTATAAATAAAGCCACCATAAACATCTGTATGCAGCTTTTAGCGTAGCTGTAGCTGTAAAGTCATTTGAATAAATCCCAAGGAATGTGATTATTGGATTATGTGGTAGGAGTATATTTTGGTAGGAGTATGCTTACTTTTCTAAGAAACACAAAACTTAAGGTGCCTGACAAATTTAGCATTACCATTGTTTTGGACTTTGCTATTCTAATACATAAATAGTAGTAACTCATTGCTTTTATTTAATTTCCCTATGACATATGCTATGGAACAGTTTTTCTACCGTAATATTTAAGCAGTCACTTTCCTTATAAGAACTCATTATTGATTCCCCACTACAGACTGCCATGATCTGAAAGGTTTGCATGATCTCTACGAGTATATCTAGATCATCAAGGTTTATATAGTATTATTATCACAAATAATCACAATAAAATATACAACAATTTGCTATTGCAAATTACAAAAAGGTAAAGTTCAAATTTACTGTCTTATAATTTTATAGATCAGAAGTCCAACATAGGTCTTAGACTATGGTCAAGGTGTCATGGGTTTGTTCTTTTCTGAAGGTTTCAGGCTAAGATCTGATTTATTTGTTTTTGTTTTTTTGTTTTTTGAGACAGGGTTTCACTGTGTAGTTCTAGCTTGCCTTGAATTCACTATGTAGCCCAAGTTGGCCTAGAACTCACAGAGATCCTCCTGCCTCAGCCTCCCAGGTGCTTGGATTACAGGCATGTACCACCATGCCCAGTTTAAAATATGATTTCTTGTTCTCTCTTTTGGTTCTTTTATCTGTTACAGACTACTGATCATTGAATACCTCAGAGCCTCCTTTCTTTTTCTCTCCTCTCTTCCTGCTTAAGGTATTGGCAGAAGTTACTTCCATATGTTATAGGACTTATTTCTATTTCCTTGCTGGCACTTAGCCAGGCTTATTGGCTTATTGGCTTCCTGAGGATTCTCCCTTGTCCTTGCATGTAAACCAGTGTATCACAGAAACAGCAACAGGCTGTTGTATGCATTTTTGTGGTGTCATCTTGCTGACCTTTCTTCCATAGTCACATGTCTCTCTGACCTCCACCGGGGAAGGTTCTTTACTTTTAAGTTCCTGCAGGATCAATATGAGCCCACTGAATAACCCAGGAAATTTTCTGCATTTTTTGGTGTGAACATTTAATGATGTCTGCAAAGTCTCTTTTGGATTTCCAGATCCTAGCAGACATGCATATCTTTGGAGGATCATATGTTATATTAGCTTGAACAGCACAGTTGCCTTCATGGCCTCCTTCCTGTTCTCAAATCAGTAAGATATTTGCTTACCTTAAAGCCTGTGTTTCATGGGCCTTATTCTCAGTATTTCTGCTGGTTCTTTGCACAGTGTAAAACTTAGTGAGGGTTGATTGTAATAGTAAGTTAGAGTAAGCTCATAGGTAGGAATTCAGTATATTGAAGCTGTGACAATTTAGGGATGACAGAAGCTGTAGAGGGGAGTTTGGGTCTCACGAATATGGTCGTGATGACTTTGTTCAAACCTACCTGTTTGGGCTGTTGATTCCTAGTCCCCAGGTTCATTGATTCCTGATGTATTTCTGGGGTTAAGGTGAATTTTCATAAATTAAATGCTGCTTTTTTTTTTGCAGTTGCATTGAGGGTAAGAAAATAATTGCATTAGGCTTTAGCAAAATAATCAAGAAAATGTGTCTTCATTGCTTTTCCTCTCTCATGGTAGATCATTTATTTTAGCATAAGGAGTTAGTAGACTATTTTTGTAGAAAGAATCATGTGCTCAAGCAATGAAGGAATTGCTTCTAAGATAGGATGAAAGTGCTGTAATATGTCATTTTCAGATAGTCATTCATTTAAAAATACCTTTTTGAGTTCTTCAAGTTTTCTTTCCCATCTAATGATGGGTTTTTAAATATAAATCTTGAACTATTTGTAGAGCGAGTGAATATATATATGTGTGTGTGTGTATATATAAAAATGGTTAACTAGTAAACCATTAGAACATGTAGGATGTAGAGCCAGTGGAGTGACAGCTGTCTTGATGTAGTGAAACTCCCCAGATATCCATCCCCCTATGCTTGATGATACAGCACAGCTGTTAGAAATGTCATTGCTATTTGCAACTCAACATTAGTTTGGGACTGGTGAATCGATCAAAGTCTGTATTTTAAAACAGTACATTTAAGAAAAAAAGACAAATTATCTCATGATTGATTTGAAGTTTGATAAATGAGGGAAAAAAGCTTTCCACCACTTATATTCTGGGAAAGGGAAGCCTTGATTTGAATTCCATTGCTTTATATTGACTAAGAAAAATGTACTTCAGGTATGTCCTAAAATAACAAGGAATAAGACAGACTAAAATGAGGTAAGAATAGGAGTTAAGGAAGTGGGATGTAAGTATGGGAAGGAATGAAGCACTAGACAGAATTCCAGCCCTCCTAGAAGATTGAGCTACTTGCAAGATGTTGATTAGTTAAGGCTGTTGACAGAAGAAGAGTAAATTGAATGATAGTGAGGATAAGATTCAAAGGTTGATGGAGAACCCACGAAGTAAGCCACGAGGAATAGATGAATTTTCATAAATTAAATGCTGCTTTTTTTTTTGCAGTTGCATTGAGGGTAAGAAAATAATTGCATTAGGCTTTAGCAAAATAATCAAGAAAATGTGTCTTCATTGCTTTTCCTCTCTCATGGTAGATCATTTATTTTAGCATAAGGAGTTAGTAGACTATTTTTGTAGAAAGAATCATGTGCTCAAGCAATGAAGGAATTGCTTCTAAGATAGGATGAAAGTGCTGTAATATGTCATTTTCAGATAGTCATTCATTTAAAAATACCTTTTTGAGTTCTTCAAGTTTTCTTTCCCATCTAATGATGAGTTTTTAAATATAAATCTTGAACTATTTGTAGAGCGAGTGAATATATATATGTGTGTGTGTGTATATATAAAAATGGTTAACTAGTAAACCATTAGAACATGTAGGATGTAGAGCCAGTGGAGTGACAGCTGTCTTGATGTAGTGAAACTCCCCAGATATCCATCCCCCTATGCTTGATGATACAGCACAGCTGTTAGAAATGTCATTGCTATTTGCAACTCAACATTAGTTTGGGACTGGTGAATCGATCAAAGTCTGTATTTTAAAACAGTACATTTAAGAAAAAAAGACAAATTATCTCATGATTGATTTGAAGTTTGATAAATGAGGGAAAAAAGCTTTCCACCACTTATATTCTGGGAAAGGGAAGCCTTGATTTGAATTCCATTGCTTTATATTGACTAAGAAAAATGTACTTCAGGTATGTCCTAAAATAACAAGGAATAAGACAGACTAAAATGAGGTAAGAATAGGAGTTAAGGAAGTGGGATGTAAGTATGGGAAGGAATGAAGCACTAGACAGAATTCCAGCCCTCCTAGAAGATTGAGCTACTTGCAAGATGTTGATTAGTTAAGGCTGTTGACAGAAGAAGAGTAAATTGAATGATAGTGAGGATAAGATTCAAAGGTTGATGGAGAACCCACGAAGTAAGCCACGAGGAATAGAATAGAATTCTGTGGTTGTTATGGCTGGGCACAGAGGCAGTGAGGCAGACTTTGTATCTGTGAGTCTAACCCAAAGTCCACACACAGGAAGTCCTGATATCAGGGATGTAATCAAGACAGTGATTGGGATTGAGGACAAAGTGCAGACACCTCAATGAAGAACCAAACAAACATTAGGTTGACCTGATAATGTCACAGATTACATTGAATCAGAACTGAAAAGTGTTTAATTCGATAACTCTTTTTTATTTATTTTAAAATTTTTATTAATACATGTTGCAGTACATATTGATTATATTCATCGTAGGGAATTCATACATATACAGAACAAATATTAATTCATTTTTAAAAATTAATTTTCTTAAGGAAACATAAGCCCCTTTGTACCATTAACTGCAGTGTCAAAGGTGCATTCCACATAAGTTCATTTTTTCCTTTTTATTAGCTTTTATTCACGAGGAGCTTATTTTATTTTTCCTTTTCCTTGTGATTTTAAAATTTGTACTGAATGCACGAGAGGGCTAAAATATAACCTTTCCTTGGCGTAGAGACTTGCTACCCAGCTGGTAGTTTTATTATAAGAACAGTTACCTGGGGAGGTGATTTACTGGCAAGAACAAAATCAGTGTATCCTGTGATCTCCCCTGATGTTTCCCTAACAGACTCATTAGAACACAGTATATGGAATTCAGAGGGGGCTTGATTCCCCTATCTGGACATCCCTAACTGAAAGCTTGAAGAAGGAAGACTGTAAGACGGAACTTTATAGTAAGTACAGTTACTTATTAAGATATAAATAAATAACATTTTCCGTAAGATATGGAGGTAAGGAGATAGTACCTGTAATTATTAGCCACAGATTAATGCAGTCGACATTAATTGCACCATATTCTCATCAATTGTCTATTGAACTATGTAAAATGGCAAAAGGCTGTAAAAGTCCTACTGTTTGAACTTTTTAATATTTTGTGTCCAAAAACGAATCTTTGTTTCTGAACCACAAGCTTTGCTGCAAATGATTTTGACTTTCCTGCTCTATATTTTCCCACAGTGAGGGATGTCTTTTGACCCTCTGTGAAAACAATAGTCATATCTTGCCAGTGAGTGAATTACTTGACTTTGGGTGACATATCATTGCTCAGGTGCTTGGGTGCCCTTTTGTATGTCATATGGGTACTGTCAAACTCTGTAATAACCTAGGAAAATGAATTTACCCTCAAACCAGTTTTTCTTTCTTTTCTTTGCAAAGGATCTATTATAAACAGGTAGTGACTATTTTTACCCTTTTTTATTTTTTTTACCCCAAACTGTGTCCTTATGCAGTTCCCCTGGACCCTTCTGGTGTCTGCTAGGTGCTTAGGACTATTCACTCTAATGCCTCAGTGCATTCATTATCAGGACTTTTTATTATCCTCCTACCTCAAGTTCATAGTCCTCTGCATTCGTTATCTACTGCTGTGTAACAAATTGCTTCCCAATTTAGTACCTAAATATAACACATGTCTATTACCTCATAGTTTTTATGAATCTGGAATTAATTAATTATTATTATTATTATTATTATTATTATTATTATTTTTTTGGTTTTTTGAGACAGCGTCTCACTATGTAGCTGAGACAGACCTGGTACTCACTAGGTAGCCCAGGCTGGTCTCGAACTCACAATGATCCTCCTGCCTCAGCCTCCTGAGTGCTGGGATTATAGGTGTTTGCCACCACACCCGGCTATGAATCTGGAATTTAGAAGTGGTTTAGGTTGGTGGTTCTGGTTCAGGTTCTCCTATGAGATTGCAGTCAAGACATTGAATGGGTCTATAGTCATGGGAAGGCTTGAGTGGGGCTGGAAGATCTTCCAAAATGCCTTATTCATATACCTTGTGGCAGGAAGCCTTAATTTCTTGTTACACAGATGTTTTCATCAGTATCTAGAATGTACTTTTGATAGATTAACTAGAATTTCTCCAAATGGATGATGTCTTTTATCACGGTCATGGAATCCATACTTTGTTACTTCCTCCATATTTTTCTTATTAAGGTAAGTCACTAAATCCAGCTTTTACTCAATTTTCTCTAGATAGTCATTAAATTTCCTTAAAGCAACATTTTAAATCCTATATCTATGGCATCAGATGAGATTATGGTTCCCTGAAAGTTCTTAAGGCTTATTGATGTTCAACGTCTGTCTAAACATTGATTGGGTATTTATTTCAGTCTTGGTAATCTGCCTGTGATTGTATCTGTCTTTCCACATATTCAAAGCAGATTTCTTATTTTACCTCATCCTGTAGTCCCTTCTACTATTTCACCATTAAAAGGCATCCACAGTGAAGATTTGCCATATGTTTTGACTGGCATGGTCATTGGTTGAGCTTTAAAGAGCAACTCAAGCCTACATTAGTCCCAAATTTGGAATTGGTAGATTTTTTACCATGAATTAAGGGTATACCTAAAATGTGTATTGTTCCCACAAGACTTTCCTTGAGCCTGGGATACCCTAAATACCTTGTCACAGTCACTGGCCTGTGATCTGAAACTGTAGAATTCTGCCCAACTCTGGGCAGAATCACTGCAGAAGTAACAGCCTCTGTTTTGTATACCATGCCTATGGCCACTAACACTGCAATGCTGTGTCACATCCTGAACCTGTAGGCCACTGAGACCAACACAGCAATGGGGTAGGACAACCCCTGTACTCATAAGGGCTGTCTATTTCTGAGGTGAAAACCCAAGAGATTGTGGTTGCAAATCTCTGCCTGAAACCAGGGCTCTTCCAGAATCACCATCTATAGGTGGGCCTGGGGATAGGGGGGTCATTAATATCTGCTCAGTGTTAGTTTTCATCAGTCTGGCACTGAGTTCCAAGTCAAAGTCCTGGGCTTTTACATTTTCTTATCCTCCACTGAATAGAGTCTTTCTCCACACTATGCTGCCCAAGGATGCTGAGGAATTGGTAAAGGCAATCTCCTAATCATTAAAACTCATGCTAAGTTGGGTCACACCTGAGTCCTACACATGAAAAAATCTGCATAGCCTAAGGGACTCATCACAGTTGGTGGTAATGCAGGTTGAAATTTCATTCTGTCCTGTGAGGGTGCAGATTCCGTCCTTGTGCTCAGACAGCTCTGGAGCTCTGTTTGTGAGCAGTGGCTTAGGTATAGCTGTGCTCATTGAGGTTAGTGGTAGAGACAGTCCCTAGGATGCCAAAGCTGACACAAAAGCCTTATTGTACCTGTGTTTCTCATAGCTATAGGGGCTTGTACAGCCTTGGGGATGGGGAGACAAGTCCCACTTCAAGGTAGTCAGTGATGCAGGCCGAAATCTGACTCTGTCTCACTGGCACACAAGTCTCTGCTTAGTGCTGAGGCAAATCTAAAGGCTCCATCTGTAAGCTCTGGCCTGGACATAGAGGCTTTTGTTTTCTACCTGATACTGGGCTTTGCTGTGGTTGGCCTCCTATGCTTTTGTGTCCTGCTTCACAGAATATGGAGTTTTTCCTCCCTCTTCTGCTGTCCCAGGTGAGGGAGAGGAGGTAGAAGTAATTCCTCAGCTGCCTGGCTAGTGTGGGACTCTTCCTGACACCTATTTTCATGGTAGTAGGCCAACTACTGGGTTTCAAGCATAAGGCTTGGAGTTTATTTCTTCTTCTTTTTTCTCCAAGAATGGGAGACTTCTCTCCATACTTCCTGAAGTTGGGAGAGGGAAGGCACAGAGAACTTTTTTTCTACCTATAATACTAAAACCAAGCACTGTGGTCTCTTATCTAGCTAGCTTCCTTACCTTTTGTAAAGGTAGTTTGATATTGGAGACTGATCAGACCTCCAACTACCTGACCAAACAGTAGCAGGATAACAAAAAATAAGACAAGATTTTTTTATCTTTATTAAATTTATTGGTACATATCAGGTATATGACACAGTTACATCCATCATTCAGATCTTATACGTGCATGTGACTTATCAGGTTCTTATTTTTCCCCATTCCCCAACCTTCCACTCAGCCCACCCACACTTCCCTGTTTACAAAGACATTGTTTCCATGTTTTTCCTTTTCACAATTTTTTTTTCTTTTCCCTTTTTACTTTTCCCCTACCCTCCCACTTCCTCTACTCTTTTAGACTTTTCTTTCTATTACACAATATCAATTATACATTTTAATCCTTGTTCACCCTTTTACTTTTTTAACACCAGAGAAACTATTTGATATTTACACATGTGTGACTTATTAATTTCACTTAAGATCTTTACTGCTTAAATGAGGGGCCCAAGGTGTTCAGAACTCTTCTCAGGCGAGGACACTGTCTCCTGAATCTTGCCACTATTTATTGAATACACCGCTTCTCGAAGGGGCAAGGGGAGGTGCAGGGAACAGTAGAGTGGAGAGCACTGATGCGAGCAGGGTCCTAGCAAAAAGGGTACAAGACATTCTAGTAGGAATAGCTCATAGATTAATGGGAAATTTGTTTTTCTCCATAGATTAATACCTGCCTTGATAGAAGTTTTATGTATGAGTCATGCTGCCCTTAGCTGCCCTATTGTCTTGCCATCCAAGACCTCACAGCGTCACAGATCATTGAGACATCGGCTGTAACCAGCGACGTGGGGAGTTGTTCCTTTCCCACACACCAACTGCTGGCTCTTCAGGCAAGTCATTGTGGGCTAATAGGCAGACTCAGTCTTCTAATAGGAAAAGCCAGTTTATGAATTTGCAGTTTGCATAGGGTGGTCTCCATTCGTTTGATATGTCAATAGTTGTTGGGTGTGTTCATAGGGAGATGATTTCTGGACAGTCCTATTCAGGTGCCACATTGTTCCATCTCTCCACCTCACATTCAAGGGGAGAAGAACTTAATTTTTCTCTTTAAGTGAGGAGTGTTATTGGTAAAGAATTTGTAAACATAGTTTTGAACTATTACATCTCCTACTTGCTCATGTCTTATGACTTCAATTGAACATTCAACCCCTAACTAATCTAGTAACTGGGAGCACTTGTCTTAAAATATTTAACCTTTTTTGGAAAGAATACTAAAGATAAAAAGTGGCATATAAACACTTCATATCCTGGCTGTGCTTCTATATACTAATAATATGACTTTGAGCAAGGCATTTAATCTTTATAGATCTCATGTTTATCAATTCTAATATCAGCACTTTATATCTACTTTGTAGAGCATAATGCAGAATAGAAGTCAGTGGAGGTGAAGTAAATCAGATAGCTTTTTATTTGGAACATGTTTGTGTTAATTGCTAGCTATAATAACAAGAATGTTAATTAATACTATAGCCCTTGTATTGTATCTGGGAAATTTTGGAAAGCTTGGCTTAACTTAAGTGAAATTCTAAATGGTAGGAATCACTGTTACAGATGAGTATGCAGCAATATCTTTGATTGAAGCCTTCCTTGGTCAAATGGCTGGTCACCCCCTCAG
Organism: Fukomys damarensis; assembly: GCF_012274545.1. Taxonomy (NCBI): domain Eukaryota; kingdom Metazoa; phylum Chordata; class Mammalia; order Rodentia; family Bathyergidae; genus Fukomys; species Fukomys damarensis. The sequence goes on from NW_022900932.1 coordinate 23,023,817, forward strand.
CCAATCCTTCAGTGATTCCTGCCCAGAGGCTGCAGTCTGTCTCAGTGAAAATGTCAGTCAGTGTAGGGTCCTGGATCTGAGCCTTTGCTTTGCCAGCTATGAGCTAGGTGACCTGAGGCAAACTTTTCAGCCTTTGTAAGTCATCTTTCCCAGTACATTGATTTAGGCATATTTACTCCATTCTTATAGCACAATGAATCAGCACTAGTAGAAACAACAATGACTCACAAACTGACACCTCATCCTTTAATCTGACTAGGAGCTAAAATCTAGAGTTCAAAAAGCTTCCTAGGTACTAATATGTTGAAAAGCACTGATTAGATTGTTAATTCCACCTCCTACATCAGTTATGAGGGGAGAAAAAGAAAGGGACTAGGGAAAAAGTGAGAAAAGAAGAAAAAAATAGGAACAAAGCTTTTGTAAATAAGGGGGGGGGGCTTGAAGAGAAAGGAGGGGATTGGTAGAAAAAGAGGAATCAAGATATTCATGTACAGTCATCGCTCAAGAGCCGGGAAGGTAGGCAGGGCCCCGATCCACCACGGGAAGGAGAACCATGCCTGCTCCCGACCCAGCAGCCATCACTCAAGCGCCGGGAAGGTAGCCGCATGGGTGTCCCTGAACCCCCATAATTCCCCCCCCACCCCCGCACTCTCAGACCTCCTGACTGTGCAAGTCTTTGGACCCACTCTGCAGAGACAGAGGTGGTCATCAAGGGTATTTTTCTAAGTTCCCAACTTTGAACATCTTTAAAGAAAGGGC
>NW_022900932.1:23024841-23025335 GCF_012274545.1 Fukomys damarensis
CTCTGTCTGAGCCATTAAATGGTAAATACACTATATTGAAATTTTGTTCACTGCAGACATGTTCTGGACTGCTTCTTGATTTCAATTTAATTCAAATGATTTAAGGGTGATAGACTAGTGACTACCACAGGTGGCCAATGTGCAAGTGGTGCTTGATCTTAATGTGTTACTGATTGTATCAGTTGGGATAAAGCATTGCGGATGATTTGATGAGCTGTTTCTCTGATGTTATGAAGATGAGAATGTCTGTGGGTCGTTAGAGACACAGAAGCTAGGGCGTAAATATATCAGGAAGATTTGGGTGATAACCCAGAGATAAAACCAAGGACAGTCCAACAACAAAAATAAAAATGAGAAAACACTTAAGCAAGACACAAGGACAGACTTCCAGTCCACCAATGGCAAACAGTAGGGCAAATGAGGATGAAAAGGCCGATGGTGAACCACCAGGACACCCTGAACTCAAAGTACAGGAATTAACAAAACAGATCAAT
>NW_022900932.1:23026810-23037252 GCF_012274545.1 Fukomys damarensis
TATATGTATACATATATATGTATATGTATATATATATATATATACACACACACACACACACATATATATTTATAAATTGAATTTTGGGAAACTTTAACGGTGCTGCCAACTTTGGAAAAAGTCATCCCAATTTACTGTGTTGACTTGGCATTGTACAGAAATGGACAACCATATTGGTCTAGAAATGTTAATTTATTTTTATTTTTATTTTTATCTTTTTCCATGTGTACAGGGGTACGTACTAAATATGTAAGGTCATATCTACGTGGGTTTGATTACAGAAACTAATAAAGTATTCTCTAAATAATGAAAAAAAGAATAAGACTACAAGAGCGAGAAGCAATTTAAATATGTTCAGGGACCATTTTCATCTCCAGAATTAAGGATTATTTTGATGTTACGTCGTTGCCTTTTCTCTTTTACTGTCGTTTTTAGTTTTATTTCAGGATTCCCTATTTTTAATGTTCATACAGAGATTTCTTTAACTGAAATACCAAGTAGTTTCTTGGGTGTGAAAAACTACAATAGTACACAGGATCCTAATGAGATAATTAATAATGTGATAGGAAGTAATGTAGGGAAAGTGGGAAGGGTGGGGGAAAGGTAATAAGGGAGAGAAAAAAATATGAGAAACTGAAAAAATGGAAATAAAGTGTTTGTAAATGGGGAGGGGAGGAGAGGGTGAAGGGAGGGCAGGGACAAGGGGAAAAATGAGGATCAAGACCTATTATGTAAAGGTACGGAATCCCAATGATGAATGTAATTGTATTGTATACCTAGATTGTACCAATAACCTCAATAAAAAGAAAGAAAAAAAAAGATATTCATGTACAGCTTCAGACTCCCTTTTATGGATGTGATTGTTATGTATATTTAAATTGTAGCAATAAGATTAATTTTAAAAAAGAAACCAATTAGACCAAAAGTTAAAACATGTAGATCTAAAAACAACCATTTAAATTTCATCTTTCCATTTTTAAATCTTTTATTTTTGTTTTCCCCTGGATAAATTGTTTCTTTTCCTCCATACAAATCTGACCCATTTGTGCTGAAGCTACTAATTTTATTATTATTGCTTTGCCTGAACCCCCAATTTTCCTCACGTTGAATTCATATATTCTAATTTTAAAGCGATGACAGAGGAGGAGTTAAGGAAGTGTAAAGCCATGGTGTTCCAGTTTTTAGATAGAACATTCTTCCAGCAGGGGAGATGCCACCGTGTTGTTTTGGTGGAAACATGTAGGCATCCTGCACTCTCGGTAAGAACCATTCATGCGTGGTGCCCTTGGCACCTTGAACTGTGTATTGGCAATGGTGCACATAGCAGATGGGGCTGAGTACAGGCAGTCAAGTGCTCAGGCTCTGGTCTGAACTGACTAATGGTTTTGATGGCAGAAATTCAAGGCCAAAGTACTGGAATGCCGGTCTTTGTGGTGCATTGAGTGTCTGAAATTAAAGGAATGAAACCACTCCCTCTCTACTCTAACTCAACCTTAATTAGTTTTGAATTAAATAGTTTCCATGACCACATGAGGTACATTTTGGTTTTTACTGATCAGGATTAGTGTAATGAAGTCTCCACCCCTTCATTATCCTCCACAAAAGACCACTGAGAGGCTGATTTAAAATGCCAACCGAAGTGGTATGTCGCTGGTAAATATTTTGATATGTATAGCACATTTTCATATCCGTGTCCTATGTAGAAAACCTGTAGGTGTTCACTTGAAAAATGCCAGGACCTAATGTAGCATAGAATCAGCATGGATATTTGGCTTTACTCCACAACTCTGAGAAGGTCATTTGTCAGAGCTTTCAGAATTATTTCATGTTAGATCCTGGTCTAAAATAAAAATGCAATCCAAGAAGTAGTTTGCAGCTGAATGTTTTAAATCATCCCTTGTCAGACCAATGTTGTTAGTTTGTTCATTAAAACTCAGTCCTACTGCAGCCAAGATCATGGCTTCAGCCATGTGGCTATTTAGCTTTATTCTATTGTTGTATCACAGATTAGTCTTAACCCTACTACAGGTCTTGCAGGTGCCTTGTCATTGATAGAAGAGAATTACCAGCTCTCCTCTGGGAGGAGAACATTGCAAGCTCCAAGAATCAGGAGCTTACATGACAAGCAGCCAAAATCTAGTTTTTATTTATTTCATTAGGTTTCTAGGTATAGACACAAAGTACCCTGGAGAAGCACCTGTGCGTTGGTGAGTCCATGATTAACATATGGACTAAAAAAAGCCTTTTCAGGCTAATTTTTTGCTAAGTTTTCCACTTTGATAAGAATAAACTGGCACACAAGATATTCTTCTGGATCACCATAGCTGACGTTGATCTGCTAGACTTTGCCTAAATAAATTGTATAAAACTACCTGTAGATTTTTAAAGATAATGTATAAAAATATGTATACTCTGTGTTCTGTATATTAGATTACCATACAACTCAGACTATTTGGCTTCATATATGAATATCATTGCATGATCTTGAGCTATGTTGGAATTGAGTTCACATAAACTGTCTCTTGTGTTGTTTTCATCCTATTCACATTCTTTTAGAGACTGAAAGAGCAGAAACATCCATGGGGTGCAGGAGTTGGGTGATTATAATAACTGAGAAAAACAGTGGGTAATCTAGAATGCCGCCTGATAGTGTCTGACATAGTTGATATACAATGTAGACTGAGTGACAGGATGAAATGGCTTGCTTAATTCAATGCTTTCCATATCTAGCTCTACTGATACAGGCAGGAGAATATCCAATGTCTTCTTCAATGCTACCTCCATTTTATTGTTGTATAGTCAGAAGATTTCCTAAGAAATTTCCTAAGAGTGGTAAGGTTGTGATCTCAGGACCATGTATAGTTTTTATTTTCCTTGTTTATAATTTGGGTTTTTAGCAAAACCACTGTTATAGGGTACTGTTATTTTTCTGATTAAAACTTTGTTTTGTTAATCATATAATATAACATTACTACAAAAAGCCCAAAGTCAATCTAATAAAATAGCAATGAAGATATGTCATTTCTTCTATTACACAGCACATGCTTTCTATATGTGTCAGTCACTGGCAAATTCTGCTATTAAGTCATTGGCAAATTCTGCTTTTAACCTGTTTTTAGTCTTGTTTCCAAGGCCAGGATCTTCAAAGTCCCTAGGCATAGCTATCAATTCTGACATAGTCACCTATTAAGAAGAAGTTAGTATTTGCTCGAGTAACAAATTCTGAAACATTAATAGCATAATATAGAAAAACAGTCTTCCATCTATCCAGATGTCTTCAAGCAGGGGAGCAGGGGTGAGTGATGTGGGGAATATACTGTCTTATGGCTCTGTCATCATGACGTATAGCTTGTATTTCATTGTGAATTGTGGCAGGGAGGGAGGGAGAGAGAGAGGGAGAGAGAAAGAGAGGGACGGAGGGAAGGAGGGAGGGAGGGAGGGAGGAAGAGCCTGTATTTTTCTGCTTACCAGTCACATTTATAGTCAAGGACTGACTGAGGAATGTGTGTTGAGGAAGAGGAATATGAAAGAAGAACTGATAAACATAGCGTCATTACTGACACACTGTTATTTTGTTATCCTCTTTTCCATTCCCTGAACTTTATCATCTTACAATCAGTAGTTTGGGGATCTCCATTCTGGCTTCTCGGCCTGGTCTCTGATATCTGCAAGGCATTCTTAGCATTGCTGTCAGAGTCACTTTCTCAACACACAGCCTTTTCATATCAGTTCTGTGACAACAGCTTCAAAACTTCCACCTCCATCACTGATTTTATTCTGTCCGGAATCTTCTGTGTGTGTCATGTAAGACCTTACCATTTGGCTCCAGGTTCCATTTCTAGGCTTATCACTGTGCATCTCCAACATGAACAATGAACCTGAATTTTCATTCCAACCTTAAAATCATAGTTCCCTAAACATGCCTTGTGAAGATCCATCACTATTTTTATTTTTCCCTGTGTCTCTAACCACCCCTAAAGTATTTCTGCTCCAGGAATCCAAAGTGGTTGCTCCTTTTGGTGTACTCCCATTGGATCAATTACTTGTTTTACTCAGCTGGCACAGGCATTATTGATTTTTATCATTACTTAATTCTTCCTGGGCATTGTCTTCTCTCTTAGGTCATTTGCAAGATAGGAGACTATATAAAGTGTCCAACAAAAATGTATACATACTTCAGGAAAAAATAATAATATGATTTTTCAACATATGGTGTTACCCTCATATGGGGGAACCCTAGAAAATACCATATATCACAGAAAACCCACTATGCTACTGACCCTTACAGAAGAAATTGAAAATGCATGTGCAGCAATCTCAATGGACCAAGATTACTCAAGCAGGAGTTTGCCATACTAATAAATGTCTGAAAGCTAATGGCTACCACTTTGACCACCTTTTGTAATTGTAGAGGTCAAAGGTAACTTGTATCAATCCCATGATGTCTCAGTAAATTTGGTATTAAAATATTTGTACAGATCATTTTTCCTGAAGTGTATATGCAGTTTTTAGTGGATTCTGTACATATTGCATATTCCAGCAATGTCAGAAAGCTGCTAAACAAGTAATAGTATATGGTGCGATTTGTTGAGAAGAAGAAATGCTTGAATGATGGAGTAGGCTCTAATTTGTTTTACATGACCTGCAAGCTCTGGTTTTTTGTAAAGTTATGGTAACATGATGATAGGATTTATACTTTTATTTCTAGTACAATATGACTGTGTACAATGTGACTTATGGACAATGTGAGGACTGTGATTCAGTAATATTAAAATGAATATTGTGATTCTTGATGACAATACCATCTTAGTTACTTTTTCTCATTGCTGAGACACAATACATGACACTCAAAATTAAAAAGGAGAAAAGGAGGAAAGGAGGAAAGGTTTATGGTAGCTTATAGTTGGTAGAGGTTTCAGTTCATAGTTGGCTGGCTCCAGTCGTGGTGGCACGACAGAGGAGAAACAGTTCATAGCAAGCACTGAAGTTGCAAAGCAGCAAGTGACAAGCAGCAACCTTCTTTCTCTCCCCTATATTCTATCCAGACTACCCACCTGAGGGTTGGTGGCACTCCCACCTAAGGTGGGGCACCCTTAATCCTGGAGTTGCACCACAATTAAATCACATTTTTAATCCCAGCATCCCACATTCTACATCCAGACATCTCTGAAAAGCTTCACCAGTGGCCACATGAGGCTTTGTAGGGACATCTAGACATAAGCCATGATAGCATCTTTGCTTTATTTTTTGTTAATAAACTTATAAAGTCTCTTTCTTAACGACCTAGCAAGATCAGTGGTTCATGGTAGTGAGTTTTGGGTACTATATCCTGTATATTAATACCATGATTAGGAAGTAGCTACATAATTTTGAGTGCAGGGCTTTGGAGCCAGACAGTTGTGGGTTTAAATTCCAGAATCTGCCACTTGTGACTGTGAACCTTTGGAGATTTGGCTTCTCTGAACCAAATTCTGTAAAATGGCTGTAATAGCTACTCCTGTCATAGAAATGTTGAGATGATGAATGACTCAAAGTCGGGATCGAGCTCAGGTCCTTGCGCTTGAGAGACAGGCGCAGTGCCACTGAGCTGAATCCCTGGCCCTGACATGAAATTTTCAAGATACTTAAACCATGATTAATAGAAAGTTACTGCTCAAAAATACTTAATTTTATTACTAAAACTTATGCTATTTAAGAAAAGAGAGATGTCGCTTTATTGGTGCTAAAAAGGCAACATTACTTCCATTATTCGTCTTCCTGGATTCATTTTTCGTGTGGTACTGGCTGGTGGAAGAATAGATTCACAGAAACGGCTCCATCAAAGAGAACTCTGGCTGCCAGTGCCCCTCCAAAGCCAACATACTGGGGCCACTGTACAGGTTAAAAAGAGCTTCCTCTGTGTGATTCACTGGGCTGTTGGAATTGTCTCCCATAATGAGTCCAGGGCCAGCCTGTGTTGTGAGAGGTATGACTAATTGTAGCAGCAGGCTGTGAAGTGACAACTTTAACCATGGTTGTTTTTCAAATCAGGTAAAACCATAATATGGACATTGACAAGGGTGGCTCCAGTTAGAACAACACAACCAGTAAGAAAAAGTAATAAAAAGAAGACACTGTGGTTCATGCCCGGTCTTGTTTTGTTATGCTTCCTAGCAGAGCAGCTGAATGAGAATTTAATTTGTGGTGAATACTGGCAGTGTGCTATGGAAAAATGGAATTTATAAACATTTTGAATTACTGGGAAGCTTGTGAAATTGTATGCTCTGTTCTGTTTTATACATTTCTATGAGTGTGATGCCTTGTTTTAATAGTGGAGGTTGAGGCTGCTGTCAGCAGGGTTTGGAACTTCATTCTATTCTAAAAGATTTAACACATACATCTGAGTCTTGAGACACAAAAGACTTCAGCATATATACAGTATATGGCAAATACTTCAGAAAATATTTGCCGAAAGTGTGGCAAATTAGATTTTATACCAAGCCCGACGTGTATGTTCATGGAAAAGAAAAATAAAATGAATGGAAAACAGGAGTGATGAATGGTGATAGTTTCTTTATTTAGTTTATCCAAGCTCTGCTTTACTGTTGTTGACTTTTGAGAATCTAGCATTCAGCAGGGAGTACCAAGGATCGTGTCAATGACATTTTCTTTATCCACAGTTGAATCTAGCAATATTTGTAGTGGGGAAAGTATCTAAAATACTAGTATCTTAACTGGGCTTTTAAATTTGAATTTCTAAACTTTAGCTATTATAAATCCATTCCAATATGGATTCTATCTAAACTTTCTTAGTCTCTGAGTCAAATTTGGGTGTGAAAATGAAATTCATTTTCTTGCATTTTGTTGATGAAATCTAAAATTACTTACCCAACTTTGGAGCTCCCAGTTTTTCTAGATGGAGTCAAGAATATAGAATAAAAACAAGCAGTTATAAACTGAGTTAATGGTCATGAGGCCTAAAAAAGGAAAGCTGGTTTTATTTTCTTAGACTCTATTTGCTTCTCTAGGAAAAATATAATTATCCTTCTCATAGATAAATGGGGAGAGGATTGTAGGCTTCCATCTCCCCACCTTTCTAAGAGTTCTGGCTGTCCTGTAGGCACTGACAGTTCATGAAGTAGTAAAAGGCAGCAGGAATAGGTGAACAGGTCGGAGCTGGCTCAGAACTGGAGTTAACCCTTGGCCCCTGTCCACTTCAGTGAAACATACTTCAAGTGAAAAATGTGCTTACTATACAAGAGAACAAGAGAAGCTAATGAGCCCTTCCTTTCCATATCCCCGCCAAACCCTGCTTCATCTTTTCAGGAATTCTGGGGTTGTCATTACCTCCAGGGACTTAGCCAGGCTATAGGCACAGGTCAATATAGGAAAAGCAGCAGGATGTATCATCAAACAAGATGGCTGATGAGAAAGTGGGAGTAAAAACAAGAGAAGTGGGTTCAAGGTGATGCCAAGGCAGGCAAATCAAGTAGTGCTGACTGTCTTCAGAGCAAGAGCAAAGAATAAGAGTGCCTGTGAATCACGCTGGCAGGGCTTCCAAGGTACCTCCCTGTCGTCCTTAAAAGAACAAAATAAAACTGTTCCTGGGAAAGTGCAGGGTTATGGCGGAGAGCCTAAGAAGAGTAGATCCTCAGAGATCAGATATCATGGGATAACTGCCTGTAAATTTTACATTTCCTGCTAATCTGTGTCTGATGAGTTTTTTTCATTGTCTGTTCCTTTTTTCCTTCCTCCTTCCATTCCTTTGGTTCTCTTGCCTTTGTTTTTATTTCTTCTAGTATGATTGCAATTATGGCCTTTCTTGATTCTACTAAGTTTAAACATTATTAGAGATGAGTTTGGGACTGCTCTACATTTTTGTTTTTCAATTCTGAATAGGGTCTAGATTTCAGTCATGGCCATAGATGTGTTGAAGACCAACACTTCCTAAAATTTGGCTTTCATGGGTGTAAATGTATGCAAAATGTATCCATATTACATTCTAGAAAAAGATCTTGCTAATGCATTATTGAAAGAATTAAATTAAATGAGGATTGCACATTACGTAGGCAGAGACATTTTAAAATGAATAGTGACTCTTAGAAATACCTAATAACTCCCAGACCACATCTACTTTCATAGGTTTTGAAAATAAAATTAAAAACAGGTATTTTTCTGAAAGGTCTTTAATCTCAATTTTATTTACTTTTCTAGAAGATTCAGTGATGCAAATAACATTTTTGTTTCAATGTTTAGTCTAATATATGCTTAATTTTAAGTCTTACTAGTTTGAGTTTTGTTTTCTCTTTCTGCAAGTTTTCAGACTGAAATGCCTAGGAACGCACACTTCAGCTACTCTGTGGCCCATCTTACCACCTATCCAGATCTTTCCCTGAAGCTGTAACAGTAATGAAAATAGGAAAATATTGCATTTTTCTTCTATGAGGAGGCTGGTAGTTATTACATATCTTGCCTAGTAATGTTACTCCTTTACAAGACTGAAGGCACAGTCTCAATTTATTTTAAACATGGCTTGGGCCTGCCTGATGTAACCTTCAGGGATTTAGCACATCAGCCAATGAACCACAAAACACAAATCTGCAGACACATGACAATGAAAATAGCTAAAGGTTTATACTGTACATAAAACTCTGAATGTGCCTTTATGCTTTAAGGACTCTTTTCATCCGTAGAGTATCTTTGCAACGATGGTCTCTGAGCCAGTGGTTGATTGCTTCTTTTTATTACTCTTTTTCCCAAATAATTCTATTACTCCCATCATTATGCCTCAGGTCCCGAAATAGGGTACTAATGAGAATATCTCAACATTCATGGATTGACTGGCATTTTAATCTTCTGCTGTGTGAGATGGGATTAGCAGACAGCCCAATTTTGTTATTTTAAAGTTTGCTATTATGTTGTCATGTTATTGAGTGGTTTTATTCTGTATAAGCACTAATAGTGCTTAAATCAGATACTGGATAGACAGAATCAGCAAGAGGCTTAACATAACCTATTTTTGGTAGTCCTGATAACATTTCTTATGCCATATGAATGGTAATGGATGATGGGCTGACTGACATTTCCACTGGTTGTGTTTCTACTTTTTTCTTTCTTTTTTCAGCAATAATTAAAAGCGAATGTGATATAATGAATAATAATAACTCACGAAGTGTTGTTGAGAATGTATGAATAGAATTTGGGTCTATTTTCCTGCTGCAGTTCTTTGGGGTCTTTATTCAACCATTGCATTTATAGCCCTTCCTCCTTTCCCCAGCTTCTCACTCAGCCACTCCCTCTCCATTTCCATGTGAAACTTCTCTCAGTCCCTTCTTCCCACCATTATACATTGTTCCAGGATATTTGCGTTTTGGAAGATCCCTGCCACATTACTCCCTAAACTCCTCACCTCATTTTCCAGAAAGCTTTGCTGACCTCACAGCTACATCCAATCTACTCCGGCTTGGCCCTCTTCACACACTACATTTATTTGTTCTTTACAGCACTGTGGCAGCTACAGTTGCACATTTGGTCATGTAAAGTTTGGTTAATATTTTTTCTTACTAGACTGTGAACTGAATGAAGGAAGGAGTAGCATTTGTTTCTATTTCTTTAGCAAGGAGTCTGGAATAGAGTAATACATATTAATTGAATGAATATCTAAATGAATAAGTGAATCCCACAGATAAAGAAATTTATAATGTTATTTTTTGTTTTTAAAACAAAGAACCTTATCAGTCTAGCACTTTCACTTCCAAAATATCTATTTTGGGGCTAAATAAAGCAAATGATTTAGATTGTTACAGACCAGGATGAACTTGGTTTAATGATAAAACATGAAATTTAGTAGAAATATTTTCAAACTTCTGAATATGGAAAGTTATACTAATATGTGTTGATAGAAACTTTTACTTGCAGACATACTCATTTATACATATATACATAAAATAATTGTAAAACTATTATTAAGCACCTACTATGTACAGGCAATATACTTGATATTAGAGAAGATACAAAACTGATATTTTTAATAGGTCTCACAGGAGGTGCTTCTACTTATATTTTATTGCATTTATTTTCTGTCACAGTTTTGCTCTTTCAAGGTTATTCAAAAGGATTCAGTAATATTCCCAATCTGACAAAGTTTGTAAGTGTCCCAGTTGGGAATTGTTACTTTTTGCAGCTGTATGACTGTACCTAACTATCTTTCAATTATCGGAGAAGTACCTGGCCAGGGTTTCTAGCTGATGTGCTCTGAAATCCAGCACAGTGTTAGTGTCTTGGTCACGGTTTCCCAGGACTGCTCCCAGAACGTGACTGAGACAGTAGGTATTCTAAGGTCCAGCTCTTCCTGGCATGCGTGGATCTCCTCGTTGAGTAACTTCGGCTTTAGAATCCCTCAGTGGCCTTATCAAACCTTTAGACTGCAGTCTGAGAAGCTTCTTCCATTTCCTCCATATATA
>NW_022900932.1:23038027-23056290 GCF_012274545.1 Fukomys damarensis
TATTTATTTATTTTTTTTTGGTACCGGGGTTTGAACTCCGTTCCTTGCGCTTGCGAGGCAGACAGCGGAACCACTGAGCTAAATCCCGGCTCTCCTCCCTATCTTTAAGTCAGACTTCATCCGACAGTTCTGTCAGCCATTGCTACTCTGCTGAAAAGGCTTGCGTGTTTCATCCTGTTTTGGCATCTGCTTCAGGGAGGATCTAGACTCACTTATCCTTCGACTAAGAAGCCCTTGAGAAAGGAGAGAAATAACATGCACAGAGACCAGGAAAAGGGAAGTAAAAATACAATGCACAGATTATATTTGCCATAGGTGAGATTTCAAGATTGAATTTTGAATTTTTTCTTTAAGAGTTGACACTTGCCTGTCTGACTGGGAGAAGCAAGAGAAAATAATACAGAAAAGAAGGAGACATAGCAAAAGCTATATCGGCACCCTTTGACTAGTGCGTAAGTGAATGTGAAGGGAGAAGGTAGATTGAAAAGAGAACAAGTAATGTCTTAAATCATATAATCTCAGGAGAGAATATGAAGTAGGGATGAAGAACATGAATTCTACAATGAGAAAGTTCTTGATGTGAGTTTTGGTATTTATAAGTAATAGCTGTGTGAATTAGAACAGTTTTTAATGTCTGTCTTACTTCCTCAAACATAAAATGTGATTAATGACAACCACACCATGGATTAAATTAAAAAATGTATTGGAAGAACAAAACCAAAAACTACTCCCCCAAATAAATGGAGTCTTAACGAAGATTAAAAGTGGATGTTTAAGTAATCTTTAGCTTACAGGTGGGAGGAGGCTGGTTTTGGCAATTTAGCTAGACCCTGACTCAAAATAAAATTGAAAGAAAAATAAGATGGCAATATAGCTTAGTAGTAGAGTGCTTGTCTAGCTTGCACAAGGCCCAGGATTTGATCTACACCAGACCACAAAAAAAAAAAAAAAAAGGATATCAAAGAAAGATTTTGCTTTCAAATTGCTTAATATTTTGTTGGTTGTTATTATTTCAGTTGTGAATATAATACCATTTGCATTTGAGCAGTGCAATTGATTGATCCAAATATTTTTTTCAATGAAGATAGACTATTTCATGAGTCGGAAATATTTGTATGAGATTTATGATATGCAATGATTTTATAGTCACATAGTCAAAACTCTGACATTTATGATTATTACAGAATCCCTAATAAATTCTAGTTACAGATGAGTTCTATCATTTATCGTTTGATAGTTGTTCAAGTGAAGATTCCAAAGCAATGCATGTGTGCCATTGAAAAACTACTTACTTAACTTTGTTATTTGTCCTTTTCATTACTAAATTTTCATAGAAACTTGTTTCCATTTATTCTTTGGATAAGATATGTTTCCCAAGTATGATTATTCAAAAGAAGTTTATTATGGCATATCTTTATTTCATGAAGACTAGCATTCCCATTTGAAATGAATGCCATATCGCTTCTCGGCCTTTTGGCTAAGATCAAGTGAAATGAATGCCATGAATACTGAAGCTAAGTGACCAGATTTATAATAGGGAAGATAACTGATGAAAAAGAAATTGAAAAATATTTTCCCCGATAGCAGCATTTGTACTTTTTATGCACGATGAACTAGACTTTAGCTCACCAATACTCTACTCACAGATTGAGGATGTGGCATTGTCTTTTATATATTCAGTTTCCTATCCTATTTATTTCTTAGGGAGGCCTTTTTAAACCTTTACAGAATATTTCTATTTGTCTTAGTCTTGTGAGATTACCTTATTTATTTTAAAAAATCAAGATACAGTCACTTGAAAGAGATATACATCCATTATTTAACTTCTATAAGTAGTATATATACATATATAAATTGGGGGGGGGCTATGTACTTGCTATGTAGCCCAGGCTGGCCTCAAACTCACAGCAGTCTTTCTGCCTCAACCTCCCAGGTGCTGGAGTGCTGGGATTATAGGCATGTACTATCATGCCCCAATAGTTGACATATTTTTAAATATTTTTCTTTTTAGAATCCAAATGTGTTTTGTAGAAATTTCCGAAGTTTAGTAATTTTACTTTTTGAATAAAAACATTTCACATGTGAGAGGACCAAGCAATGTTATCATTTAAGTGACCTTCCTTATCACTAAAAAAGTCACTTAAATTTTTTTTTTGTTCTCCATATACAGTGGATAGTACAATAAGACTAATAAAGGCAGGTTGATTGATTAGAATGTATAAATAAACTATTCTCCCTAGAACCAAACCAAAACAATACAGAGCAAGATCTTAAAATAAAAGTTCCTTAAAAGCAAATTGTTTTTATAGCATTCATGTTCCTCAATCATTAGGAGACTAAATATTCTCAGAGTACCTGAAGCTAATTAAAATAACAAAAAGCCTTACTTTTTGCTTATATAGCTTTGAACTGTATTTCTAGAACAGAGAATAGAAAGTCTGTTTGACACTTGTTGCTTATCCTATATATGCATAGTAGATTTGTGGTGTATACTACCTGCTAATTTACTAACTGGCATAAACAAATCATTAAATTAGAAAGACAGTGTTTCAGACTTCTCTTCCTTTTATAAATTTTATCTAAATATTTAATTCTGGGCCAGGGATTTAGTTCAGTGGTTCGGTGGCCTGCCTTGCAAGCGCAAGGACCCAAGTTCAATTCCCGGTACCTGGGTGGGAACACACACACACACACACACACACACATAGGAACTTTATAATATATTTTTGAATATATTTTGAAAAAAACTCAGCAAAATTTTAAATTACTCTATTGTATATCAAAAATACTCCATTACACTCTTATTATTTATTCAGGTGTAACAATGATTTTTCTTTTGTTATCCTTAAAACACTTTTAAATTGTGAGACTAAAGGATTTATTGAAAAGCCAAAGCTTCAAGTAGTTTTTTACATATTCACATGATTATAAAAAAATAATGAATGATGTTTTTTCCCATGCCTCTCTTTGAGCCCACAAAGCACATGGCCCTTTCCGATATATTAAATAACAAAATGAAAGACAGACTGCCAGTGTTATTTCTCTTTTCTGTGTATATCTCAATAGAGGAATAAAAATCTTCTAGGTTTCCTAGAATGTTGTTGGGAAATTTTTCAATCTAGAGAGTGAACTTTGGTTGATATCTTTCTTTTACCAAGAAAAATGAATTTGTTGCTCATTGAAGTCAGAGCAAAACTCAATGATTTGAGTTTTCTGTACATTTCAGAGTTTTATAAAAATACAAAAATACCAAATACAAGTTTTGGTGGCATATGGTCATTTCAAATTCCTTATGAACTAAAATGAGAAAAATATATTGTTGAATATAGTTTAAATTAATGAATGCAATTTATGTGGTGATTCTCTCTTGGTGTTTGACTATAATAAAGGAGCATGAGCTTTCTTGGGGATTTCTCACGTTGGCTCTGGGCTTTGTGTCAATGACTTTATAACTCTTATGGCTGTCAAAATAGAAAGGTAAACATACAAACAAAGTCATCAAATCAAAGCAAATAAAACCCTGTTTCTAATATGTATTTCAGAATGATTTTTATTAAAATGTAGGAAGTCAGCAGCTTCTGTCTTGAGTCCATGTTGTATATCAACTGTGTGATCTGGTTTCCTTTGGACTTCTATGGGTAGTTTTTAGCTCAGTGGACACTCTTCAGACATTGATGAGGATATTCCGAATAGAAATACTTATGATTTAGTTGTTGTATTTAAATAAAGAAACTAACTGATGGTCAGAGAGAGCTAAAGTGAAAAGCAATAAACAAATATTCAGCAAAAGGGAACAAACTGAATTACATACTGGGCCTTTGGCACCAGTGTGTGGAGCAAAAATAGAAACAATCAAAAGAAAAAAGAGGCTGAAATTAGACTGAGGAAAAAAGGCATGCCTAAAACTTGGAATGTCCCTCAATAGTGTGAAGAAGGAAAATCATTCAATTTTCCACTGAAGTTCACAACTCTTGTGGTGACACTGTATTTGACTGAATATTCTATAAATGAGATACTTTAGAGCTCAACTGAATATATGTGCAATATATTGTGCCTTTGTTTTTCTCCCGGGATAAGGAAAATTGAATTTTATTAGATTGTGTAGAAAATGGGTGGTATTTTAAATTCTCAAGTTTTGTAGTAAATTTAACATTACAATAAAATGTTGTCCATTAAAAGCAGTAACAAAATGTCCATTAGTATATTTTACTGCATCATTGTGTTTTTGCAGATCTGAAGTGGCAAATAAGATACAGTAATAATGACTAGCATCAGAAGCAGTTTGTTACTAATTTCCTAATTTGCATAATGTATCTCTTACAAATTGGAATACCAGTTTATAGGAAACACCAAATGTTCATAAAATGAAGTTTAAAAACTATTCACAGCTGAAACATGGCCTAGTTGCTTAACCAAGCTGGATGGCACACTGTTTACTTGAAATATTACCATGGTAAATTCTAGCAAAAAATTAAATCTTTTTACTTGTAATTATCAAATATGAACCAGACAGTAATATGTTAGAAGCGAACATGGTGATATAAAATAGTACAGTCTTGGTGGATTTTAAATCAACATTTCACGATTACCTGGTAGTATAAATTATAAAAAGAAAAAAGAAAAAAAAATACTAACAGCCACATGTCTTTGAGGTATTGTCTGGTGTTTTGCTCCTTGACACTTTTAAAATTTTGAGGGTGCCATGAATTACATTTAGCAATTAAACTTGGCAAATAGTATTAATTTCAATACAAAGAAAGTTTAACTTTATATAAGGTATAAATCAATCACACTGTTTCTTAGTTTGTCTACAGCATAAATGGAG
Source organism: Fukomys damarensis (assembly GCF_012274545.1). Taxonomy (NCBI): domain Eukaryota; kingdom Metazoa; phylum Chordata; class Mammalia; order Rodentia; family Bathyergidae; genus Fukomys; species Fukomys damarensis. The sequence continues at coordinate 23,042,853 of NW_022900932.1, forward strand.
ATGGAAATGGAAATTCATATTCAAAATTGTCCTAATCTGGCCCCTGTTTATCTTCTCCACTAATTACTTCACTCAGTAATCTTCCGAATATTATTTTACCTGTAACTAGTCTCATCATAGCCATCTAGCTCAGTCAGCCCTTCTAATTTTCTTATCTCTGCTCCTATATTTGAGGACATGACAAAGAAAAGGTCAGATGAACTGTAACTACACATTGCTTTATTGGCCTAACACAAAATTTAAATGATTTTCAAATGAATTAATTGACAATATTTAAAGAATCAGAATTTGTTACAGTAGATGTTCTTGAACACATGGCAACACTGCCACCATAACTAGCTGACTTTTATCAGCATTTGAGTTTGCAATTTCTGAACCTCCATTTTGTCACTTATTTAAAACCCACTGTAAGTTTCATCTCTTTCAGCAAGTAAGTTCTTCCATTTTTCCTAGCATTTAGAAGAACTTGTAGGTGCTCAGTATCTCTTTCATTTTAAAATGTTTAGCATCTAATGCCTCTGTGTTGTCTGTTTTGTGTACCACTTTGTCCCTCTTATTTTCATCATAAGTTTGTTGAGGATTAGGGACTCTGCATCAATGTCCAGAGCTTAGGATAGTGTAATTTAACTATGGTTACATACTGATGGTTATTATAGTAGTTATTATTATAAATACTAAATATCTTTACTGAGTATACCTAGTTCTTAAAGGGTACATTATAAATATTAAACATCTTCAAATTTAAAACATCAAAATATTTGGCATTACATAATTTTAAGTTAAAAGACTTTTTTGATAATACTTCTGCTTGATATCCAGAAGGGAGGAATTAATGTGTAGCAGAAATGCGGACAGAATGAGAATTAGAGCTATTCTTTTGAAATGTAAATTCACATTTCCACACTGAAAAATACTGAATTCAAAAGACATAGCAAAATCATGTGCATGTTCAGAGTATTTTATTTATTTTGCTCATTAATAACTAGTAATGGATTACCAGTAATGGCTTCATGAGGCTTGAATTTAGGCATGAGATCTATTTTTTCATCTCAGTGTTAGCTAGAGGGGCTACCTACCTCACAGAAGATAGAAGATGAAGGTGTTTTGAGTTCCCTCTGGTCTATATTTTCATTTCTCTGAAACCAAAGTTATACCCATAGAAATGACATGTTTGAGCTCATGCAGTTTGTTTATCCATCTTTGTATCTCCTCTCTGTAATGCTCTGAGTAACAGCATTATTTTCCATAAGACAATATACAGTTAAAAACTTCAGCCTTATTACTGGTTTAGCACTAGTCAATTATTAGCTTTCTATGAATTTTTCATTAGAAAAAAAAACCAACTCTATTCCATGGAGCCTCTAGAAACCCAGAGAAGGTTTACTTAATAACCAAAAGCTAATACACAGATGGTTTTAAATAAAGTTAAGAGAAAATATCCCTGCTAGAGCTAATGAAAATGTATTTGAAAGGGTTAGTTTACTACCTCTATGCATTCTTTTTGTTTTTTCCACAATTATTTGAAAAAGGATAACTCTCCTACAAATAAAATGTAACTGGTGTGGTGGTACACATCTGTAGCCCCAGCTACTTGAGAGGCTGAAGAAGGAGGATTGCAAGTTTGAGATATACCTGAGCAAGTTAGCAATACCCTGGCTCAAAAAAACTTAATAAAGAAAAAAGTCTTGGGATGTGACTCAGAACTTCCTTAGTTCAATCCCCAATGCTAAAGATAATAGATAGATGAATGTATAGAAAGAAAGCTTGACATTGAAATAGTCCTTTGGTGGAACACCAGTAAATTTATAATACACTGGTATTATATCAATATCTACATAACACATTTATATATTCTATGGAACCATTTTTTATATTTTATAAATTCAAATAAAATAAATGTTTCAAACATCTAGTTAGTATTTTTCAATAAATTATTTAATTAGATGTCACTGAGTCGACTTATATTGTGCACCCCTGGTAGGTTAGGAGACAAACTTTTCTTCTTAATAAGATGGTCTAATGTTGAAAAAAAATTAAAGCTCTCAAAGAGTTGTATGTTGATCAATTCTGATCATAGCCACTATTGTAGGTTCTCTTTGTTCAAAAATATCAGAACCAAGGAAATAACAACAGGGGAAACAAAAACAGATCGTTAAAACATGGCATTTAAAGTGCTATGCTGAATATCGTCTTGGTGTAGAAGTATAAAACCTGTACAAGCCATGAGTTCTGAGGTTCAGCCCATGTCCCATTTGAACGAGTTTTGTGGCCAGGTGAAGACACTCAAATTCCTGGGACCTCATTCTCTCATTATGCAAAATAAGGTGGATGTGTCCTAGATGACCTTTATAATTTATTTTATTTCTTATTTTTTCATGTCCTATAATTTCATATTGATTCATACAATTGAGTTTAATAAAACAAAGAATGCATATAACTAAAAGTAAAATTAATGTGTCAATAATCAAGTATATTGAGGGTTAAAAAAGAGATTTTATTTTCCCTGAAACAACCTGAGAAAAATCATATTTTAATATAATTGTTCCTCAAATGTTCCATTTATGGTATATTTTAATAATATATCCTCTCTATGGGGAATTACTGTCTTTTCCTTTAAGAATAAAGACTCAGGGGAAGTAGGGGAAAGGAAATAAGGGAAAAGAAAAAAATATAAGAAAGAAAATGGAAACAAAGTCTTCGTAAGTGATGGGGGCTGAAGGGAGGGCAGGGGAATGGGGAAAAAATGAGAACCAAGATCTGTCATGTAAAGGTACAAGATCCCAATGGTAAATGTAACTGCACTGTATACTTAAAAAGTACCAGAAAACTCAATGAGAAAAAAAGAATAAAGACTCCTTGATATTTAGTAATTTGAATTAAATGAAAAATTGTTAAAATCAATACTTAATAATACAGAAAAATGGAGGAATAAAATAAAATGTCCTCTGTAAGTATATCTCTGCATTTACTGGAATATGTTTATATAATTTATATTATATAATTGCATATGGCAGTTATTTGATTACACAAATTTTGCTAAGAACATACTTAAGCATAATTATGAAAATTATATGCATAACATGACTGATTATATTTAAAATAATTAGGAACATTCAACAAAAAACACATTAAAAATCATTTGTTTCTTGATGTGCTAAAAATTGCTGTTCAGTACTGAATCTGTTAGTTACTAAAGAGATGAATCCAAATAGAATGACTGTCTTTTTACCCAATGACAGAAGTGCTTACTCCTGACCAATTTGTGCTATGCAACTTATATAAAATATAGTCAATGAAAATTTTCCTGGAGAAAATGTTTTATGATTTCAGAGATATGTTACACATATACTCACACACCGATGTCTATTCAAGCATTGCAGTTATAAATGATAAAGTCAGAAGAAGTGTGAGCAATGAACTATTCTAATATCTGATTTTTATCAATATGGAAAAATGTATTAAGAGGTTGATTTTTGGACATCATACAGCAGTAGCATAATTATTAGGACCCTCAGTCTTAGTCTCTTTGTATTCTCTTTTTTTAAAAATTAGTATGGTTTTTGTAGTAAATAATGTTTACATTCTATATTTTTTCTTTAAAACATGTCTTTCTAAAAGAAAAAAGCAAAAAATTACATTACATTTTACCTATAAAATATGTAAATTTTTAAGTTCTAAATTTTAACATTAATATCATTTTATGCCTAATTATGTTATATTGCACTAGTTATGTTATATTGAGTGTATATGTATGTTTTTCTATGTAAAGAGGCTATTTAATTTGTCTGCATTCATATAAAATACATAAAAGCTCCCCTTAGGGTATAGCAAAATTTTAATATAATGATTCCTATTGTAGTATTTGCAAATTTGATAAATAGAAGCACTTTGTATAGATAATAAAATGAGAATCAATTATTTTGAATCAGGTAAAAAATAGGGTGACTAGCTAGAGTCAAATTATAAGTTAACGTTAGACTAGAAAATGTAGTTATCAGAATAATTTCTATAGTGTATATTAGAATGAGGTACCTGCCTCTACTAGATCTTTATAATCTAGAAACAGGTGTAGCATAGAAAAAATATACTATGCCTATTAATCATATACTTGAATAACAATATGCCTCAAAATAAGTTAGAGAAATACACTGGACAAGCAAGTTGAGAAGCTGAATAAACAACTGGGTAGATTAATCCAAGTTCACAGGTAAATAGGGTTTAACTTGGCATATTCAGTAAATAGCTGGCATTTAAAGGGAGGGGGTGGTAGAGAAGACACACATGATTGGTAAGGAATATTTCATAATTCACAAAGAACCTAACAGTATAGTCTTCTATGGAATTCAATAAGATGTAGGAATTGTATTAAGATAATCAAGAGCTTTTCTTTTTTTTGAAATTTTTCCTGAAATGCTACTTCAGTAGTCACTTTTAATTTCATGAGGCATATTAATGTTTTAAACTTAGGAAAAAGTCCTGGAGATCATTTCTGGCATCTTTCCCAATACCTTATCAGCAACTTGTGTCAGCTCAATTTCAAATATGTCTCACTATTTCTCAGGACCTTAATCACTACATCCCTAGTGAAGGCTACCATTTCTCTCTCATTTAAATGATTCCAAAATCATCTTAGTTACTCTCTCTGATTCTACTCCTATCCCACTGTCTTCTGGTAGTGCTAAAGAGAGGAATGATCTTTTCAGACATTAAGTAGATCATACTACTCCAAAGCCCCTCCTTTAGTCACTTTTCTCCAGAGAAATACAGCAAAGAGAAACACAACATACACACACACACACACACACACACACACACACACACACGTATGTGATATTATAGAGGCTAAATCCCAAGAACTGCAGGGTGACTCAACAACCCAGAGTTTCAGAGGAGAGCCCATGGTATGTTCTAGTTTGTGTCTAAGCTTTAAGAGTCTGGAGATCTGATGTGTAGCTTTACATATCCTTAGACTGATAGGTTCCTAACCCAAGAAAATCTGTTTCAGTTTGAGCCCAAGGGGAGGACAGTGTCACTTGCTCAATTTTAAGGTGGAATCCCTTACTTGGGGGAGTATTGGCCTTTTTCCTCCCTTTTCTTTAGGCCTTTAACTGATTGGATAAACTCATTCACACTAAGGAGGACAATCTGCTTTACTCGGTCTCCCAATTTAAATATTAATCTCAACCAGAAATACCTTCACAGAAACACCCAGAATACTGTCTAACTAAATGCCCTAGCCCCTGCTGGCCTTGTCACATTGACATAGAATGAGCTACCACAGCTCCAATCCTCTGCAATACCATCCTTTAGTACTCTTCACTCCAATTCTGCTCCTCTCTGATCTTATTTCTCCCATTTTCTCTAGCACATTCTTTTCTCCAGTTTCTCTCTGACCTCATTAACTAAATAGTCACTGTTTTATGTCTCCTCCTCCAACATGCCTTCCTTTTCCCCCTTCTTCCTAGGGTAGCATTCCCTACCCCAGTCACTCTGTCTCTCTTAATTGCTTGTCTTCATATACCATTATCTGACAGAATTCATATTTATTTATTCTATCATTGAATACAATTTCTTTACAGTGGTGACTTTTCTTTTGTTCATCATGTTCTTCTCCATGCCTGGAAAAGTCTCTAAAACGAAATTGTGATCCACTCACAAGTATATAGAAAGAATTTTACATATGAAAGTTTAAGAAGATATGGCTACAGTGAATTCCCTGAGACTCTATTTACAGAGTATCTGTGACCTTTCCCCTGTGTAAGGGGAGAGTTGGACCAAATCAAAGCAACTTAGAATATGATTCTCATGTTCCTTTTTGGCTATGAAGTAGGTCTTTTAGCCAGCATGAATTGTTCATGTGAAAGCAACAGACAGGGCTTACTATGTAGTTACCTTGAGGTGTATATGAGTTTGAGTTTGAATATTTATAGAAGATTTATTTGAGAGGAAGCCGGATAGATGCAATCCTAGATTATGCCTATAAAAAATTCATGTTCTCTCAGGGTAAACAAATAATTTATATAAACCACAAGGGGAAAGAATCAGAGACTTTAATGGCTGTGATTGTCTTATGTATAGTAGGTACTATGATGGCATAAATACATAAACAAAGTTGAGTGCTGCTTGTACAAAGCAACACAGAGACATTGCTTAGAAAACACAAGCACCTGAGTAGACACCTGCCAAAACAAGAGCCATTAGGGAGACTGCTGGTACCATTTCAATGCTTCTAATACTTCTGCTGACTGTAGAATTTGCCATCTGTTATCGTTTTGAATGAGGTTGGTCCTTAGAAGTACTATCAATCCACTAAGACATGAGAGAGCCCCCAAGTCCAGGCCTCTGTATTTGAGGTAAGCTTTGATATTTGAATGGTTGTTTCAATGCTTGCACAAGAAGCAAGTAGACTTTTTTTCTTCACTGGTAGATTTTTAGAGGCAAGGCATTTCTTTTTTTTATTTTTTTCAGCTTTAATTGAGTTTATGTGAGATAATGAAAAGATGAAAATAAAGTGTTTCCTTTTTTTAATGAGATATTTTCCCAGATTATTTATTATTTCTAAAATTCCTTCATATTGTAAGATGATTTCCTTAATACTTATTTCTGTCTGCTTAACTTTCAGCATACTTCGATATACCCTTACTTATACTCTTGACTATGAAATTATGTTTTTCTCTAAGGCTATTAGCAACTTAACAACATATAATGGTTTATCAATTACCATATAAAATAGTAAGACTATGGAGATGACATATGGTAAAATTTTAAAAAGTTTCTGTACGTATGGGATCTTGTTAAAAGGCATTCTGGAATGCAGTTTTTCTAAACAGTTGCTGACTGCATTACTTCAACATTGGTGATAATACAATTAATATGCTATCAGTTTTGATATTTTCCTTGCACATTTTGACTCAAGATATTCATTTTCTTATGTAGCTGATTACTTATTATAATTATACTGATGAACTTTATGAGAAAATTTAACTTTTAATGCAGGAGGTTGCTTTTAAGGTCAAAAACTAGGATTGAAGTGTGAATATTTAAAATATAAATTCATAGAACCCATATGATACTATTCTTCATCTTGACATTTTGTTCTAGTGGGGAATTAGAGCAAAATAAGTCTGTCACAGATTCATTCAACACATATATATTTGACCTTATTCATTTATTTATTTACGGTACTGGGGATAGAACCTTGTGCTTGCAAGGCAGGCGGTGGCACCACTGAGCTAAATCCCCAGCAACCCAATTCGACTTTTATTGTTCCAGGTTCTGTTGAGTGCTGTATGGCTCTCAGATGACCAGGAGAGTATGGCAGAGAAATAGAGAAAAGCCATCTTTAAATGTGGAATCTACTTTTTTAGTACTTTTATATATCCTTATCAAATTATTACCATAAAATATTTTGCTGGATTTCACATATTAACTGTAACAACTTGCATCTAAAGCAAAAGTTCTCAGCCTTGACTGTGCTCTAAAATTCCTGATAGCTTTTAATAAATATCCAGGGTCCAAGAATAGAAATTCTGATTTCGTTGTTCTAGGATAAAGCCTAGTCATGTTACTATTTTCTAAGATCACCAGATGACTATAATGAGTAGTCCCAATTGAAAAGTTAGCTCCCTGTCTTATTTTTAAATTGACTTTTCTCATGGGTTTGTTTTCATTTATATCTCTCAGTGAAAAGGTTTTCAGATCTTCACAATTCTACACAACTTTTTCTTATGAATGTGTAAGGTCTTCAAGGTTTCAAATAATTTCAAAATCTACAAATACATACATACATAAATAAATAAATCTAACTAGTTGCGCTAGTTTCCTAGGGCTGTCATAGTGAAATCGTGGTGATTAAAAACAATGCATTTATTTTCTGTAAGTTTAAATAAGAGGTTTGGAGGACAGAAGTATGAAATGAGGTTGTTTGTAGTAAGGCCATGCTCCTCCTGAAGGCTCTGGGAGAAGAAAACTTCCTTGTGTCTCCCTAGCTTCTCGTAGCTTCCAGAAATTCTCAAATATTGCTCAATTTGTGGCTACATCAATTCTGCCTCTGACTTCACTTGTAGTTCTTCTTTCTCTATATGTCTGTCTGTGTCCTCACTTTTTATAAGGTGAGAGCTAGGTTTAGAGCCTATTGCAATCAAGCATAATTTCCTCTGGATCCTTGATTTTGAATTTTGAGATACACTATTCAATCCATTATACTGGCACAAAAAGTTTTAATACTTTATTCAAATTTGCCAAATAGGAAGAAATAAAACAACTAAAACAGTTTTAAACCACATTAATAATTTGCTCATCATATTATAGGATTTGTTACAATTTTTGTTTCTAATTTCTCATTGACTAATGTCTTCTTGGTCTGATTATTACTTCTTTACTGGAAAAGTTTCATTATCTTTAACATCCAGTCAGATACCACCAAACCTTTATAAGAGAGATTATACTTTTTGGCCTTTTCTCCTAATGAAATGTTTGTTATGAATCCACTTGTCTTTAGGCTTCTTTGAAGGCATGTAAATGTGAAATGCTTAAAATAAAAAGAACAGATGGCAGGACCATAATGATCAAATTAGCTTTGTACCCATCTAGAATTTAGGGATGAATTCATTATTTCTTTCTAATTCATTCATTCTTCCCTGAATTCTCTGATGGATGATTTTATGCACAATTGTACAATATAAATATCTTAGGATAATAAAATATGATTCTGTTATGAAATAAAATACTAAAATAATTATGTGGCATTTAATGGTATCATTGTCATTATAGTTACATTTGATGCTTTTCCAGAATTACTATTACTGCAAATATAATCCTCAAGGACACACCAAAAATCTATCTGGTGTCCAAGGTGTTTCAACATATCTACTGTTCTAACATGTTGGTTGAAATATGTCTTTGGGAAGTGCTAAATTACTGTACATTAATTTCAATAGAATCTATTTTATTGGCCCGACATGATTTCCATGTAAGTTCATAATGACATATATATTTTATGTGCATGACTTTGGTGTTTGTCTTATTGGTAACATTGTTTAAACAATGCTTAAGGGTCCCCTGGAGAGAAGGGGATATTTCCATTGATAATAATATAAAGTAAACTTTGAATGAGATTATGTCTCTGTATTTCTCAATTTTTTATGGGTAAAAATGGGAAATAATAGTAATGTGCCCTATATAATTGGAAGAGCAGGGGATTGGTACATTCTTCTCTTATATTACTAACTCCATATACTGTACAAAGCCAATTATATTATTCATAATTTAAATTTAAAATGCTTAGTAGCAAATTTAAAGTTGCCTTTCACTAAGTTCAGTGCATGGCCTATTAGATGAAATGTAACTAACTAAAAAAAAAATTTCCCAAGTGCCATTTTTATTTTATAATTACCCCACAGAAGAACTTGGAAGTATCTTGGTATTAGTTAATTTTCTATTGCTATAATAAAACACCAAATAATGCCAAATAATGTAGGACATTCCTCATTTAATAACCAAGTTATGTTCCTATGACTAGATTGTTAAATGGATTGGTCAGTAAATGAGGCATTGCATATAGAATATACATTACAACATTCAGAACAAAGAAATGGTTAAAGCAAACTCCAATTTGATGACTTTGCTTTTATTTACCTAAGTTTTATGTGTAATACTATAACATAGAATATAAAACTATAGCACATACTGTATGGTACTATCAGAAAAAAATTACAGTACTATATAAACAAGGTATATGTACAAACAAAGACATTGAGGCTTGATGAACAAGACATACAGAATTGTGCCCCCACCAAAAGGCTGCTTATAAATCTGAACAGTGTTCCTTGGTCATTAAGTCCAAACAGTCATTAAACAGGCAAGTTGTCAAACAAGGAACATCTATATAAAGAAAAAGGAGTTATTTAGCTCATAGTTTTGAAGGCTAAAAGTTTAAGATTGAGGGGCCCTGTTGATTTAGCTTTCAGTGAAGGCTTAATGATGGGGTATTACAGTGGTAGAAGTAGGTTTTGAAGAGATCACATATCAAGAGAAAAAACCAGAGAAATTCTGGAGCCAAGTTTACTTTTTAAAAAATAATCCACTCTTGCAGGAATTAACCAGGGCTCTATGAGAGCTGCATTAGCAGGTTACATTCCCACTAAAGTAATCATTTTCCATTTGGTAGGCCTCACCTCTTAAAGGTTCCACTACTCAGAACTCCCACCTTGGGGACCAGGATTGTACTACATGAATATTTGGAAGACACACACAAATTATATTAAAGCATAGCAAGTTCCTTACTGAAAGAAAGCATGTGCTTAAAGTCTAAAGCCACTCCACTTGCCTTTTAGACATACCTACCATGATCCCATCCATGCTAATCCGTTAGTTTCCCTCACTTTTTATTCCAGATCTTCTGCCCTTTTTCATCAGTACACCTAACAGGTTCACACTCATCTCTACCCCTTAATCCCATTGTATTGTTTCCCTAGCTGGAGATGTCCTTTCCCTTCATTTGTCTCATATGTTATGGTTTATATCTCATCTCTCTAGGACATTTGTCTGAATTATTCTTGTTCTCAATGAATTATGTCGTATATGAATTCCTGACACATTTTAGAATTAACGAAATACTATTAGGAATAGTGTAGCACAGTGGCTTTATCATTCTCTGTATTATGTTTATTCCCTTTCATAGTCAAAATAAAATTAACACATGCAATGCATGTATATAGAACTTCTTTTATATCTCCCATAGTCTGGCTCCATTTTATGCTGTGGTGAATAATCAAGAAAAATCATTTAAATATATATGTGATTAGAGCAGTCATTAATATAAGCACTTCATACTATCCTAATATATTAGTCACAACAAACTTTTCAGGCATCACTTCAATAATGAAGAAGTTGAAGCACTCTGAGTTAAAGTAACTTGCTAAAGATCAAATAATGAAGTTAGCATTTAAGTTTAGTAGTTAAAAAATGTATGCTTTTAACCTCTAGATAGCAGATGGTCACTGAATATTTAGTTGACAAAAATTAAGGTATTTAATATGTACATTTTCAATATGGCAAATCACCATGTTTCCTTTATCATTTTATTTCTGCCTTAATGTCATTTTCTGTAATAGGCATGGTCCTAAAAGGACTTCTAGTCAGTGTATCAGGGTAATGTCACATTTTCACAAAAACATTTTCTTTCTAATATAGAAAATATAAGTCATAAGGGAGAAAATACAAAAAGTCATTGCTGTTTTTGAAAACTAACTTCCCCATGGACCAGAAATAGAACACAAACCTAAAAATGTTAGGCAAAACTGAAGTCACTGACTAGTCAGGCATGCTTTTAGAAGTACCCTAGAACCTGGCTCACTTGTGGTTGTAGGAAATTAAAATATTCCATGCAAGATGAGTGTGCCAGTTATTCTTTTTTTTCCTTTCCTTTCAATTTCATTGAAGAGTTTAAACAGTAGTGTCAATAGTTCTCTAAACGTCTTGTAGAATTCAGGAGTAAAGTCCTGGGCTTTTTGTTGGTAAGTTTTTAATTATGTTTTGAATTTCATTGATTGACATTGGGTTGTTTAAAATTTTTTTTGTCTTCTTGGTTAAACTTGGATAATTCATATGTATCTAGGAATCTATCCATTTCTTCTGTGTTTTCCATCTTATTGGAGTGCAGGTTCTCAAAGTAGGTATTGATAATCCTCTGGATTTCTGCTGGATCTGTGGTAATTTCACATTCTTCATTCCTAATTGCATAGATTTGAGCCTTTTCTTTCCTTTTTTTGATAAGGTTGGATAAGGCTTTGTCAATTTTATTTATTCTTTGAAGAATGAACTCTTTGATTTGATATATTTTCCATTGATCTCTTAGTCTCTTTTGTATTGATTTCTGCTCTGATATTTATAATTTCCTCCCTTGTAAGAGCTTTGCTTTTATTTTGCTCTTCTTTTTCTAGAAGCCTGTGGTTCAGTCTTAGGTTGTTTATTTGAGCTCACTTTGTTTTCCGAATATAGCCATTCACTGCAATGAGTTTCCCTCGTAGGACTGCTAACATTGGTCCTATAAATTCTGGTATGTTGTATTGGCATTATCTTTTAATTGTAGAAATTGTCTCATTTCTTCATTAATTTCCTCTGGGATCCATTGGTTGTTCAGGAGGGTGTTATTCAAATTCCATGTGTTTATAAATTTCTTATGGTTACATTTGCTATTCTCCAATTTCATTTCACTATGATCTGATAGTATACAGGGGATAACTTTAATTCCTTTGCATTTATTTAGGCATGTTCTATGAGCTCCATGTGGTCTGTTTGAAGACTGACCCTTATATAGCTGAGAAAAAGTGTATTCTGATTTTGTTGGGTGAAACATTCTGTAGAAATCTATTAAGTCCATTCGTTCAAGAGTTTTTTTCAGTTCTAGTGTTTTGTTGTTGATATTTTTTGTCTACCTGATCTGCCTATTTTTTTGACAGTGGGATATTGAGGTCCCCCACTACTATTGTATTAGTGTTTATTTGATTATACATGTCCATTAATATTTGTTTTACATAATATTAGGTACATTATAATTTGATGCATATATATAGGATTGACATCTCTTCCCCTTGGAATATTCTATTTACAAGGATTTAGTGACTTTCTTTGTCTCTCTTAATTAGTCTTGGTTTGAAATCCACTTTGTGTACAAATAGGATAGCTACCCCTGCTTTCTTTTGGGTTCTTATTGCATAAGTATAGTTTTCCATCCTTTGATTTTCAGTCTATGAATTTCTTTTTGAATTAAATGTGTTTCTTGTATGCAGCATATTGCTGGATTTTGCTTTTTTATCCATTCTGCCAGTCTGTGTCTTTTGATTGGTGAATTGAGACCATTAACATTGAAGGTTATAACTGATATATACTGATCTATCCTAGTCATGATCTTTTCCTGTTGTTCATTTTTTTTTTCTCCCTTTGCATTTAATTTCTTGCCTTCCCCGATGGATTCATTCCATTGGGCTACATGGAGTTGTGATCCTCATTTTCATTTCCTTGGATATTGTTTAGAATTTTTTTGAAGTGCTGGTTTGTTATTCATGAAGTTCCTAAGTTGTTCTTTGTCATGAAATTATCTTATTTCTCCATCATTATTGAAAGATAATTTTGTAGGATACATCAGTCTGGGTTGGAGGTAGTTTTCTTTTAGAGCTTGATATATTTCACCCAGGCTTTTCTTCATTTTAGGGTGTGTGTTGAGAAGTCTGCTATGATTCTGATGAACTTTCCTTTGTATGTGATTTATTGCTTTTCTCTATTGTCTTTCAATGTGTTGCTCTTGTGTTGGATTTCTGGAATTTTGACTCTTATATGCCAAGGTGTAGATGTTTTTTTTTATCATGCCTAGTTGGAGTTCTATATGCCCAACTTTTATCTTTATGGCAAATTCTTTTTTTTTTTTTTTTTTTTTTTT
>NW_022900932.1:23057159-23111165 GCF_012274545.1 Fukomys damarensis
TTTTTTTTTTTTTTTTTTTTTTTTTGTACTGGGATTCAAACTTGGGTCCTTGAGCTTGCGAGGCAGGTGGCAGAACCACTGAGCTAAATCGCTGGTCCTATGGCAAATTCTTTTTCCCTGCTTGGGAATTTTTCTATGATTACTTCTGTGAAAAATTTATGTCTTTGGTCCTATTTCCTACTCCTTAACTAACTTCAGTCCATCTTGTTATTCTTTTTTGTGTCATCTAGTAGCTATTGGATTGATTTCTTATGGTCCCTTGCTATTTTCAAGAAATCTTTATTTTTGTGTTCACTAACTGCAATCCTGTCTTCTGTATCTGAAATTCTGTGTTCACATTCACTTATTCTGCTGAGGAAACTTTCAATGGAATTTTTAATTCCTTGGATATCTGCTTGGATATGTTTATGTTTTCCAATTCTTTTCCATGATAGTTTCTATTATTTTCCTCAGCTCCTCTTTTTTTTTGGTACCAAGGACTGAACTCAGGTCCCTGCATTTGCAAGACAGGTGGCAGCACCACTGAGCTAAACACCCACCCAAGCTCCTCTTTTTTTTTTTTTTTTTGTCTGTGTCTGCTCTAGAGTTATTAAAAATGTCTTTCATTATAGTCACTGTATCTGTTCATCTGGTAAATTATTTCTGATTTTATTTTTTCTAGATTTTCTTTTGTTACCAATTCAAGGAGTCTAGGTGGTGGAGTTTCAGATTGTTCCATCTCATGGCCTCTTACAAGTAACCTTTGGTGACCTGGAAATCTGGTTTTGAGTCTTGTTTAGGTATCTTCTCATTTCTATTTGTTGTTGATGATGTTTTTGGTTTAATTCCTGGGCTAATGCTTGTAAATTGCTTATTGTAAGTATCTTTATTGCTAGTATTTAGAAGCTTTAGGTAATGGCTACTGCTTTAATTGTCTTCTAGGTTTAGTTGGTTTTTGGGTTTTGAATCTGTAATGGCCCTTAGGCAATCTCAGTCTTGATAGACCAGCAAAGAAAACTGACTAGAACAATCATATTACCTTGGCCAAAGTAATACAATCAGCATCAACAATAGTATCAAACATAGCCTAGAAAATGGCAAACTGTGGTAACTATTAATCTAACACTTTTAACTATGTGAACTAGATTTGCAGTTATATACAAAAATCTAGAATCAAGCAAAAATATATTTGCAGCAAATAGGTCTTTCAAAATAGTGAATTTGCCCTCTAGGCAGACTTAGGAGGAGTTGAGGGAGTAGAGAAATAGGAGAGAGAAAGGTTAGAAGTAAGGCTAGAGGACACAGAAGATCATGTGAACTTTGGGAAACTGCTGAAGATAGAAGGAAAAGAGAGAAGGAAGGGACAGAAACAAGAACAGAACAAATGAACAGCATCAGAAAAACTGGAAACTGTATCCTTGCTCCTATAAAAATAAGAACAGTTGAGAAAAAGCAGGACAAAAACAGGGATAACAAAGACAACAAATGAAGAAGGAGCAAAGAAAAGAAGAAAAAGGATGTTTCCTTCAAGGTGTGTCTCTGTTGTCACCAGTAGACAATATGGTGGGTAATGTATGGATCTGTGTTGACTGAACTCAGTGAGCCAGCCATAGTCCACCAAAGTTAAAGCTGGTCTCTGGCTGTGAGCCTGGAATTGAGCTCCCTGAACTCCTTCCGGATTGAACACTGCATGGTTCTACTGCAGGTTCAAGTTGCCCTTCCCACATAATGTGTCCAGTTTCTGGTAGAAGGTGTTGACCCCCACAACTCATGCAGTTTGATGAGTCTTTATTGGGGTGACTCTTTGTTCTCCCAGTGGGCTTTACTTCTCAGCAAGGCTCAGAGAGGCCCTCTCTCTGCTGCTCATCACTGTACCAATTCCTGCACTCAGAATGATGGCCTTCAGGATCCCTGTGCTTTGCTGCTGTCCAGGTTGACCTCTGGCTGGGGCCTGCACACCCTTACTGATGTTCAAGCTGGCTTGTGCCTGGAGCTTGACCCACCCTGCTGGTGTCCTGGTGGGCCTTTAGCTAGGGCCTGCATTCCTGCACTGCTGGTGTCCTGGCCAGCCTCTCATGCCAGATTAATTGTCAGTTTGCCTGGTTTAAGAGACTCCTGGAGAAATAATTGGATCACAGGAGCTCTACACTTGTGAGTAGACCAATCCACTGATGTTCTTAGATGAGTGTGCTGTTAGGAGGTAGGGCCCATTAGGAGGTGGGTATATATACATTATATATACTCTTTTCCTGTGCTTACTTCTGGCCACTGTGAAGTACATAGTGTTCCTCTGTCAAATCCTTCTACTATAACATTTCTGCTTTGGAGCTAATGAACATGGACTGAATCCTCTGAAATTGTGAGCCAAACTCTCTTCCTATGAGTTGAAGGTGTCAGGTACTGAATTTTTCTTTTCTGACCAACAGCAAAGCTGGGCAATACAATGAACTACTATGTCAAAGATCACTATTTGAAGCCCAAGCTGCTATGAAATTATTTTACTGTGAATAAACTTTTGATTTTAATACTTGAGCAGATGCTACTCTTTATATCATATTACATATTATATTTGTAGAATAAAATATACCAATGAGTATTTGAGACTAAGTGTACAACCAAGCAACCCAGATTCTGTAATAGCCCTACTATCACCTCAGTACAGAGACCACAAATGGCTATTTGGTGAGTTGGTTTGGAACAAATGGTGTACTGAGGGTTGGATTGGAGAACCTTAAAAGGTAAAATTCCAGAACACATGTTTTTCTCCTGCTAAGAATGAGAATCACAAAATTAACACTTGGAAACCTTTCCAAATGTTAATAAGGGGTTTCTAACCTTTATTAAGATTCAATTGACCAAAATTTGGGAATTTATGACTTACACTGTGGTGATATACTTTGATGTGTTCATTGTGAAATGATTACCACAATCACATGTGCACATCGTCTCACATCGTTATCAGTTTGTGTGTGTGTGTGACCAGAACACTTGAGACCTGCTTTCTTAGCCAATTTCAAGCATAAATTGCACTACTATTAACTATAGCAGCTGTGACAAGTCTTTTAGAGACAACACAAAACCTACTTATTTATCACAAAGGGCCAACACTGCAATTAAACCTAAATACTGAGGTTTTAGTTTAGGAAAAACAACTCAAACACTTGGCTCACATGTCTACAGGAAGGGCTCTGAGTGCCTGCTGTGACACGCGTGCCATAGGTTCACCACCACTGAACCATAGTCATACTTATACATTGTATCTCCCATCACCCTCCAGACCTTGACAGCAAACATTATACTCTCTACTTCTATCAGTTTGATTTTTTTAGATTCCACATTTAAGTGAAATCATGCAATATTTGTCTTTCTGTGCTTGACTCATGTCATTTAATGTCCTCCAGATTCAAGTTGTTACAAATGGCAAAATTTCTTTTTTAAAAGCAGAATAATATTCCATTATGTGTAGGTCTGTGTATATATACTTATTACCATATGAATTTGGAAATCTACTTACCATTCAAGTGTGAATGGTATATACATACATTAATTTCATATTTTGGATACTGTGAATAGAACTAGAGTGAACTTAGTCATGTAGATATATATATTAGACATACTGATTACATTTCCTCTTGATATGTGCCCAGAAGTGGAATTGAATGATCATATAACAGTTTTACTTTTATTTTTTGGGAACTTTCATGTTGTTGTCCAGGATGTTTATGCCAATTTGCATTTTTACTAATTGTAGAAGTCCTTTTTCTTAGTATCTTCACCAACACTGTAACCTTTTGTTTCTTTTCTTCTCTCTGGAGTCTTAATGATAACCCTTTTAACAGGTATGTGATATCAATTGTGGTATTGATTTGATTTTCCTGATGATTAGTGATATTGAACATCTTTTCATATCTATTGGACACATTCATGTCTTCTTTGGAGTAATGTAACTCAACTTTTACATAGTCCACTCCATTTTTGTTATTATTTCCTTTCATGCTGCCTGCAGTGCTATCCCTCAGCTTCCCATGTCAATGAAATATTATCCATTTTTCAAAGCCCAGCTCAAATTTTATTTCCTATAAGGAATGCTATCTAATGTTGATATATATCCCCTTTTCTTATCAGGGCAGTAATCTGTATATTCATTTGTCTCTTTATTACAAATTGTTTATGATGTTTATACCCACATCTTTATTAGTTCCACAAATTGCCATTATTATCTTACAAAGCCTCTCTACTTCTTACTGTAGTCTCTTCATCACCCAATATCTATTCACTATTTAAAACCAGCTTTATTGGTGAAATAGTTCATTTTCTGTTGCTGATATAATAGCACAGACTAAATCATAAAGAAAATAATTTAGAAAAAAGGGTTATTTTGGCTCATGGTTCTGGAGGTATGAGTTGAGGGCCCTTATTTTAGTAATAACCTACTTGCTTCCAGAGTCTTGAGGTCATATGAGGTGTCACATGGCAAGAAACAATGACTAGAGTTGTGTGTGTGTGTGTGTGTGTGTGTGTCTTTATTTTCATATAGAGCCACTGGGATTCAATCTGAGTGCTCCACCCTAATGGCTTTATATAATCTTAATTACTTTCCAATGGCCCCACCTCTAAAGACTGCAGTAGGATCCATTTTTCACCCTCTTAATACCTCACAGCAGGGACTATATTTCAACAAGTGAAACCTTGGATGATACTCAATCATATTCAAACTATAGCAATTTTGAACCACACATAGCAATTACAAAAAAGGAACTTGACTCTTCAAGAAGTTAGAATCATAGTAGAGAGTTATCTTTAAACAAATATTGCAAACAAGTGTTTGTGAGAGAATATCAATTTAGTTCCCATTCTGCTACCAGGGAGAGAGAAGAACTGCATTGTAAATCATCAACTCTGTAATGTAATGAAAAGGAACAGCATGAAAATGTTCCCAGTGACACACATGGTTTGATTCATGAGACAATTTCTTCATACCTCTTAGGCTACTGACTGACTCCTCAATATAAATCTTTCTGAAGATTCCACAAAGGACTAGCCAATCACAGAGATGAAATAAAAACCTTTACTTGAAACAAATTCCCAACAATGAAATAAGAAATGTTGCATATATGTAAAAGCAAGTGACATAAAGACAATAATTTGCAAACAAGGTCCAAGGAACTCTGGGGATTTCACTGAACACTACAAGTCTAAGTGGCTTTCACAGTCATTAATTTTAAAGCTTTCACCAATCAATAGCATACTCTATTACCAAGTAAATGGCTGGTGTTAAGCTGCAGCAAGAAAAGTATACACTACTTTCACCCAGGTAATTGACTAAGAGTAACTGGGAGACAAAAACATTCGCTACATTTAAATTGCTTAATGTGTGTTATTTGAAAAAAAAAATATATATATAGTTACTCAGAAAGAAGCAAGAGTAGTGATTAGGACTAAAGTTTAGAAAAAGCCCTAATTCTGTTAAGCAGTGAAATTCAGGAGTAAACATTAATTGTTTGTATAGAAAAAATCTAATCTAATTAGAAAAATTTGTCTAAATTTTAACCGACGACAGCTAGAAATGCTACTAGTTAGTTATACAAACTTGGTATTTTCTGACAAGGAGCAAAGCAGGCTGTTCTGATCCAGAAATCTGTTGTAATTGTGATATTCTTTTTTCTTCAGTATAAGTGTCTGTTTTGGTATCAATTATTTATCAAACAAAAAGACATTCTCTTAACCTTCATCCCCATTAGTAAAAAACAGAAGAGTTTAGGTTCAGTTTTGAAGTCAAAATACTGATAAATAATGTACTCCCTCTCCCACCACATCAACATTCTAGAAGTGATCCATATAATGAGAAGGGAATGAAGAAAATTGCCTGGAGACCTGGGTGGTTGAACGGAACACTGAGAAGTAAAAGGGTCAAATCCTTCTCTAGTAGTAAGTAATTTCCTGGCTATGCACTTAGTCATTTAAAAAGATGCACAAGTCCTCTTATGCTTTGTTTTCTGTGATACCGCCTAATCAAGACCATCTTCCCACTTTGAAAACTTCCTTTGTTGTCTCCTTAATGAAACTCTCTCTGTGAACTGTGGTGGTCACTTTGTTTTTACATATCTTCAGAATTCTGCTTTTACTTAGCAAAGAATTCTATTTTATGATTAAATCCCATCGTCCCTGAATAATGATTCAGAAAATACAGAACACACTTGAGAAATAGAAATATGTTTATCAGAAATGTCTCATATTTTCTGTCCTAACTTTTGCTACTGATTCTTGTTCCTTGATAGCTTTACATCTATACAAATAATGTTTCATCTCATACTTTGATTCACAAAGGAGCAGGAATTCAGTGGAACATTCATGTGCTTTGGAGTGAAAAGGAACTGGGTTTCTGAGCCCCTTAACCCATCTGGACTTTGAGTTCAATTTGTGAATTCACAATGCCAGTTATTTGACCAAATTTCCATTTTTCCATGAGCTAGCATGTTGCTTGCTTTCTATTTATTTGCCAGTTGGTATCCATATCCTTTTTATGACATAGGATATTGGTTTTCTGATCTCTGACTCTATCTGAGGGACAGTTCCCACATGTGAAACTCATTTTATTCCCACTTACTTGGGAGAGAAATATCTGGTCATTAGTAGACTCGTTGCTCCAGGTTTGACTATCCTCTTTTTCATGAAGTCCTGTTCTGTTCCTATTATTGACCACTGCTATCACTAAGCAGTGAGTAGGAAATCAACTTCTCAGTGTGTGCTCCTTGGTTTAGACAGACATGTTAACATTTCTAGGAAAGACAGCTTGTAGTTAGGCTTGCTTGGTTCTCTTCAATCACATGTTTTCACTTCTTATATAGAATGGCTATCTTCTCGTTTCTCCACCGGAGTTCTGAAGAGTCCATCCTAAGCAGCAATTTGCCATATCTCTGATGCTTTTAGCTATTCTGTAAAAATTCAAAGTCAGATAAAAACAAAACAGTCATCTTATTTCACCTCTGGCTATCAATTAGTTCTATTAACTATGATTTTTGGAGTGTCTTCAATCACATAACACTGTACATATTTATGTATCACCTTGTTCACATGCAACCCTTAATCAGCAAAGCCAATGAAGTACTTGCTTTGCAGTTACATAGCTACACTGACTAATTTATTTTAAACGTATTTCTCCACATTTGCATTCCACTTGGGTCATTTGCTTTTATCACCAGGTGATTCTGTTATTTATTTTTTTTTTTTTACCATTTCTCTATATGTGGCCTCCCCAGTGAAACTTTCAGATTACTTTCTTCCTCATTCTCTATATCTATTCCATTTATATTTTTTGTTTTGTTTTGGTTTTTTGGTTTTTTGAGACAGGGTCTCACTATGTAGTTGAGACTCACCTGGAACTCACTATGTAGCCCAGGCTGGTCTCAAATTCACAGCGATCCTCCTGACTCAGCCTCCCGAGTGCTGGGATCACAGGCGTGCGCCACCATGCCCAGCTCCTGTTCCATATTTTTTTCCTTCTGTTGTTATCAAACTGTTTCCTTTTTATGGATTAGGGTTGTTCTTTCCATCTGATAATATCTTAAATTTACTCTTCATCCCAATAATATGTACTACTTGGAGGATTGGTACATATGTTAAGAAAGTAGCACATGAGAAACTGTCCAGAATTGCCTGGCACATGGTAATCAAGGTGGATTTTCTTTCCTCTCTCCTAGTGAAGAAATTTTTCCTGCCTCTTAGTAATATCAATTGTTTTTCATATCTCTATTTTGGCAGTTTGTTATAAAACAATATTAGAGTTGCTTATATAAGTGCTTAATTGTAAATCTAAAAATTAAATTAAAAATTTATTTTTAATTATTATTCTCTATAGATTGAGCCTACCACGTTAGCTCTCAGTACATGATTTAAAACACTTTATTTATTTATTGGAGAATGCTTCAACTCCACAAAATACTTTCATGAATGAACTTGTGCAGAAAGACTTAAATCATGACAGGTACCCTGATTTACTGAACCATCCTACTTCTCTGTGAAATAAGGGTGGCATGCCTAATGCTGTTTTTATTATAATATTGACATTTGGATCTGATAAATAATCTATTAAGTTTACTGTAATTTATTTAATGCAGCTACTTTTCAATGACAAGTTCATTTAACACAAACACAGCCAAACATTTCTAATTTGAATGAGTTGGAAGGAAAACTAATTAAGTTGGTGGAGACTCATTTTAATCCCTTAAGAACATATAACAGCAACTATTATAACTACTCAGACAGTGCCTTATGGTTTTAATTAATAGATAAGGATGATCTCTAATTACCTCATCAAAATACTTGTTTGAGCAGTGTCAGCCCTACATATACTGCAATTACACTGTTTGTAAGTAAATAGATACTTTAAAGCACTTAAGACTAGTTTGTATTCTTAGAAAAGTGGAGGTAGCCTCAACCTTTTTCATGATGTGATTAATTTATTTAGCCAGTCTTCTCCTCTATTTAAAGGAGGTAAAAAAGAAAGGAATAGCAATCTAATAGCTTTGATTGTGTTTGCCAACTTTTTGATCCATTCCAAAATTCCAGTGTTTCAAATTATTGTGGTTTCCTTACACTTAGAGACTGAGTAACTATAATATTGGAGAATTATAGAACTCGAAAGAAAACTTCCTCTCAGATTAGTTATTCTAACTATTTCATTTTATAGGTGAGGAAGACATTGGTGTAGTATCTAGTTTAAACTTCCTCTCAGATTAGTTATTCTAACTATTTCATTTTATAGGTGAGGAAGACATTGGTGTATCTAGTATCTATGGCTATTTATTGTCCAAGCGAGGCTCTCTTTTCAAAAATTCCTGAATCTTAATTCTATGCTTTGTGAAAACAAATGGGCATTGTAAATTTTAAAATGGGGGCAGGGTAGAGAAAGACAGAAAAATAGAGACAAAGAGAAACAAGTCTGAAAATTAAAGTGCACTTTAAGCTTACAGAAAATAACTCAACTGGTCCTTTGGGAATTTTACATTGAAAGCAAATATATTATAATTTCTAATTCATTCATTGAATGAAACTGGGATACTGCTGTTCTGCAAAAGATTAAACTTAAGATTTTATCAACAAAAGTTAGATACTTCATACATCTAAATTTGACAGGTTGGTGTGGATGGGCAGCTCTAGATGCATGGATATGGCTGATGTCTTCAAAAGCTCAGAAGATCATCACTGGGAAATAAAGTGCATACATTTTTAACGTAGAGAAACATGATTTTGTGTTTGTTTATGTGGAAGATATCTTCTATAATTTAGATTCTCTTTCTATGTCCATATGTTTCTTTACTTTGCTTTTCTAATTAGTCCTTGTCTGAATGTTCTTTTTCTGAGACTTTTGAGGAAATTAGAAGATGGGCATCTGAAGAGTCCATCCTAAGTGATTTTACATTTCATACTTCTGGCTGTATGAATATCATGGAACAGTTGTCTGTGTGTATTTTTTATGGGACATTAAACATTATTTTGGATTTTGGCCTAGATAGTCAGATGGATGAAAAATTTTATTATGAGTTTTGTGTCTTTCTGCATTGATAAGACATTTATTAGATTGCATTTCACTGGCTTTCATGGTTAGTAATTCTGTATATTTTTATGACTTCTTCGTAAAATACTCATATTCATGTCAAATGTCAGCAGAGAACTAGCATTTTCCCACTATTTTTCATCTTCTAGGTTATGGTCTCCTTTCTTCAATAACATTTATGACAGTTCCACTTGCCCTCCTTTTCCAATCACCAGTATAAACTCATAGCTCAAATATCATCATGAAGGTGATCATGACTCACCGACAAATGTCACAGAATGAAGAGGATCGGATTTGAAAGAAGCCCAACCTTAAAAAGCAAACCAAGATTCAGGCTTTCACTGAAAACCTGTGGCCCTGTGGCATTATCACAGTTCATTCTATTTGATACTTTCACCTATTTTAAACATCAAACTCTTCTTCTCTTCCCAACTTTCAGAGCTTATTCCTGATCCCATTCTTTTTGAAGTATGAATCTATTTACATATATTGATAACTTAGGTCATAATTATCTCCTAATAAAAACAAAAGGACAATGAAATGATAATGGTTTTGGAACTGCACAAGGACTTAGAGATCATCCTGTCTAATCTCTTATAAGTACTAACCTGGAATAGTTCAGTGATTTGTTCTAGGTGATAGATGCTTTACTTCTGTAATCTTTTACAGCTTGTTCCAGAAAACAAACCACTCACATTTTGTCTTTGTATGGGTTAGTGCTTTCTACAATGCATTCAATTTTTAAAAATTAAGAGTATGCTGTGCACAAAAGATTGATAATAAGCAGTACAAAACACAATGGCACACATCTATAAATACATATGCACATTTATATTTCCTGTCTAGAGAAATTTGAAGTTTGGCGGAAGACAGGTAGGGAAATAGATAAGATATGCTACTCAAGCTTATATTAATTATTCCATTCAATACCAGCATTTATATTTCTGCTGAATTTAGACATGTCGTCAACATCTGTCTCAAGAATGCTCTCTGGGAATCTACTTATTTTCTTTGATAATTGTTATGCACATTGAAACCTATTTGCTACCCAAATACTAGTACTTTTCTTGAAAAATTAACTTCTAGAGACAAAGCACATAATTATAATAGCGCTACTAATAATAGATGCCTTTTATTACTAAGTTGTTGTAGGTTCTGAACATATAATTATTGAAATACACCTATTTATATATGAATCACCTAACATCACTTCACTGTGTTCTGAACTGTAGATGACAGGGATCTTTGATAAACACTATGACCACTTCTTTATAATTAATTAATGACCTTACTTTCGCCATGTGTTTCATAGTTCTTGATTTGCTTTGTGTTCTTTTAAGTATGCATGACCAAAGACTTGCAACTTTTGAGTTATATCCTAGAACATGTATGTTAGAATAAATTACTCAGTCTTTATTTACTCAATAGTTTCCCGTGGAAAATGTATTAGCTGATGAAATGAGTGATGAAAGAAGGGAATAAATTGAAACACTGTTCAGACATAGACCAGTAATGTCACTGGGCTTTGAAATGAGAGGATAGACTCATGGGGTTTAGTTTTTCTGATCTGTTAGTCTGGCTGCTAATCTGTGTTTATGATAAATAACCAGATAAAGACTAAATGTAAATAAACAAATCTTATGCTTTTGACTATATTAAAAATAAAGCTGCAAGGAGGAATTTATAAACAAGCTATGGACTAGTGGAAACAGGGTGGTTGAGGAGGTTTATAGTTCTCTTGCTGATCATGTAGCCTCAGGAATGTAATGATAAGTACATGGTAAAGTCATTAGTTGTCCTAATGAGACTACCAAAAGAGCTCAGTTCTCAGGCCACAGCTTTTTCTAAATCTTTTGGGAAAAAGAGAGAGGGGAGGAGGGGGAAGCTTAGTGTAGACTGCTAACAGGAAACACTTTACAAAACTGCTTCTCGAATGGCAATTGAATCAACTCATTGTCATCAAGCTTTAAGTGAATGAGTTCTTGCAGTTGGCAAAATTGAATAGGAAATGCTTTAATTTTGTTCTGGCCATGATCCAACAACAAGAGGCTTTTCAAATGTGGAATTACAGAGCTGTACTGAATGACTCCAACTGAACTTTATGTAGGTTAAGCTCTTCATTGGAGGGTCATTGCTTGCTAATGGTGATTTGGTGAAAAGGTTGCTGGAAGCTTGGGAAATCTGGGCTTACCAAGTGATTTCTGGACCTGCTATCATTGTCGCCTAGTACTAGATGAAAATGTAGGTCAACAGTAACTACTTTCATTAGTTTATAGAGAAACTTCAGTGTCATTTTGCCCTTAGCTGAAAGGCCTGTGATAATTACTCATAATAGTAAAACTTTCAGATGTTACCTATTCTACAATACTTTTGGTTCAGACTCAAGGTCAAGAGAATCTCAGTGAGAAGATTTGAAAAAAGATAATCTTTTAAAGGCAAGTGTTTTTCCGAACCACATTTTTTTGCATGTTGGTAAAGAATACTTTGTGCCTTTACAAATCAAGTAAAACCTGTGTCTTGGTTACTTTTCTCTTGTTGGTGAGACAAAATACCTTACACCCAACGTTAAATGGAAAAAAGTTTTATTTAGCTCAGAGTTTGTAGTGGTTTTGGTCTGTAATCGGCTGGCTCCAACACAGGGTGGCATGGCAGACAGGCATTGCAGAGACGGAGGACAGTAAAGTAAAGGGTCATAGCAGCTTCTTTCTGCTCCTCTTATGTTCTATCTAAGCTACCTGTCTTAGGAAGGTGCCAAACCAATCAGTGGACTAATTTAGTAATCACTCACCCTTAATCCTAGCACCTTTAATTCTAGCACTGGATTGTGAATCAATCACACTCTCTAGATTCAGTCACCTCTGAAAAAACTCCACCTATGACTGCAGAAGGCTTGGGAGGGACATCTAGGCAGAAGCCATACCAACCTGGGACAGATTTTACTTTTACATCCACAGTTTGATTATTTGTGGTCTGATTATTCAGCAGATGTGTCAGTATTCTCACTAGAATCATTGACAATACTGGAAGATTGGTCCACCTGGGAAAGCCTTAACTATATTTTAAAAAGTGCATTTGTAGATGAAGGTACTGCCTTGATTTCATAGAGACCACACAATTTTTTCCCAGGAAAAAAATCTATAATTCTGTAGTTTTGGTAGACATTCAAAGGGAAGAGAAAGAAGTGTATGGTTCTTTTCCTTTAATCTTTTCTTACTGGATGCTATTTAAAGTTTCTGAATGTTTTGCTCTACGAACATTTATTCTATATTTAAGAAGAAACCAGGTTATTTGCTACATGCCACTTAGTGGCTTTGACCACATTTTATGTTTGAACTCTTCCTTAGATTGAGTCACTTATATTTTACTTTGAAAGCCCCAGTGCATGGCTTGACTAGTAATACAGCTTTTATGTTTTGCCATTTACCTCTATTCTCTCTCCACTTTCTAGTGGACAGTGTGCCCAAAGGCCAATTCCAAAACAAGTTCCAAGCGTCCGATAGGACAATGGGACTCCATTGAGGGAATTTACTATACATTTTTATGTGAGAACTGGGTCTTCATACAACTCTCCTGCTTAAGAGTCTGTGACTCACGGAAGAAGGAAGCAGAATTAACGTGAAACTTGACACAGGAGTTTCTATGTGGAGAATCGTGGAATTTAAACAGCGTGGTCCTACTGGTTCTGTGCACATCGAGGCCAGAAGAATTGTGAAGTAGCTACAGTGGTGCACTTAAGCTGGCCTAAAGCCACTCACTGCACACATTATCCCACAGTACTGACTTTGGTGATATTATGTTGGTAGGTTGGTATGGATTGTGGTTGAAATAATAACATGAAAATATGGCAAAAACTAAAACCACTGCCCTTCTGACTCCTAGGGAGGCAGTTATTAAATGTTTGCCAACACACTATTATCCAATGTAACCAAAATAACTGTTTGTGTAGTGCAGGTCCTTGGGTCATCAGTGTCAGTATCCTTTGGAAACTTGTCAGAGTTGCAAATTTTCTGGCTGTACCCTTAGTCTATAGAATCACGCTGTAAGGGTGGGACTCAAGAAACCATTTGAACAAGCTCTCCACCTAGATGAATCTCAAATGTGCTAAAATACAATAACCAATGCTCTAAGGATTTAGGAAGAATAAAGTATGTTTAATTAACCATAGGATGACTATAATTGAATGATTAATGATCTCCTACATGTCCCACTTCTCTTTGCTCTTATCAAGCTTTCAGAAGGTACTTACTAATGAGATTGCTGTTTATAACACACACACACACACACACACACACACACACGCATGATGGTGGAGATGTGCCAAGCTGTCTCCTTTCCAGGACTGACAGCAGGTGGAGAAATACCAGTCATCTTCCATTACTCAAGTTCTTCTACTGAAAGCACTGGAAAAAGGAAAGTTACATCAATAGACTTGATAACTAGACTACTATACTTTGCTGGGCCAAAAATCAGAATTTTACAGGGGATTTGTTCAAATGGAGATATTTTGGACCCCAGCACCAGAGTTTCTGATCTGTAGGGCTGGGTATGGTGTGATAATCTGACTTTCTAATCAAGTTCTTAGGTGATACTGATGCTGTAGGTCCAGGGACCACTATTGAAAAAACCACTGCTCTAGAACATCTTTGAACTATCTGCTTTTGTATGAGTTTCTGGTTTTTAGATTTTTGTGTTTTTTGTTCTATAATTAACTTGCCTGTGATTTTTTCCCCAGAGAGAGCACAGTTTACATCATATGGAGCATGATTTTTAATGTCCAGGAGCCTGCGGAGCCCTCCCTTTCCTGTCCAGATATTGTTCAGGGTTGTAATATACTTCCTTACTTTTTTCACTTTCACACTAAGTCTTTATAGCCTTGGCACTTTGCTGTTATGTCAGATGAAGCTTGGCTGCTTCCTTATTGCAGTATTTCTGGCCTCGTTCTCACCTTTTCACTGCCATTTGGATAGATCATTCCCTACGTTGAACACTTGAACACGGTGTGCTCCCCCTTCTTCGAATAGAATTTACCTGCTTTGAATAGAATAATGCATTTGTAGTTTATTTTTTTCTTGTGTTACTCTCCATGGCCGAATAAGAGCTCTTTCAAATGATTGGGAAGTTCAGTTTAAAGCAGTTCTTGTTTACAACTGGAGTCTGGGGTGAAAACATTTAAAAGATTGTCCTCACCTCTCCAGGAGGCTTTTGCAGGCCTTATTGTGGAGCTCCATCTGAAAGTCAACATCCTGAACTCTCAGGATACAGCATTTGAATATAAATGGTGGTTCATGTTATGGGTTTCCTTCTTTAATGTTGCATATTCAAACACCTTCATATATATATTCCTTAGACAATTTGAGTAAGGCAGCATTAACTTAAAGCCTGTCTTGGCCACTTGGCATTTGGGTGGCCTGAATTTTCTGAGCTTCAGTTTCCTCATTTATAACATGAAAACAATAGCATCTCTACTGTATTCCTTTACCTAGCATGAAGATCACAATGACTTCTCTGGCAGTGTTTTGTAAATTCTAAAGTTCTGTGAAACTGTGAAGCATTATTTGCTTCCTTTATGATACTTCATATGGTCAGGACACAGATTAAACCCTTAGGATATAATAGCTGGTTTATGTGTGTGTGTGTGTGTGTGTGTGTGTGTGTGTGTGTGTGTGAGAGAGAGAGAGAGAGAGAGAGAGAGAGAGAGAGAGAGAGAGAGAGAGAGAAGATCTGTGAAAATAGGCTCCAAAAAAAAAGATATCAGGTCTTCTCTCTAATCGCTAACTAACCTAATTGTAGGCTGCAAGTATGCAATAATAGATATGAAAGCTGGACTTGAAGAGGCAGGAAAAATTGGGGATTGGTTGAAGACCTTAGAAATTCTGTTGTCATTCTCTGCTTGGGAACTGGGGAGAAATACCGAAGAGTCAAGTGCACGTTCATTTAAAGAACAGAAGTATTGGGATAACAGTACACTCTGTTGTTGGTCTTTGTTGGGTGCATCAATAACATTTTTCTCTGACAACTAGACTCTCTTTAAAGTTTCATTTACTGGGACATCGGGGAGGATGGGTAAATTATTTTAGGTATTCAAAATTGAATATATATTCTATTCATGATCTCATGTTTAGAAAATTATATGTATAGTTGCCCTTAAAATTTTACAGTACAGTACCCTGAAATACATCTCTGTCTTGTATTTAATAATAACATATGCTATAAAGCAAAATAGCATAAAAAATCCTGGGAAAAGTATCCAGGGATATGTCTTAAAACTTATTAGCTAGCTGATGGTAAGTCAATTAAATTCTCTGAAACTTAGTTTCCTGATCTACAAATAATAAATATCAACTTGCGTATATTCTGAGTTTTGGATGAGATAATGTATATAAAAATAGTTTGTCAATGGTATAACTTGCTAGAAATGCAATATTTTATTTTCAAAATGTTTATAAGGATGTACATGTAGTCAATACAGTTGTATTTATTATGGAATTAAAAGTAAGCTAGAAAAATTTAGGTTGGATGAAAGATACTTTAGATGGATTCATTGTTGACTGAATGTTCACACAAAATAAATCTTGATTCATATATATGACCTCCGGCAAACTCTCTAGCAGCAGTTCTACCCTGCATTTTTACTGTCTTCACTGTGTCCTGAACGAAGGCATAGAGGTCATGCTCTTTAGATTTGTCAATGTTTCAGACTCGAATGAATAGCAGATCTAAAATTCAAATTCACCTCGAGAGTCTCAAACAATGATGTGAAAGTTCCAAGATAAAATATAACATGGATATAAATAAAGTTCTTCATTTAGAGTAAAAATAATCTATTGCACAAATTCAGGAAGGGGATGATCTGCCTTGGAGGAAGCTGATAGGAAACCATCTGGGGGTTTTAGATATCTATGAGCTCAAATGGAATGTAATGCACTTACTTGGAAAAAGAAAGCGCTGAATAGAAAACTATGGCTGCTTACTAGAGTGATCTGATGTTAGAAATTTCAGTCAGGAAGTTGGAGCTGTGGTCCTAGTGTCCTGAAGTCTCCTAGTGTAAATTTGTTTACATTATTTAATGTCTCATGGCTTCAGTCTTTCTAAACTTTAAAATTAGTTTAGATTAAATTATTTCCGAGACTGCTTCCAGCTATAAGAATATGTGAGAAAGCTGGGTCATAACCTCCATACCTACCTTTTTTGGTGTTTTAAGAATTGATATATCCACGACTATCAGAAAACATTTCAGTTTCTGAAAAATAACCAAAAACTAAAATAGAACACA
Organism: Fukomys damarensis; assembly: GCF_012274545.1. NCBI lineage: Eukaryota > Metazoa > Chordata > Mammalia > Rodentia > Bathyergidae > Fukomys > Fukomys damarensis. Next base: position 23,073,968 of record NW_022900932.1, read on the forward strand.
TGTATACTATTAGTAGTGATGTTTATATCTTTGTATTTTCTCAGTGAGTAGCATTTAATTTTTTTAGTTTAGCCAATGATCTCCTAGAAAATAATGTGTTCTACACATTGTTTTGCTTAAATGGTATGCTTTAAGAACTTTTTCTGGAATTTCAATTTTCATGTAACTTTCAGGTACAAATCCCAGCAGGGTGCAGCTGGCTCTTTCCTTGTAAGATAGATAAATTGAGCTGTGTGTGATTTTACAGTGTGAAGTTTTAGATGTCTAGCCTGAGGCTTTCAAAATTAAGGTCCTGCCTATTGATTATAGACATATGCAGGCTCTCAGACCTCTCTTTGCAGGAATAACAGTTTATCATCAAAACTATGGAGTCATTTTGCTGCCAAAAACTGAATGTGCTTTTTCCTAACTTACAGAAATATTATGTCCTTCATATAAGCTTTAATTGAGCAGTAGGTGACTTCAGTTTTCAGTGCCTCTAGTTTTGAAATATGTTGTGTCTTTCAGGACAAACAATATGTAAATACATATGTAGTCAGTGTTTTAATGCATCTGATAAATTTCACTCATAACATTATATTGTTTGCTATAAAGTTTGTTATGTCAAAAATATCAAATTGTATTCCATACAACCAAGTTTCTTTATGCATTTATCCTTTTGCCTCATCCTCATTAGTTTTCAAAATATTGGACTATGTTGTTCATAGTAAGGGCATTGTGCTAGGAAAGAAAAGATAGTGGATTGTTTGCTTCTCTTCCTTAGCTTTCCTTCTTCCTTCTCCTAATCTATCCTTCTCCATCTCCTCTTTTCCCTGTTGCCTCTTCTATTCATATCTACTATTAAATCACCAATGTGTTAGAGAGGCTGAGGCTTTATTCTCTTGAGATATCTGCCTTCGTGTTGCTTACAGTATAGGATGAGACTCATTCAAATGAATATTTGCATTGCAGAGAGTAGAAAGCTCAGTAATGAAGTCTAGAGAAAGCATTCTAGGAGGGATTTCAAACCTGAGAAGTAAAGGTAAAGAATTACTTGAATGAAGGTTTGGGATAGTTGTAGGAAATGTTTAACAAAGAGCGAAATCATATAATAGTCTTGAGATGGGGAAAGGCAAAACAATTTAGAAATTTTTAAAAAGTCAGTAAGAATAAAGCCTAGCATAAAAGAGGACTTAGCTAGAAATGGGATTTGAAAACCAAGATGACAAGGCCTTATGGGCTATGAGTTTACAGAGGAGGTGTTGTTGGAGAGTTTGAAGAAAGTAAATGGCCTTTCGTTATGAGATCCTGTTTTTCTGCAGGATGAGAAGACACAAGACTGACTGCAGGGTTATTGTAGAGTCCATGTGAGAGATGCAGCTGTGGCTACTGCATTGGCTGGACCAGGGTTTATTGCAGTGGCTATTTTGATTGAGAAAAGTTTTGAAATCCTTTATTTTATTTTCAAGTAATTGTCTAAAAACTTACATTAGAAACAGATAAAACAAAGACCCTCTTTTCTTTATTAGTATTCTTAGTTTGGGGACAGAAACTCTGCTGAAAAACATTTGCAGTTCTAATAGTTTGAAGTGCCGAGAGTGGATTTCTAGAGGGTGTGTTGTTTTGTGTAGCAAAAACCCACTAGAATAAAAGTCAGAACTCTGAATGTAAGCACCAGTTTTGTCTCTAATGAGCTCTTTAACTATGGGTAAATAGCCCCTGTAGGTACTCCTTTCAATTCTAGACTCCGTGAGTCTGTGGAATCCCCTACTTTAGAAAAGCTCTATGGAAGAAAAGTCTCTAGGCATTTATTTCCAATTTAAACATTTTAATATCGTTTTAGTCCTTATTTGTACCCATGTTGAAATTCTAGATTCAATGGACAAGAAACCTTGCTAACAGTAGCAGTTATCTGAACCTACAATATTTTGAATCTGGAACTAAAATCATACACTTTTTTTTCCATCTTGCACACTTGCTTAAAGATTTGAACCAAGGTTTGCGGGTCTGCAAAATAGGCCACACCCATTTTACTTCCAAGAATGGTAGTCTGAGTAGTTGCGCTAAGGTGTACAATGATCTCTCCACTTGGTTCCACTTACTAGTATCCATTTACCCACAGAAAAACCCCCAGTGAAGTGTACAATGATCTCTCCACTTGGTTCCACTTAGTAGTATCCATTTACCCACAGAAAAACCCCCAGTGAAAGCTTATTGAAGTACAGATCCGTGGTCTCACCCTCTTAGCATCACTAGGAGATCACTAAGTGGTGGTTTAAGGTACATAGGGATGGACCTGTACTCTAGGGTTGTGTTTTCCAAAGTGACCCATTTAGCTCCAATCTCATAGTATTTCTTGGAAATATGTTTGGAGGTAAAATAAATTGGAGTAACACGGTGTTATATAAAGTCTTTCAATGCATGTATATGTCACATACAGGTATTAGTACATTAGAGAGTCTGATGTATTCTACAAGAAAGGGAGTTTAACTTTCTTCCTGCATTTCTTTGCCTCATCTTGCCCCACAACACTTTTTAACCAGAATATATTTTAATAGCCTTTTGAGGTGGTAGTTCCTGGTGAAAATTTGCAAGATGTTGTGCTACAATCATTTCTTCTAAACGTTGAAATGGAGTAAGTATTAGGATACGAATTTTCTACAGTTTAAACAAAGGCACTTATATGTTGAACTGCTGAAGGAATAGGGGTTAATACTTTGACCAGAAAATAGTCCTGTTTAATCATCAGCAAGCTCCCTACCTCTGGTATGGGTTGTGTATAATGCATCGTGGGACTCATCATATTTTTCAATATGAAGGACATGCCCATGGAGCTGTGGAGAGCACAACCTGCTGAACCTTCTCTGGTGGCTCTGTTTGACATTTTTGGGGTTTGGTTCTGTGACTTTTGTGTCACTGGAATCAGAAATCAACTACGTGAATTGTCTTGCCAGTATTTTGGTTCTTTGAATTTTAGGTCCACTAAAATTTGTCTAGAAGTAAACTGTGAAAAATGTGTTTCAGAAAAGTAATGGGTCATTTTCTTTTGCCATGCCACAGCATGTGTTTTAAAATGACTGTATCTTTATATGCTGTCCTTAAAAGAACCTAGAATTAATCACTGGATATATCCCTGACCAAAATGTACTTCCTTTGTCATTTATAACAATTTACTGATCACCATGTGACAGGTGATATGCATGGCACTGGGGACACAAAGGAAAAAAGGCATGGTCTCTGCTTTTTCAAAAAGGGCAGTCTAGGAGAAATTGCCACATATACAGATGGCTATAATCCACTGTGGTAATAGTTAAAGTGGAGATAAGTACAAGGGGCAATTGGAGCATAAAAAATAAAGTATTTGAGTTGGCCAGGGGGAATCAGGAGGGATTTCACAAATGAAGCTGGCTTGGTTTAGTCTGGTTTCTTATTTTCTTCTGAAACCCTATACTGACTCTGCTATTCAGTTACCAAGAGAAAGTTTAAATTTTGCTGCCTTGCATGTGCTCATATGCTTTTCCAAAATAAATTGTGTTTATATAATAATTTTTACCTTTTCTCCTCAGTCTTTATTTTCATCCTGATATTATTCTGAATTATAACCTCCACAATAGTCTTAGTTTTAGCTGAGTATTCACATTTCTGGTGCAAACTAATGGAATTTTTCATTTGCTTTTGGTTTGCAGATGTTGAACACATGGCTCTTAAGCACAGCATTATTCTTACAAGGATGACAGTCTTCAAACATTTTGATTAGTACCTCAATTTTACCCACTTCTATATATTTCAGTGAGCTTGTGTTTTATATCTTCCTAGCTTCATCTCTTACAAAGCTCCTTCATTCTGAGAGGCAATTTTTGTCTCCAGTTTTATGTCTACCAAACTACTGTGAGGCTTTCAAAAAGGTTTGATAGCTTTTAGTTCCAGAAATGGAATATTTTACTTAATTTTTCAAAGGCCTCAAAGAAATGTATCAGCATTGAGTATAAATACACCTTGAATATTTGCACTGTCTGGCATCTGTATAACATTTTATATTCTACCTGCTTTATTTCATTTAACTCTGTCTATGCCATGTAAGATATGAGGAAATTGAAGCTCAGTGAAGTTTAGTGTGTTGTTACAGAAAATATACTAGTCAGCGACAAGAGGGAGTGCTCAGAGATTCTAGGCTCCAGTTTTAAAGCTCTCTTCACCATATCCTATAGAAGAATAATTTTGGACTATGTTAGATATGAAGAAAGTTAAAAGATAAAGAACGGAGATTTTGCTTGGTAATGCTAATGTTATAAGCATTACTGTTAATGATTTGTGTAGATGAGATTGGGCCTGACATAAGAAAAGTAGATTAATAATCTTTCCACATCGACGATGGTAGGCAAATTTAGTGAAGCAGGGCAAGCAAGTTGATCTGGCTTAGTGTTTAAAAAAAAAAAAAAAAGAAACTACAGGCAGCAGGGTAGATTAAAGGAAAATGAATAAAAGATAGGAAAGCATGAGAAGTCAGCAGGAGAGCATGAAGACACTGAATGTAAAATGGACCTAGACTGAGACTGGTGAATGTGACTGCATTCCAGTGGAAATACTGGATTCTTTGCCTTCTCCATTTTAAGGCTGAGGCCTCTTGCATACCAATTATCTAGAGCCAAAATCAATGTCACGGTCTGGGCGTTCTGACTCAGAGTCAGGATGCAGTCAGTTCTTGACAAATCATAAGTACGTAATTTGGTATAGAACAGTCACACTATCATGTCACTGTCTTTAGATAAAAGAGGGGGCTAATAATTAGAAAGTAATGTTAAAGGGTTTAGGTTAAATTTATTGAGAATACTGTGAGAAGCCAATAAAGAAGTCACCCCATGACACATAACTGCCATTATACCATGAGCCTATCGGAATGATCTAATTTCCTAATTTTATAAAAACTGCAACCACTTTGAAAATTACCAGGACAAAATAGTAGTGTGAATTTTGATACCTTTGCTCAAGTGCTCATGCAGTATATTAAAAAAATTAAAATTTAATTAAATTTAGTTTTGGATAAAAACTCAGAATAATACATATAAGATCCCAACAAAGGTTTATAAAATGATAAATTAGGAATCATAAATTTAATCATGTAGCATTTTAAACAATTTTACCACTATATAATTATGCATAATACATTGCACGTTCAATTTTGGTAAGATTGACATATTTCAATGAAGAACAGCCATCATCAAAAGCAAAGTAAGGAGCATACTGAAAATGCCTGTTTGAAATCTGTCCTTCTCTGCTTTCTTAAATATTTGTTCTAAATGATCCTTCGATAAGAAGAGAAGTTAATGCTGGGCGTGGTGGTGTACGCCTGTAATCCCTGTACTGGGAAGGCTGAGTCAGGAGGATTGCTCTGAATTCTAGGCCAGTCTGGGCTAGATAGTGAGGTCCAGGTCAGTCTCAACTATATAGTGAGAACCTGTCTTAAAAAACTGGGCACAGAGAAGGGGAAAAAAATGAGAACCAAGACCTGTATGTAAAGGTACACAATCCCAATAGTGAACATAATTGTACTGTATACCTTAAATGTACCAATAAACTCAATAAAAGGAAAAAAAGAAGAAGAGAAGTTAAATTCATAAAACATGAATCATTATAAGCAATTTTATATGTACATGTTGAACTGAAAGTGATCAGTAGGAATTCATAGAGGAAGATTTCTGAAAAATACAAGAGTAGTTTGAGAAACACCTCTTGGGAGCCTTGTCAGTTTGGATTCAACTAAGTAGGTGAGTTTTGTTGGGAGAGCGTTTCAGGTTTGGGACAAGGGGATGAAAAAGCTGAGACAGGAATGAGGAAGAAGGACCCATGCTCCTTCTTCAGAAGGATAGGAAAGATGTTTTTCCCCAAACACAGGGTAATAATCTGGAGGAGCTAGAATTTGGCGAGCTGGTGGAAGATCTTAAAAATGGGGCTTACATTGTGATAATCAGGAACAATTATTTTTTTAAGACTGGAGATAGTAATGTACATTTTTTTGAAATAGTTTGCTTTAAAAAAGCAAATATACATAAAAGTACAAGATATTTATTCATTGATTTAAAAATATTGTTATTGAGTGCCCACTGTATGTCAAGCAGTGTTCTAAGTGCTAATGAATGGATTTTTAATATGTGGCCATTTGGATGTGTGGTTTGTGTGTGTGTTTGCTTCCTTTTTTAACATACTGGGAAGTGAACCCAGGTTCTTCACATTGGGATATATCTCCTAATGTTTTATATGTTTTATTTCAACTTGCCAAATTGCCCAAGCATGGCTAGACTTTGTGATTCTCCTACCTCAGCCTTCCAGAATGGTGGGAGTACAGGAATGCATTGCCATATCCAACTGTATTTGCTTTATTAAATTAGCTGTATTTCAGAAAATTTCATATTTATCAAAAAGTTTCAAGAATATTACCGAGCCTTCTGGTTCACCCTTCTCCTACTTTCCATCTTACATAACTATGATATACTTGTCAAAACTGAAAAACTTGATATTATACATTACTATTAACTAAACTCCAGATATAATTTGAATATTCTTAGTTTTTTCTTAATGATTTTTGTTCTGTCCCAGGATTCCACCCAAATGTCCCATTACATTTAATAACCATGTTTCCTTAGATAACCTTGACTATTTTAGAGTGATCAGACATTTTATAGAATGTCCTTCTGTTTGGATTTGTTTATGCTTCTCTCCCACTACTGTATCTGCTTTTGAAATAAAAAATAGAAGTTTTATCTACAAATTAAAAAAAAGGTTCACTTCATTAACTTTATGTTTGGATTTGCAGATCATTCTCAAATCACATTCAAGCTATCTATTGTCTTTCTTATTATTTTGGGTGTCACATTTACCATTTCAGCCTATCAGCATTTTGTGCCTATAAATGCTTCTATTAAAGTCAGTGGAGATTTTAATGTCATAGTCTAAAAGATCCTTCTGAGACCTGAGCCCTTTGAAGATACCATTCTATCACCTCCGTGGTCAGGACTTCAATAATAGAGGCTAAATTATTTGGTTGTGTTCTGATCCAGTTTTGACTTATCCGATGGGTTTGCTTTGAACTTTATTCAAGTAAGTAGCTTCTGTAGCACAGAACTGGACTGGAAATGTGCAGACATGGCCACATTTTGCCATTTTCTTTCATTATCTTTATTCCTGGTACTGTTGTTCCAAGTCATCTCTTGGTTTTTGTAGGAGCTGGATCTAGGAATCCCTGTATGCAGTACCAAAATCTAGGGATGTTCAAGTCCTTTGAATAAAATGGCATAGTATTTATATATGCTTATGCAATCTTCTGGTATATTTAAATCATCTCAGATTACTTATAATATCTTATATGATATAAAAATTATATATATTTTTTGCCTTGGTTACTATTTCATTGCTAAGATAAAATACCCAATACCCACAAGTTAGGAGAAGAGATTATTTGGCTCCCACACTCTGTAGACATTTCAGTCTGTAGTTGGGTGGCTCCAAAGGCAGGACAGCACGGCAGATGGGCATGGCAAAGAAGGAAGAGCTCATGGCATGGCAATCGGGAAGCAGCTAGTGGTGCAGGGAGAAGCAGGTATAATACTCCACCAGGCCACGCCCACAGGCCGCTCTTCCTGCCAGGCGTCACTCTCCAGCATCATACCCAACTAGAAACCGCTCACTGGATCAACCTAGTGACGAGTATCACATATTCATGATCCAGTCTCAGGAGCCCCACTTATGAGTGCTGAGGCTTTTGCCGGGGGATCTAGATATAAACCATAACAGCTGTTATATATACTATATTGCTTAGGTTAGAAAAAGACAAGAAAAATAGTATATACATGTTCAATAAAGGGACAAAATTTGGGGAGAACATTTTAGATCCATGCTTGGTCGAATCCCTAATTGTAGAACTCACAGATACTGAGAGCTGACTTGTACCTAACATGATGAACAGATTTTAAAATCCCTTAATATGTTACCCATGATTCTAGTAATAGCAGATGATGTTTTTGACTTTTCTCCCTGCCTTGTATTCTGCTCAGAGATTCAGATGCTCAGGGTCCCACTATTTCAGCATCTGGCTTCTTGGTCACAAACTCTACAATTCTATATACAACTCTACTTTCATCCTTTTTTCTGAAGAATAATGGCTGCTTCCTCAGTGAATAAAGGAGAAACTGTTTTTTTAATTAAAATTTTAAAATCCACATGCAACACCCATTTCATTTAGTAATTTAGTCGTAAAAGGATTTTGAAAATAGGTCTTGCTTGTGTGACCATACAGAATTTGTAAAAAAATGGAATTTTAGGGTTTTTGAAAAAACTTTAAAAACTATCTGTAGGTAATGACAATCATTGGCATTCTCTCAGAGTCACTGCTTAGTTCTCACCACCAGCAAGGGATGTGGACAGACTATTGATGTATGGATTTTCTTGACCTCTAAGCATACTTCTGCATTTGTTTCAGGCCCTGAGTGTCTAATCTGGGACTCTGCCACTTTGACAGCTGTTGTAGGCCCCCTTCCAGGACTCACAAATCCTGGCTTTGCAGGGAGTAGTAATTTTAGTTGTCTTCTCAGTACTCTCTGCCATAGAGCCTTTCTTGTTCTCTCTGTTACTGCCTCAATTAAAGAACTCGGCTTCCTTTGTGCTGGCCTGTGGATCAGATGGTATAGAGCAGCAGGAAGAGGATAATCTCACACCTACAGAAATGCAAAGGTTCCTTTCTTCCTAAATCAATCAGCAGGGCCTGCTCTGCACAGCCAAGCCAGCAATTTCTTTGCTGGCAGGCCTTGTCAGCAGAGGGGTAGTTCAAGAGTCTCATTCACAAGCATTTATGTTTCTTCTTTAATGGGATCTGTATCCTACGGTTAAAAATAGTAACGACAGGTAATAGTCTAATATGCAAAACATTTTATTTCTGGCTACATGAAGTATCACTACAGCCTCATTTAATATGATATTGTGAAAGAATTTAAGGGCATATAGCACTATGAATGTGGTTTTAGAGAACTCACGTACAGCGGGACAAGTATATTTCATTAATTGTACTCCTAAATCTTGAAAAGTAGTGGATTTCCAAAGAATAGTTTCCCCTGAGGGTATCCAGAAGATCAGGAGATGTAAGTTGGTTACACTCCTATGACAGCAGCGGCTCCCTATTACACCATGATGAGATGGTCCATTCCAATTCTATAGTAAAATTTTTCTCGTTAATTAAAGATAACTACCAAGGACATGAAACAAGGAAATAGCTACTTGGATATCGGACATTTGTCATTCCAAAAGTCACCCTTTCCGATGGGCCAAATGGCAGCTATAATTATACCTCATGGTGTGGAGAATGTAGACACTGTGTTTCATAAAAAATACAAAGCAAAATGTTAATTATCAAAACAATATTCCATTAATTCATTGTCTAGCAGCTATTGTATGGTAGATGCTTGGGTATAGATCTGAATAAGCTCTGGTTTTGGACCTGAAGGAGCTTCAGTTGCCTAGAAAGGATGGTGTAAAAGTTATTGCAAATACTAAAAATACAATATAAAAGTATATTAATATGAATGTTCACAGAAAAGAAACATTTAACTCTGCTTAAGTTTACAAGGAAAGTTTCCAAAGGGCTGACAGGATGACAGTAGAAATAGCAGTAAGCACTTAGGGGCCATTTGCTTTTATGTTTCAAACAACCTTATTGAAATGGATGATGCCTTTTATCATGTTGTGTAATCATATGATTAAGAGTGCTACTGGATTCTATTATCAAAAGCTGATAGTATTCTGATTTTGGTGGTGAGCTCCTGAGTACAGTACTGTTATTCCTTGATTTATTTCTTTCCAGTCACTTTTTCCACACCAGTTCCTATTAAATTCAAGTCTTATTGCATTGAACTCTTTTGTCCAGTCTATTATATTCACTGTGGTATTTATAGCTGAAATATGCCAATAAAGATATGGGATATGATGGTGAAATATCTTATTTGGAAATAATTTGATATCTTATATGGGCTTCTGAGTTTTCCAAGGGCTACTCTGACATTTTCATCTTTTGCATTAAAAAACAAATATGTCTAATCACATTTTCCAAGCATTTCCTAGTAGCAGAATTTGTAGATTTGTCAATTCTAAGTTCAAGAACCTATGTAAATAAATGGACTGTATTAGCTTTTCCTATCTCAGAGACAAAATATTCCACACCCACATCCTTTTTTTTTTTCTTTCTCTTTTTTTTGTACTGGGGATTGAACTCGGGTCCTTGCACTTGCCAGGCAGGCCACCGAACCACTGAGCTAGATCCCCAGACCAACCACATCTCAAAAGAAGAGAAGTTTATTTTGGCTGGCAATTTTCATCGGATTCAATCCAAAGTGGGCTAACCCCAAGGCAGAAAAAACATGGTGGAATAGCATGGTAGAGGAAAGCTGTCCAGAGCATGGCAGTCACGAAACAGAGAGAAAAAGGAGGAAGCAGAAACAAGAACACATCTTTTCAGTTCATGCCCACAATGGCCTTCACTCTTCCACCAAGCTCCACCTCTGAACACAGCTATGAACTCATTAGTGGACTGATTAACTGATGAATATAGCAGCCCCATTCTTTTTCCATTAAGTTTATTGGTACATTTGTGCCATACAACACAGCTACATTCATCATTGGGATCTTGTACCTTTACATGACGTATCTTGGTTCTTATTTTACCCCATTCATCTGTTCTCCCTTCAACCCCTTCACCCTTCCCTATTTACAAAGACTTTGTTTCCATGTTTTTCCATTTCTCATATTTTTTCTTTTCCCTTCTTCCCTTTCCCCTACCCCTACCACTTCACCTACTCCTTTAGATATTTTCTTCCTATTTCACAATATCAATTATACATTTTGATCCTTATTTACACTTTTAGTTTTTCACACTAGAGAAACTATTCAGTATTTACATGTGTGTGTGTCTTATTTATTTCACTTACGAGTATGGCTTCAGTGTGCATCCACTTAGCTATAAATGTTTCCAGTTTCTCATTCTTTATGGTTCAGTAGTACTCCATTTTATACATTAAAAAATCTTCTTTATCCAGTCTCCCGTTCAAGGTCAAATGGCAGTTTCCAAGTTTTACAAACTGTGCTGCTATGAACATGGGTGTGCATATATTACTGTGGTATGATTCTTTTAATTCATTTGGGAAGATACTCAGGAGGGGAATATCTGGGTCAAATGGGACCTCACATCCTAGTTGTCTGAGATATCTGCATGTTGATTTCCAAAGTGGTTGCACTAATCTGCACTCCTACCAATAATGAAGAAGGATTCCTTTCTCCCCACAGCCCCACCAACATTTGTTATTGATTGATTTCTTGAAAGCAGCCATTCTTTCTGGGGTGAGGTGAAGTCTCAGTATTGTTTTCATCTGCGTCTCTTGAATGACCACTGATGTTGAACATTTTCTCATATTTTTATTTGCTGCTTTTACTTTGTTGTCTGAGAAATATCTGTTCATTTCAGATGCCCATTTTTGAAGTGGGTCTTTATGTTTGAGGCATTTGATTTTTTTGAGTTCTTTATATATTCCAGATAGTAGACCTTTGTTTGAGGAACAGCTCATAAAATATTTTTTCCCCATGTTATAGGTTGTCTCTTTGTCCTGATGGTGATTTCTCTGGCAGTGTGGAAGCTTTTTAATAAGATGATATCCCAGTTATTGATTCTTTGAGCTAGTTCTGTGCTACTGAAGATTTGTTCATAAAGTCTTTTCCTATGCCAGTGTCTTCAAGAGTTCTATCTTCCAGCAAGTTTAGCATTTATGTTTTAATATTTAGATCTTTAATCCACTTCGATTTTACTTTAGTGCACGGTAAAAGATAGGGTTCTAGTTTTAATCTTTGGCAACTGTTTTTCCAACACCATTTATTATAGAGGGTATCTTTCCTCCAGTGAGGATTGTTGGCTCCTTTGTCAAAGATGAGGTAGTTGAGTATGTCTGGTATTGTTTCTGTATCTTCCAGTCTATTGCACTGATTCTCAGGTCTTTCTCCTTGCCAGTACCATGCTCTTTTCATCAGAGTTAGCAGCCCCAATATTCAATCACCTTCCAAACAGTAGGAGACCATAACACATACCTATATGTTTGTATATGACACAGAGAGAGAAAGGGTTCTGAGAGAATTAAACATATAATATATACGTATATATGTATGTACACACACAGACTTGAATTCCCCTCAGGCATGCTTCTAATTAGGTAACTTTCTTGAAGCGCTTATATGCTGTTAATCTGTAAAAAACACTGTAGTAGATAGATATGGACTAGTAAGTTGTTGGTGATGGAACTGAGGCACAGTATTTAGGAATGCTTGTAAGAAAGACATGTCTGTATATAGTATAAGGAACTTTGGTCCAGTATTTGGATTTTTATTCTCAAGAACTATTGTTTTTTGAAGATTCTCCCATATGTACAAATAAACAATATTTTGATCATAATAAGAGACTATGTTTTAGCTTTATAAATCTAAGCTATGTTTGTGTTTTCTCATTATAGAAATAATTTAAAATTTAATATAGAAAACTATAACAGAAATGGAAACCATTTACAATGCCATAAGCAATCTATAACTAACAGAAGTTTTTCTTTTTCCTTTTTAGGGTGTATTAACTTTTTTGTTCTTTCAGTCATTTCCTCCATTGAACAAATACATCCAATAATGTCCATGATGTGAATTTTTCACTGTCTTTGTGCACATGCGTATCATTTAATTTTACTTGAAATGTAATTCATATAATATAAAATTAATTCTATTATTCAGTAGTTTTTAATGTATTCACAAAGTGAGCAAATATCACTGTTACCTATTTCTAGCATATTCTCATTACCTCTGGAAAAATACCCATACCCATTATCACTCACTTTTATCCCTTCCCCTTAATTTCTAGCATCCAATAAACTACTTTGTTTGTTGGTGGATTTGTCTATTATGAATGTTTTTATAAATACAAGATTCTGCTTGCATAATTGACTTCACTCGTTTAACACAATATTTTCAAAGCTCATAATGTAGCATGAATCAGTATTTCATTCCCCTTTTAGGACTGTATAATGTTAAGTCTATCAATACACTGTATTTTGTTCATCTTCCCTTCACCAGAAAGGTCAAGTAGTGACAATTCTTTGCTTATTGGGCTTTGAAAAGAATCTTGGTCCATTCTTTCCCTTCAGTGGATATCAGGCTGCTGATTTTCATCATGAACGCGTGTGCCTTTGGTTTTGAGGACAGCCGTGGATGGAGCTGAGCATGGTAATACAAGAAGTTGCTAATCTTAGTAAAGTATAATTTTTTCCTCTCTAATGCACAACTCCCAGATTGTTGGGAGTATTTGACTAATTTCCAGGACTCTGAAAAAAAATTGATTATAGCTATTTTGCTTCCATTCTCGTTGCTATAATGGAGAAAATAATTTTTGGAGGTCCTCCTATCACTTCAATAAAATCTTTTTCATTTAGTATATGGAATACTGAGTAATTTGAAAGTTTTAAAAATGTGCTTATTGCCCAGACACATGTACTTATGATAATTTTCCATTTTTTTCTTTTGGGCTAGTTTCTTTTTCTTTCTTTTTTTTTTTTTGTGTGTGTGTTTAAGAATACTAAGCTTAATAGATAAAGAGAAGTTCAAACATTTTCTCCAGACTTTCATCTGTCTTTAAACATGAATTAGTTTTATCAAATAAATGATACTTAAATAAATTTTTCATCATAAGATTGAGCCTAAATTAAATTTTAAAGGAATTTTTAAGTTCTAGTTTTTCATTCTCTGATTCGCTTTAGGCTCCTTGTCTTCGTAATTTCTAAAAAACCGAGTTTCTTTGTTATTGCTCTAAATACCTCCTTGGAATAATGTCACCCTGCCCAGTGGTTTCTACCTTTTCTAATTGTTGCTTCCTCTTGTATCTCTGTACTCATCTCACATACCTTTTATGAGCTTTTGTTCCCTATATCAAATTGCCTCAAAGGTCTCTCTTGGCTTAGAAACTTTGTAAGTCCTTTAATATTTCTCCTCATCTAATTTGTCTTTCATCTTATTGAGTGTATTTTCTAATATCTTTACAATCTGTACTGCACATTTTGTACTGTCAATGCCTTAATTCAGGATCTCTTTATTTCATGTGTTAGGTTCCTGTCGTAATTTCTTTGCCACTCTATGTTCTCTCTGTCTTTCTCTCTCTCTCTCAAACACACAAACACACACACACACCATGTGTGCACACGTATACCTTCATCCAGAACAATCATTCTCTAAAGAAAATTTTATCCTGTTCCTTCTTACTTCATACTTAGAACATTTCAAAATTTTTAAGAATTCCTACACTTTTTGTCTCCTCTCCTTGGACCATGATCCCTTCAAAGGTAGACCCCCTTTTGCCTTATTTTTTAGAATGCTCATATCCAGCAGAATCTTAAATATAATAGCAACATTATTAATTTTTGATGGATGAATAATCAGTAATCTCTAGAAGATTTTATTGATTTTATTAACTGAGTATATATAAATTTCTCCTTTCATCAAATTTATAATTTCATGTTGAACAGAATAATTCATAGAGCTGATTTCTTAAAGCAGCATTTAGGAGTTAAACTTTTCTGACTCTAGTGGAAGATTGGGTAGCTGACAAGCATGACTTAAAACATGGATTTCCTATCATTATATAAATCGAGTAGACATCCGTTGTCACCAAATAAGATACCAAATGGCTTTTAGTGATAATAGGAGGAGAGAAAAACTCCTCTATGTTTTATTAGACATGATGGAGGTGACAGGAAAAAAATGTGGCAATTGGAGAGAAATCTGTCTTAGATTAAGACATAAAACATGGATGTTGTATGAGCAACTGTCTTAGATGACAAGCAAATTGAATATTCCAAAGCTCTCTGAACATGTTGTACTTGCAGACATTATATCTTTTCCCCTTCTCATTATGCAAACAGCTTATGATAGCCACTCTGCACTTTATGTTCTTTGGGTGAGTAGCTAGAAAAACTGAGCCATGAACAATTGTTATAAGGAATTAACAGAGCCTATTAATTCAAAGAACAACCAAAAATAACTGCTGCTTAGGTTTCAGCAAAATAGTGATGGGAAAATACAGTTAATAGGATGTTTAAAAGAAAGTGTGAAAGCAATGATTGGTACCCTTGTTTTGATACACCAATGACATATATACAGTTAAGATTTTGGAAGCCAAAAAAATCATGATAAATTTGTGTTTTTACGACTAGAATTTCTGAATTGGCTCTAAGTCAAATTTAGTGACAAGAAAACAAACCTAGAGAAGTAAAATGACTTTCTCAAAATAGCAGGTAATAGAATTGGAATTACACAGGTCTTTCATAGTAATAATAGTAAAAATTTATACAGAACTTTTAGTGTTCTAGAAAATGCTGTAAACATGTTTTAGGTATTAATGTATTTAATCTTCATAAGTTTAATTTGATACTGTAATTGTGCTCTTTTACAAATGAAGAAACTGGTGTATATAATGTTGAATAATTTACCAAAGTCATGAAATAGTAAGTGGTTAAGCTAGGTTTCAAAGTCTTGCAATCTAATGCTAGTTCATGAATTTTTGACCATTATTATTCTCTTATTTGTATTTCCTCACTACATAAGGACTTAGAATTACTATAAGAATATTATATAATTGTATTTTGTTGTAAAAATGCTAGCTTTCTGTGACACATTATTTAGCAATCAAAGCAAAACTATTTTTTCTGAGGATGTGTTTATACATACATTATAAACATCTTCTTTGCACAGTACTACAGCCTGAATCCCTTTATTCTCATATTCATTACAGTACTAGCAGAATGTCTTAGTTACTTTCTCTATGATGGGACAAAATACCGACATAATTTAAAGGAAGAAAGATTAATTTTAGCTCATGGTTTGCAGAAATTTCAGTCTCTAGTTGGCTGGTGTCCAGAAAAGTAAGGTGTGGTAGAAAAGTTTGGTGGAGGAAAACTCCTTACTTCAGGCCAGCCAGGAAGTAGAGCAAGAAGGGAGGAGCAGAGGAGGCGGGCATATCCTTCAGGTTAGATCTTCAGTAACCTGCCTCTTTGGATCAGGCTTCAGCTCCTAATAGCACCATCAGTTCTGAATTCATGAATGGGTGAATACCCTGATGGGTACAGTGCCCCCATGATCTAATTACTTTTCAAAAGCCCCAACTCTGAACACATGAGGCATGGGGGGCATCCTAGATCTAAACTATTACAGAAAGATTGACTTGTTTCATTTCTTTTATCATCTTTGGTGAGTTGTCTCATTTTTCTATTCTTAAATAATTTGATGTATTTTAGTAAGATAGGAATTTTCATATATATCATAGTCACATAATAAGGCTGATGACAGAAATTGTAGGCCAGTTTGCAAGGATTGATATCTTAGCATTAGGTCATCTTAATGAGATGGAGCTAGCACAGGAGGGGAATTCAGCTTAGGAGACAGGACCCAGAATATAAATGGTGAATCCACAGAGAACACTCCAGTGAAGTCATTAGTTAGTATCTCAGAAACAACAGAGAATTTCAGTTATCTAAATAGGCCATGGACACTAAGAAATCTGAAGGTACTCTGCTGTCAGAGATACAAACACATATTCAGATTCAGAAAGTCTATCTACTAAAAATAGTCTTAATTTCTCACCATAACATGGAAACAATAGTTCCACTCTTCCTTGGTTATTGAATTAAAACATGTATCAAAAACTATTATGCACAATTCCCAACATATATAGTCAGTTTTGGTGATTCTCAGCTTAGAGCATTTGTAAATGAGGGCAATTGATTTTTCTAATGACCTAGGACCATTATTGAATTTTGGAGAGAGGAGCCAAGAATTCGAGATGTTAAATGTTATGCAATGCTCAGAATAATTTTATGTAGCTAGGGACCCCTCCACTTAATATTGACGTACACTCCCTTCTGAAATATACTGGAAAAAGCAAAAGCACCAGCTATATTATTGCTATTAATTCCATTATCTGGATGAACATGCCTTAAATTCCTCTTGCTTAAGGCCTGAATTGGATCCTTCCATGATATGTGATTCTTTTTTTTTCTTCAAATAATCTCTAAGTGTAGATAAAATTATTCTCTCTTCTTGATCATTACTCTTCTCTAGTTTGAGTATTCCAAATTCCTGCAGCTGTGTTGCTAGTTCTCCCTTCATCAGGAACATCTTGAGAAGTTTATGTTTCCTTGCTTTCAGAGTCTTCACCATGTTGACTGCCTTCTCTGAGTAATGGATTCCCTGCGTTCAGTATGTTATACACGTAGATTAGTACCGTCACTGTATACTCTGACCTTATTACTTACTTTGGGTTGTGATGTTAACTTGCAAATCAGTGCCTACATTTATAATTTCGGTTTGTGTTCATCGAAAGTTTCAGTATATATGTTCAAACCCAACTGAATCCCCATGTTGTGAAATATACTCTACTAAATATTGAGGAATCAAAGATAAAATGAAGAGAAGGAAGATGACTAAACTATAGTCTGGTGTAAGAGTATGCATTCTGTGAGAGTGGTAATCAAAACAGATTTCTTTGAGGATAGAACAGAAGTTCTAGTGAAGGGCTTTGTAGGGAGGATCACATAGATAGGCTGATTAATGAGATGGGTAGAAGGGTATGGACAACAGCAAGGGGCAATGGAGATCATGAAGAGTATGAAGTGAATGCTAGCATACTTGTTCTTATAGCATTTATTGGCTGAATCAATTTTATCTATGAAGAAACATTGAAGGAGTTTAAGCAACCAAATACCATACCTAATTTCTAGCCAAAATATGGGAGGTATTTTGGGGGTGTAAGAGTGTAAGCTTGGTTAGAAAAATCTATCCAAAGAAGTAGAGATATTGAGAGCCCAAAATAAGTCAATGGATGGGGCATCTGGAATAGAGAGATGTTTCAGAAGTGTAATGAGCAGAACATGGAGACAGATTGGATGTGGGAGTTAGAGAGATGGAGTGATCTAAGATGACTCTAATGTTCTGGCTGGCTGGAGGATGTTATCTTCCAGAAAGGTAGAGAACATAGGGAGGGAATGGCTTTAGGGGTATGGGGCGCTGGAGTTTGCCAGAATTGCTGCTAAATCATGGCACTTCCATACTAAATTTGTATATTTAGGTGTTAGAATTATAAAGTTGATTATGTTTAAAATACAATATATTTCATGGCTGATTAGGTATTTCATAATAAACAATATATCAATAATTTCATCCTATTAAAAGTGAATTATGGAGTAAAATCATACAATTGTAGAAATAGATACATTTAAAAGTATCTGATAAACACTAACAGTCATTCTAAGTAAAAATATAAACTAAATAGGAATAGAAGAAAACTTCCTAAATGTGACAAAGACCTAACTCCAAACCAGAAAACCATATATAATATGAAAAATACCAGCAAGATCATTTAATATAAGACACAAATCAAGGATACTCTCTGTCATCTTGATTATTCTACATTATTTATCATTTCTAGCGTGTCATAGAAATGATATAAGATGTACAAATATTAGAAAATGAACAAATTAATCATTTTTATTTATGAGTGGTTTAATAGTAAATCAGAACAATTAAAATCTTTTAAGAGAAAAATTGAAGAATTTAGTGAGGAGAACAGATATAAGAAAAGTATTCTGAAATTAGAAGATAGAAATATAGAAATATCTATTCACCAAAAATGTATTATCTATGCATTGTGGTGCACATGTGTAATCTGAGCACTCTAGGAAGCTAAGGCAGGAGGATCACAAATTTGAGCCCCAACCCAAATAACTTAGTGATTCAGTGAAACCTTGTCTCAGAATTTTAAAAAAGGCTGGGATGTAGCTCAGCATGAAGACTGTGGTCAATCCTTAGTACTGAAAAAAAAATGAGTAAAATAGGGGGAAATATTTTTTAATAAATATGATATAAAGTAGTGAGATAAAATAAGAATTAAATAACACAATAAATACTTTGTCACTAGATAGGAAGACTTAATATCACAATAATGTCATCCCTCGTATGTCTCTCTAATACCAAATACCCACCAAAGAATCTGTCATTTTTGTAAGCACTGAGGATATCACAATAGACTTAAACTTTGTTCTTAGCTTTTACATTCCATGAAGGTGGGGGAAATAAAAAAATAAAGGGATATGAATAAAATATCAATATTAAATGCTATGTAGAAAATGAAATGGGTTAATAGAACAACTACTGTGCAAGGGAACCATCTTTAGGTCTTGGAGAGTGAAAGCTTGTCTGGAACAGGAACTTTTGAAGTGTATGTGAAGAGACTGGGTCGGATGGAGCAGCACTTTGCAGGAATAATTTCCAGGCAGAGACACAGCTGTGCCAGAGACCCTGAGGTAAAATTTCTTTGCTATACTTTAAGGACATTGAGAATGAAAATCAGGGTAGAGCCCAAGGCACCAGGTGGTGGTAATGGGAAACTCTGAGATAAGTACGGAGGGTACTAGACAGTGTAAACAAAAAAAAATTAGCGACTTTAAATTTTAAATACAGCAGGAAACTACTAAAATATTTTTATCGGGGATTATTTAGTCTCAGTTTTTAATGATTATCTTCGTTGCTCTGTGGAGACTGTGTTTTGTAGGAAGAGGGTTTATGTGGAATGAAAGAGCATTTGAAGGCATAGCAGAGCAATGACCCAGGTTTATGATGTACTAAGGTTCACACACATGGTTTTACATAGAGCTGTAGTGATAGTGGAAGGGAGGCAGAAACAGATGGGTTGCGGGCGAGGGCATATTTTGGAGGCAGAGCCAATGCATGCAGCTGATATATTCCATTTTGGCTATGGGAAATTACTTAGCATGAACAAATGGATTGGATGGCAGTGCAACTTACCGATGGATAGGGTAGAAGGAGCAGCTTACAGTTGGTTGATTTGAGTTTCTCTTCCACAGTGGGTTAAAATCAAGAGTTCATTTTGTCCTGATTGCAGATTGCGAATACCAAGGAAACATAAAATTAGTTTTCTACCAAAGTCAGTTTGACATTAACTATTTTGATCTAGAGATTTTTTTCTGAAGAACCACATATTCTTATTTTGGGCCTTTCAACCATCTATATTGCTCTTGTCTGTATAGTTCCAGTTTATCTTTGTCCTCTTTTTAAATCTTCATTTAAAAAGACAATTTCACAGTAACCTTCACATATATGAAGTATCCAATTTGACAAGTTTCCACATATACATCCCAGAAACTGTCATCAAAATCAAAATGGCAAATATTTCTAACACCCACCTCCAAATGTCTCTATACCCTTTGATAATCTATCATTCTTTTCCAACCCTGTTTTCAGGCCACCAGTGATCTCCATTTTGTCACCACTGATTAGTATGCATTTTCCTGAATTTTACATGAACAAAATCATGTAGTGTATAAAGTTTCTTTGTCAAATATTTTCACATGTCGTAATGTTTTATAGATCCATGTTTTTACAAGGACCAATATTCTTTTCTATTGCTAAATACTGTCACGGTATGCAAGTATAATGTATAATGTGTAATGTCACTGTATGTATTATGTATCTATTCATGTCTAGAGAAATGATTTTTTGCAACTTTTGGGTATTACAAATAAAGGTATTGTGGACATCCAAGTATAAGTCTTTTAAGCATATGTTTTCATTTGTCTTGGATAAAGATATAGGAATGGAATGGCTGGATTAATTCCTAGATATTTTGTTTCATTTTTAAGTTACTTTCAAATTGTTTATCAAGGTGATTGTACTATTTTACATTCCCTTTAGCCACAAATGTGAAACCCAATGCTTATTAAGGTCAGTGATAACTTTTTAAAGAAGAGCTTTCTTCACTGAACACAGTATTACATAGGTTGTCAAGACAGCAGAAGAATATGATTAAGTTTATGAAATACTTGTTGCTGGGAAGGGTTTCTATATGTTGAGTACTTTTCTAGGGCTATATCCTTTGTTATCATAGATACTACATACCTTTGAACGCAGCCTGAGGAAAATGGAGTGACATCTTCGGAGTCACATCAGTGTTTAACCATACTGAACTATCTAATAAAACTTCCATAGCTATTCTTTTACATTTTTGCTGATGAGTCATATCATTTTATCCTTAGTTTAAGAAGTACATTTCCTAACCCTATTAACTTTAATATACTTCAAAGTAGAATTTGCAGTGGCTTATCATGAAAGTCCCAAATACAATAAAATAATTAAATTAAGTATACTGAGGCCAGAACCAAGCAAGCAAGAGTGATGAGGTTATATTACTAGAAAATCTAGACTAAGAGAAATTCCTGAAAATGAGTTTCTTGATAGAGTATGCAAAAATGGATGCAGGAAGTAATATAGCTCTTAACAAATGCAGGAAAGCATATCAAATCTTTTGAAAAAACTCATTTCTAATTCAGATTTTAGAGGAAGAAACTGAGACTCAGGGAAGCGTGCTTGAACCTTTCTCCTTCTCTTCCTTTTCCTCCTCTTCTCCCTTTTTCCTTCCTCCCTCTTTTCCTTCCCTCCCTTTTCTCTCCCATCTCTTTTCTTCCCTTCCCTCTTTCTCCCCTTCCCTCTTCTCTGTTAATTCTCTCCCTCTCTTCTTCTTTTCTTTCTTCTTTCCTTCCTTCCAAATTCATATCTAAAGTTGCCACTCATATTGAGGGAAAGGAGTTTTGAGCAAGTGAACACTGGTCTAATTATTCCATTCAGGGAGGTATTAGCTTTCTAACTACAGGTACAAACTTTTGGCCTCTATCAGTAATTAGAAGCAATTTAAAATTTCTAAGAGCTGAAAATAGTTCCTAAATATTCCTGTGAATTATCCTTTTACCATTTTTTTGTTTGTTTTTTAGTTGAGACTGACCTGGAACTCACTATGTAGCCCAGGTTGGTCTCAAACTTACAATGATCCTCCTGCCTCAGCCTCCTGAGTGCTGGGATTACAGGTGTGCATCACCACACCTGGCTTTACCATTTGTTTTTAAACTTATCTGTCTACATTGATTATGGTGTGTCATTTTAATTACTTTAACCTTTTCTGTTTTCTACAGTCATCATTCTTCTGTCCACCTGTATTTTGGTAGTTTGTGCTAGATCACCATACAAAAGGTTAAAAAAAAAAACCACAAAAGCTAATGAGAAAAGATGGTGTATATTTAAATAAAAACGTATTACAATGGAAGATACATTAATTTCCATTAATTCCTCTCAAAAATTCTCCCATACATCCATCACACTTAGCCCGTCATTCTTGCCACTTTCTACGGCAGTTCTTGAAATCCTCTTTCAGGAATATCTTTAGAAGGTGCGTTCACAAATTCAGTAAATGTAGCTGCCATATTCCACCCAATGAAGAAGCAGGCATAAAATGATTAAAACGTGTCCTCAGCCACCTATTCGTTGGGTCTGGCACTGTGTGACTTCTGGCTCTTCCCCAAAGTTATAATGACCATGAAAGGTAAATGTTTTGAATTAATTCAGAAAGCAGTAATAAAAATAGAATAAGTACGTTTCACAGTGAGGGCAAATATTTTGAGGGGGATTAGTGGTAACATGTCTTTTACTGTGAAACGTTTTTTATTTTATTTTATTTTATTTGGTACCAGGGATCAAACTTGGGACCTTGAAGTTGCGAGGCTGGCAGTAGAACTACTGAGCTAAATCCCCGGCCCTCATTTTTTAAATACTTAAACATTAACCACAATGTTTTCAGTCACATTTCTTAGAAGACTCCATTTCCTGAATTGTTCATCCAGAAACCCTATGTACTTATGACTGTGCAAAATATTTACAAATTATATGAAAGATTCATAGAGAATGTGGCCTCAGGAAAGTTTGAATTTTTGTTAGTTTTATAGAAAAGCCTAGCACTATTTTTGGTTCTGTGAGAAAATTTACAAGACTTGTTCTCCTCACCTGGTTTTAGTTTCTTATAAAATCACAAATTTGGTAAGCAATCCAAGATTTTGAGAAATATTTTGTGTAATAATACATCCTGTCTAACTATACAACATAATGTAGAGGTAAAGACCTTAGATTTTGAAGTCAAGCTACTTTGCTTTCAATTCTAATTCATTCAACAGGTAGTATTCAGTGACTCTTATTTAGCTCTTTAAACCTCACTTTGTCATTACTAAATGTAGTTGGCAAAAATAGCTGTTACCCCTTATACTTGTTGACAAGATGAAATGAGTTAATACTAAGATAAATGTCTGGTACATAGTAATAGGTATTATGTTGTTAGCAATTGTTATTTATATCATCTTCTAAATTCAGCACTTTGCAAAAAAAATTTCCTTCTTTTTTGCTCCTCTGTTTCCAAAAGCACTCATACAATCAAATAGTTTTTTGATGTATCTTCATTGAACATTTCACATTACTACATCATAAGAAATTTTTTTCCCAAGTAATTTTTCATTTTATCACTTTGAAACAGTTCAAATTATCCATTTAGATTAGAAGATGAAAGATGGCTAGGAAAGATGAAAATTTGTTCTTGGTAGTCTCCATCACAGAAAATGTTGATATGTACTTTTCAAGTTGTTTCCACCACACAGGTACATTTTATTCTTTTTCTCTGCTTGGGTCCAAGCACACTGATGTACATTTCTTTTTTCTGGAAAACAAACAACTCTTTAAAAACATTATCTCTTGTAGATTATGGTCATTTAAAAGAATCCACCCTTTATAACCTCAATTGGTAGTTTCTCTTATCTAGAAATAATGATTCATTCCTCTTACAATTTGAGTTTACAGATGATCCTATAAAAGTGAGAGCTTGAACTTTCTAATAAAAGTAAACATCTTAGAATGTCTGTCCTTATGTTCTAACCCTTGATAAATAACTAGTTTATTTTTTTTTTGTGTGTAATATAGAATACAGTTGGATGGTATACTATGTTACTATACTATTCCAGGGACAAGCAATGAAAAAATCCATTCATACATAATTAAATTTATTTTTCAAAGAAAGGTTTATTTATTTATTCAGCAAAATATTAATTTACTACTCCAGGGTTTCCTAAAAACGCCTCTAAATTTGTTGCCTGACTCACAGGATTCAGCACATAGCTATGATTAATTACAATGCAAAGGTGCAACACAAAATCAGCTAAGGGAAAAGATGAAAGTGATAGACTGTGGAAGAAACCACGCTCAAGCTTCCTGGAACCCTCCACTGTGGAATTAAACAGAATGTTTTTAATTCTCCCAACATAAAATTATGATAGCACATGTGAAATGTGACCTAGGGAAGTTTGGCTAAACCTGTAAATCGGAAGCTTTTGTGGAGAACTGGCTACGTAATCACCTTGCCTTAGCTATTCTTATCAGTTAGGCAGATTTTATATTTGTGCAGTGACCTGTCTACCATTTAAATTCCCAACTTCAAGCCAAGAGCCAAACTTGAAAGCGTGCTTTTCTAACAATAGTGTCTTAGTTACTTTTATCCATACGGAGACAAAATACCTGATGCTCAAAATTAAAAAGGAAAGGTTTTTTTAGATCATGGTGTGTAGAGCTTTCATAGTTGGTTGGCTCCAAGGCAGGGTAGCGTGGCAGAGGGGCATTGAAGAGAAGAAACAGTTCATGACAAAGCAGACGGCAAGCTTCAAGTAACAAGCAACAACAGCAGCAGCCTTCTTTCTGTTTCTTGCATTTTACCCAGCTTCCTACCCTAAGGGCCAGTAACACACTCTTAATCCTAGCATTCTACGAATCAGTCTCAGCTTCACATCCTTGACCCCTCAGCATCCCACACCTTAGGTCTACCCACCTCTGGAAGTCCCCACTATGACCCTATGAGGCCCATATACATACAAGCCATAATGTTCTGCCCTGGCCCCCAAATTCTCATGCACATTCCTTTATGTCAAAGGCATTTTGTCCATCTCTAAGAATTGTCAAAGTTCAAACAATTTCAGCATTGCTGAAAAGTTCAAGTACAAAGTCTTCTCTGAGATTTAAGGCGAAGTCTTAGCTGCAGGCCCTTGTACAAATGAAAATAAAGATAAACACTTCAAATATACACAGCTTCAACATTAGATTGTCTTTAAATTTCTTCTGCAAGGTTAATTAGTCTGCTGCCATTAATCTCAGTCTCAGCCAAAGCCTCTGGACATGAGGAAAATGCAGACAACCTTTCTGACAAGGCATAACATACTTTGTCTGAAACCCAATAGCCAATGTAGTCCTTCCCAGCATGAGCCTCCTGAGCTTGGAATTTATTGGCAGCATTTCTATTAGCATGCTGGTCTTTTGAGCTTTGACCAGAATCTCCCCTCAAGTACAGCGT
Organism: Fukomys damarensis; assembly: GCF_012274545.1. NCBI lineage: Eukaryota > Metazoa > Chordata > Mammalia > Rodentia > Bathyergidae > Fukomys > Fukomys damarensis. Next base: position 23,099,277 of record NW_022900932.1, read on the forward strand.
AAGGCATTCCAGGCCTGCTTCTTCAGCTGACTTCTTCAAACTTTTCCAAACTCTTCCCACAAGCCAGTTCTCAAGTCTCTCAAGCCACATGACCAAGTAATGTCACAGCAACAGCCCTACTCCTCCTGGTACCAAATTTTGTCTTATTTGCTTTTCTCATTGCTGAGACAAAATACCCAAAGTTAAAGGAGGAAGGGTTTATTTAGCTTACAGTCTGTAGAGATTTCAGTTCATCATTGACTAATTCCAAGGCAGGGTGGAATAGCAGAGGATCATTGCTGGGGAGAAAGAGTCCATAGCAAAGCCAAGCAGGCAGAAAGCAGCAACAAGCAACAACAGTATCCCTCTATGTTGCTTATATTTTACCCAGGTTTCCTGCCCTTTAGGCTGGTAGCACTTACACACTTAATCCTAGCATTGTACCATGGATCAACCACAGTATCACATCTGAGAGCCCAACATCTCATACCCTAGAGCCACCCATCTCTGAAAAGCCCACCTATGACCCTATGAGGCTTTGGGGGCGCATATCGATACAAGCCATAACAAATACCATTCTCAGATATGTTCTGTTAATTCTTTCCTACAGAACAGGTAAGTATGAGAGACTTCTAAATCTTTTAATAAAAGATTTTAATAAAAATGATGAGACAACAGGATTAAGACTGATTATAATCAACAGATTTTATATTTCTGGGGTTTAGCAAACATTAGTGTCTCTCTGGAAAGAACAGTGACTTTTTCCCTGTAATATTTTATGAAAGGAATTATCCTTCTCACAGATTGTATAAGAAAGTAGAATAAAGTATATGCTGTGAACATACAAAGGCAACTAAAGGGCACGTGGGGGTCAGGAGAGAGGATTCAATGTTTTATTCTCATTATTATGAGAGCAGAGTGCAGAGTTCTGCCAGAACTGACACTGACTGAGGTCACAGATGAGAGGCTATAGATGATCCTGGAGTTCACTAATGAGGAATCAGGGCGTCTGGAGTCCAGGGCCAGTGTCACAAAGCCCAGTGATTTAATAAACATCAGAACAAAACAAAACTCAAAAGTAATCTCCTTCTTGGAAGTAGATACCAGGATTATGGTCCATGTTAAAAAATATTAACTCAGATGCCTGGGACAAGCCAAGGTACAGAAGAAAAGTTTTATTGAAACTTTTCACAAATATGTGTGACAAATGATGAGAAAGAAAATAATACACACTTTCCCTCAGTTAAAATAAATCTGACATGTTGAATTTCAACAGGCTTTGGTTTGTTCATCGGTGTCATAATGAAAATACAGTATTTTTGGCTACTTCAAGGCAATCATTACTTGCTGTCTATTGCTTTTCAGTGGAATTGTTTCTCAATGATTAGGAGCATGGATTTTGGAAGAGTGAAAGTTTAAAATGAACTTTATTCAGTAGATGAGCTTTGTGACTATTGATGGCAACACAGCTTCTCTATGCTTCGTCTGATCATCTGAAAAATGGAGATTGTAACTGAAGGTTAACTGAGATAAAGGGTGTAGGCCTATGTGCCCACCACAAAGTATCTGGTCATTACAAGGTTCTGGTTGTTGCTATCATTAGTAGACAGTAGGTTCTATATCTATGGTCATTACTCTTAGTACTTTCTCTATATGGCAGGAGAGATATACAATTAAGTTCTCTAAATGTATAATAATGTACAGTAATAAATGTTGATATAAGGTACAGTTAGGAGTTGTTCCCTTTGTCAAGGAGAGAAGTAAAGGCTTTGGGAAGGAAGTGAACATAGAGCCTCAAACAGTCCAAGTGAGACTTCTTTAGTTTGAAAAGAATAGAAAGAACATTCTAAGCAGACAGAATTAATATGCAGATATGTTTGGGGACTACATAGTTGGAGTAAGTAGTTGAAGTTAGTAGCTTGTAAATATGAGAGTTAGAGGCAGGAAAAGATTCTCAGCGACAGAACAAAACCAAAATGAATTAATAATGGCCTTTCCTGAGAAAAAAATGAATTACACATTTTATCATCATGTAAATGAATACAACATGTTAAATTTTAAAAAGTATAAATTTAAACTAAATGTACAGAGATTTAAAATGATACCATTTGGTATGTTTTTAAAAGTATATACACTGATAATTAATACTCTTAGTAACACAAAATATTTCCTGTACACCAGTAAGTACATGGAGCTTCCTTACAGATAAATCAGTAGGCCACACTCCTCAGGCAAGCATTGGTCAGATTGCTTTTACCAGAAATTAATTTTGTTCCGTTTAAAGCTTCGTACCAATGTTGTCTTTCATTCAGCAAAATATTTTTGAAGTCCCTCCATGTTAGCATCTACATCAGTAGTCAAAACTTTAAATTATTGAGTAGTAGCCCTTTGTATAAATATACTAAGAAGTTATCCATTTTCATGCCATTGGACAGTTTTCACTGAAGTATTAATCATAGCTTTTCAAAGTTCTTGTCTGTTAACTTCATTATCTACAAATGCTCCGTGTTCTGTCTCTGTGGACTATTTTAGTTCTTGTCAGTCACTTTTTCTTTTCTCTTTTACATGATTATTTTGTACTGTAAGCTATTTGTTGTGGATTGTATGATAGAATTTCTGAATTATTTTAATTTCCCTAATATAAACATTGGTTTTTGTTCTGATCCTGAGTGAAATCATTGGCATGTCACTTCACTTCTGCCAAAGCTTGACTTAGGGCTTATTTATAATTTTAATTAATTTATTTTTCTTTTTCCTCTTGAATAAGGAAATCTTCATGATGTCTTGGTGTTTACATGAATGTATAACCTTTTAATTATGCTACCTTTAATTGTATGCTTCCTGTGTCCCCTTTCAGATGTATTGATGGATGATAGACTCATGCATGAGATTCATAGAATAATTTTAGTTCTTTATAAGGGTTTCATCCTGTATAGCCCAGAAAAATAAAATCACTTGAAGCATGCTGGTGGTCAACAAATTGACTTCCTTCCCTTGCTTTTCTGTATGAGACAAAATATTTGCAAATTCTTCACTAATTCCATTTGCTTTGCTCCTATAGCCCAGTGGGTCTAAAATGTTACATTTCTATGTTTTGTGGCTTTGGAAGACTTTAAGCAGAAGGTATATTTGGCAAAAGACTGCAATATTCACCATGTACTGAGACTAGTCTCTTACCACCATTGCACTTAATGAAATTTAACTTTGTGGACCTCAACCCCTAAAATTCAATGCTTTATCTCCAGGTCTTTCTTGGTCTTCCCAGTGTTTTCTAGGCTGTTGGGTCTCAAAGTAGATGTAGAAAAAGCTCCCATTTGGTCTGAATTGGGTTAGCTAATCCTTTGCCTAACTAAACAAACTAAATCAGCAAAGAATGGCAGAATTTACCCAAATCCTTTCAATCCTACATTATATCTACAATTGCTTTCATATCTAAATATCATCTTTACTATGATTTGCCTAGTATTCTTCTTTTAACAAATTTTAAATTGGCTAATTTTTAAAAACTCACTTTATCCTAAATAGTGCCAACCAATAAACCTAAACATACGTTTGCAGCAAGATATAATATTAGTTATAAATGCTGTTATTTATTTTCAACTTTTTTTCATGTGTTATCATGGGCATTTTACTGCAAACATAAAGATTAATAATATGTGCTAACTTAATAAAATTAGAGTCATTAGAATTTTATTGTTTATTTAATTCATGGAGGTATAAGAAATGTTTGAAAGTAGTCTATCTGCAAAATAGTTTTATCTCGAAATACAGTATAATTACCAAACATGAAGATAGAGTGTACAGTGGTAATATCCTTTTTGAGATAAAATTATCAATCTGGATACATATCTGAAGGAATCTATAATAATTCAGGAGGGCTGTAGTACCTAATTTATTAACAATACAAGATTGAAGAAAGTACTAAATTAAGTAACTAATATGAATTCATTATGAAATTTTACAGTGCAAATAATGTGCTAATTTTTAGCTTAATTCTATTTCTAGACTCAAGAAAGTATTGACTCAGGGATTGGTATACCTCCATTCCTTGAAATTGGGCTTAAATAAATAACCTGAGGTTTAGGCCAAGGATAATCATGGACACTATATATAGAGAAAGCCTCAATTTAGGTTGGCTTCCCTCCTAGAAAAATGCAACAGCAAAATCATATACACAGATCTGAGCATTGTCAACATAAGTATATGTTACTGGTTTTACACCAAATTCAAGGTCATAATGGCTTTGCCGAGGAAGAAAAGTTGTTAAAATGGAACATAAAAGGGAAATTGAATGGGTCTCGGTTAAATGCTGAAAAACACTTAAAGGGTTTCCTTTATTTTACAATTTATTCCTGCACAATGGCTTTAGTATTTAAATGTGTTCCTTTTTTATTGCTGAATCCATTGAGGTGGTGAACTGTGTCTTTGTGGGGCTTCTAGTGAGGTGGAAAGGCAGGATTGCCATCCTGGGAGCCATAATTTAACCACCGCCTAGGCTTTAACTAGCTGAAGGTATGTTGCCACAATACAAGTCTGGGGTGTATATAAACTATTTTGAAACTTCAAGAAATATGCTTCCTCTGTAGTGGAAATTCATTTCTGTCTGAGAGATTGGGAATAAATACAAAGAGCAAAGGAAGATAAACAAAATCACTTGAGGCGCGCTGGTGGTCAACAAATTGACTTCTTGCTCTTTCTTTTCAGTGGGAGATAAACTATTCACAAGCTCTTCACTAATTACAGTTGTTTTGTCCTTGAAACTGTGTCCAAAGGATGTAAAGCCAAGGAACAGTTACTTTTCAGGTGGTTGAAAAGTAGAAGTGTAAATGGGAAAATAATAATGGAGGATGATAAAAAATGGTTATATGAGAAACCTGTATGTCTCAAAATACAACACTGGCTTTCTGTCGGCGTCCTCAGATGGATCATCCTGCTGAGGTCAGCTTCATAGATGCTTTAGTCCTGTTGGATACAGCTGAATTGACCTCGTTTATTCATTTGTTAATATGTACTTTTTCTTTCAGACTGCTTTGCTTTAAATATGCATTAATACAACTATAAAATTTCCCTAACTTCTTCAAGTCTAAGGTAGTTCTTCTTTAAGGTCTAAAAATTGAAGGAGTTGATTGGTAATGTCTTCTTACATTTTAAAAATGAATTTGCTGCTACCTCTGTGCCCTTCTAAGCCAAGCCCAGTTCTGCTTTAACCAGGTTTTCTGGAATCTATTTCTGGCTTAATAATTTGGTCATAACTATTTAGCACTAAAATATACAGGTCTGCAGTTAAATGGAAGTCTCAACAGAAGGTGAGTGGGACAGCTTGATCATCAATGACTCAAAATTCCATATTATCTTGTGTATAACTGTATTTGTGACTAATATTTCATAAAAAAATACAAGCTTGATATAACCACAGTGGGTGAAAGGTCAGGGATGTGATCCCAATGCAGGGAATAAATAGAAGCATTTTTTATATAGTTGCAGAAATATTACTATACAGACATATCAGCAGAGCAGATGTCATGAGCTGATTTAACAGACAGCTAAGTAATAGCCCACAGATAAAGGATGTTGCAATAAAGATTTTTGAAAATACTTATAAACATCTAAAATATGTTGTATATAGTATAATGTGTTGTATGAATAAGATGAACTGTAACACTCATAAAAATTTAATGCATTTGAATCCTTTTCATGAAATGTAAATAATAATAATTTACCACACATGGTCTCTTAAACTAGGTGAAATATCTATACAGAAAATAGCACATTTCCTAGTATGAAACAGATACTGGGCAATTAGGTAATGATTATTTATACAAGTGAAAGTATAAGTTTTTCTATAATCCCAGTTTCATGGTCAGAATTGTTCAGTATATAAAATACCGTATCTGTGTATTATCATTTGGTAGCCAACACTGACAGATTATAAGCCTGATTGTCGTGTCAGCTTGGTCATTAACCAGCTGTCTAATTTTGGAGAGCTTCTGAATTAGTTTCTGTGATGATAAAGTAAAATAATGTCTATACATATTTAGTAATGCTCTTTCATCTCCCATATCCTGTGGACCAGTGAAAAGCTATAGCTGAAAATGTTTCAACACTCCTGTAAAGTTCTAGATAAGACAATAGACAATTACCCAACTACAATAGCTTTTAGGCAGTCTTGCCTGTGCTTAGATGGCTAATTATTAGGAATTTGTTCTTGAATACTATAATCCTTCCTGATAATATCTTCCCAAATTTTATCTAGTATTCCAGTTATTACTACAGCATACATTTTGATATTTTTAAACAAAAAGGTTATATATGTTGTCAAGCAGTAATTGGCTTTTGATTTTTGACATTCATAGTATTAAGTAAATTGTATATGGTTTGTATGCCAGAATTCGAATGAAAAGAAAAAGAAAAGAACACACTGGTTATCTGAACCAGAAATTTAGACAGGAATAATCCATTTGTTCAGTATCTTCTCAAAGCACGGTCCATAGGCCAGGGCTATCAGTGTCATCTGGAAGCTTGTTAGTAACACAGGCTTTCAGACACCACCTACACCTAAAGAATTAAAATGCACATTTAAATAAATTCCCCAGGAGACTTTTTGGCATGATTAAGTTAAGGAAATAATGCTCAGGGATTAAAAATCAAAAATATTGACACTGAGTCCCAAGCTGGAAATCATGAAACATGGAGAATATAGTAGGCATCATGACAATAGGTATTCTTACAATCAATTGTTGATTTCAAGTACCTTTTTTCATTTTAGAGCAGACCAAATGTAGATTATGCATTTTCAGAAGATAAGAATTATCTGACAAGCTAAATGTTAAAGGAGGTTATATTGTTTTTAGAAAATAGGATTTTACATCAATCAACCTGTGGAATGTCAAAGTCATACATGCATTTGTCAAAGCAAATTATAGGGTAAAGATGTTTTCAGAACTTATAATTTATGAAGGTAGTTTTATCAGTATTAAAAATTATATCAGAAAATACTCCTATAGAATTAGTTATCATACATTTTTTGCTCTCTTCTCATGAAATTCTACATAGTTTCAGTTGTACAATTTAAACAAGTACCAGGTTACCATAGATGAGCATAATATGTAACTCACCCAATTCAGAAAGGTGCCTTGGTAATCTAATACATTTCATAGGCTACTGCTTGCTGTGACAACAAAGCCTTGAGTATAATAATGTGCATTTAATCTTAGTATTCTTGTAAAATATCTGTTATCCTTATAAAATAATTAATTCATTAACATCTATTAATACAAAATTATGAGGGTTATAAGTATTAGGTATATGCTTAGTGCTGCAGAGAAAGCAGTGAATAAAACCAGAATCAGCTCTGTCCTCCTATCACTTCCAATGTATGTAATAGGGGAGATGTACATTAACAAATTAATTATAAAAATGAATTTATCATGACAAGCTGTCATCAACATAAGTTATAGGTACTATGAGAGTCTGGAAAGTCTTCTAGCAGAGTTAATATTGGAGTTGAAGAGGAAAGGATAAGTAGGAAATAACCAGAATAGGACTATAGGAGGTGAAGAGTAGAAAGAGAATTAAGAGAATTCTAGGTTGAGGAATCGACGTGGGTATAGACCTCTTTGGAGAGGGAGGCAGTGGCACACTGGGAAGCCGTACCTGTTGGAACACAGAGGGTAGAGAAGAGAGGGTACTTGAGACACAGCTGGGGAGATGGTTAGGCTGACGTCCAGTCAGGCGAGGAGCTGAGGGTGTAGTAACGATTTGGGTCACTCTTTAAAAACCTTCACAGGGAAACCACTGGTGATTTTAACACGAGGGCCATACATGAAGATAAAATTTTATCATTTGTGTATTTTAAGGTCACACTGGCTGTGAAGTGGCAAATGTATTGCCTAGGAGACCGGGAAGGTAAAAATATCATTAGACAAATTGGGGTAGAATGACAATAGTCCAGTCCCTAAACGATTAAGATAGTGGTGCTGAAGATAATTCAGTATGTCGTGGTACCAAGAAGGAGAATTTTGACGAAGTGGTATGAGTGGAGGGAGAAGAAGGGGGGCAGGTATTGGATTTGGGCTGTGGCCTTTCATGGCTGGTGGTAAAGAGACCTAAGTAAGGGGAAGAATGTCATCAGTTTCATTTCAGGCATGAAGATGTTCTTCAGATCAAATTGTATTAGCACAAAGAAGCACTTGATTACAACGAGCAACATTCTCATCCTAAAATGAGAATAATATATACTTTGCTATTTATGAATTACCATAAGATGTGTGAATTTTCTATTGGTTCTTGGATGTAAAGTTAAAATTCCTCTGTACCAAATATAAAAAGAAAAGCTAGACATGGTAGCACACATCTGTATTCCAGCACTCAGGAGGCAGAGGCAGGAAGATCACAGCGAGTTTGAGGCCAGCTTGTGCTACACAATGAGTTCAAGGCCAGCCTGCACTACAAAGCAAGACCCTTTCTCAATAAAAAACAACAAAACAAAACAAAGATACAAAGAGATTACATTCTGGACCAGATTCTACTGCTTTATTTTTAACTGGGATATTTTTTGAAAATTGTCTGCTAATTGAATTACTTATGGTGTATTTTTAGAGCCCAGGAGAGAGGTAACAGCAGTTAAGACCCCAAGAGTCAGATATACCAATGTACTTTCTGTTTTTCTCATTGAATAGATTTGTGTTCATACAAAACACAGTTTACTTTTCTGATATTCAGTTTACTAAAGCCCAAACAGTAACCATTAGGCAATTCTTAGAGCCTATTCATTGCTAGTATTTAATAGGGCTCTTGAGAGTGCTCAGTAAAATAACTTTTATAGAATACTTAGTCCAATGCTTAGCATATGAATAAACTATTAACATTTGATATTATTTTTGTTTATATTATTAGTCTCATTTAGCTTCCACTTCTCTCCCATATACACTGCAAAACTTTTGCCATGTCTTTTCCTGTCAGTTCATAGATAATATTTTTCTCTGTTCATCCTCTTTCTTATTAATGTAAGCATTTTCAGTCTTTGGTGTGATGGGTTGGAGATGGAATGTTCTCCTGGGTAAAGATATCTACTAATTGATGCACAATGTTTATAGCATCCCCAGTTTATGCTTAGCAATCACTCAGTGTCAGTTTATTATCTTTTCTTTCACCTCTTCGGAAGCAATCACTTGGAGTGAGTGCTGCAAACATTCAGCATCCCGTCCTTATCTGCACACCAAATACTTAAATATGAAGTTTCTTTCATCCTGATAAGCAAAGGATTTTGCCCTGTTGCTGCTAGCCAGGGTCCCCTGCCCATGCTGGAGAAGGGGCTCAGGAGTTCAGGCATTCCTGCTTCTCGAGTATTCTGAATATCACTCTCCACCCTGCCCCACATGACTGTCTCATTGCTTCGTATACAATACTCACATAGAAAAGATTCTACTTAAATACAGTATGAAGAACCCACAGGAATCACTATATTCTTCTAAATAAGAAAATCAAGATCTTAGTTCATTGGAGTCCATGTTTATACTGATTTAGCAGGGGTGATAGTAAATATTCATAGAAATTTTTCATGAATTTAGATACCATTATTATATAAATCTTGGCTTTAGTCTCTTTTCATAAGAACAAAAGTTTATGGGCCAGCAATTTAGCTCAGTGGTTCTGCTGCCTGCCTTGCAAGCACAGGGTCCTGAGTTCAATCCCTGGTACCAAAAAAAAAAAAACACAAGTTTAATAAACATATGAAAAAACAAGATATTTTATGAAATGATAGAAGAAACAATATTGTTTCATGCACTTATAATATAACATGTTGGGCTGGGGATTCAGCTCAGTGGTTCTCTACCTGCCTCGCAAGCGCAAGGACCCGAGTTTGATCCTTGGTACAAAAAACAAACAAACATGTAACACGTTATTTGTAAATAATCTACCCAAATTAAAAATTAAAAGTCATATATGATTCTTACCTATATAATAAAATATCTAAAAGTTCCTGTAGGTCATAATGTGGTATCAACAGTACGTCTCTGCAATTACCCTGGACCCCCAATTGTTGTCTCTAAAATGGTTTTGTAATCAGCACTCACAGAATTATCAGACATTTCCATGCAGGCAGGTGCAGGAAAGTCATGTTTCATTTTGTCTTCCGTAGGTGAGTGTGAACAAGTGCCCTATGTCCGTTCTTTGGGCCTCTTCCTTCCTGGCTTCAGTGCAGCTTCAAGTGCAATACTTACATGTTATTCTGTAGTTTTTAACCTGCAATGTTCTTGCTGCATAGCGTTGAATCTCTGTTTTCTACCATATGATCTCTAGCTGGTTCATTTAGCTCCATTTTCCTGAGGTTGATGGAAGGAAGAGTTAATATTCTCAGCTTTCTAACAGCAGACACAGAAAAGGATCATGTTTATCTTTAATGTTCCTGGCCCTTAAAGCCACACTGCAAGAAGTATTACAGGCAACAGATAGTTTTGTTTCCAATTTGGACACACACCCATTATTTGATGTTTACAGGCCATTCCTAATTCTGAGTCCAGAATTTATGGCTTGCTGTGGTGATTATTGCCATAGCATTCCCCTGCAACGGGGCTGTGCTTCATTGTGAGATTTCCCGGTGCTTTATCCATCCTCCCTGACAGCTGGGGCTGATATATAACATCACGGCCAAATCACCCAGACTCAGAGAGGCTTAGTTTATGACTCCAAGTGGTCCATCTCTTCTGGGTGGGTAGACTGGTCTGCACCACCCTAGTGATGGGGAGAGTCGACTCCTGGAAAAGAGGTTGATGGTCACTAAACAAGTAAAAGTACAACATTGCAAGATTCGGAGCCCTCTATGGCAAACTAGATGATATTTTTGAAGGGAAATTTATTAAGTTTTGTTCAGTGCTAAATAATAATGAAATATAGATGTTTCTTTGTTTGCCTTGCGAACTTCCAATGAAGAGTAACTCTAAATCTCTTCAAGATATAGAAAATCCTTGCAGTAATTTGGAATCTTAAGCATATTTCAAATGATTATTTTGAATTTTCTTTTTGAATTTAGTTTTGCCTTTCAAATAACTGGGCATTTCTGAGACTGTTCCATAGCATTAATTAAGGCTTACTGAAAGACTTTAAAAATCTCTGCACATTGATTTGCTTTCGGAGAATCACTCAATAAGTATGCATTTTTGAAAGGATGTAGTGGCACATGTATCTATTACACGTGCCATAATGTGAAACATATTTCATTTTCAGTTTTGCTGATTTGCTGAGGAGTAGCTTTTGCCACCAATATCTGCCTACTTTTATGTTTATGCTCTGGCTTATGCTCCTCTCCCCTCCAGAGAAACTGAAACTAACAAAAATAGATAAGGGGATTGAGCTTGATCATTTAAAAGGGTTTGCTACTCTACTTCCTTCCCTAAACCCAAAACTTTCCCTAAGAACTCATCTTCTGTAGAGAGAAAAGCAGAGAGAAAGTGAGAAAAAAACAAACTAAACAAAATACCAAAATCAAAACTGCAGTACAGACAGCCCTATGAATGAGGCTTCTCTAACCTCTGTTCCACTTCACTTTCCAAAAAAGTTGTTTTATCTGGGAAGACCAATAACCTAAGAGTATTTGTCAAGTAGTGTTTTTCTCTTAAGGAATACAATAGAATATTTTTTCCTGTAGGGAAATACTCTTAGAAGTCATTTGGCACCCTCAGTATTTGTTATGTAGTAATCAGATCTGTCTATTCCTGAACCCCATTTTGCAGAAGAAAAAACAGAGGCCCATATAAACTATGTGATTTGTGCAAGTTCATACATCTCATAAATGGAAAAATTAGGACTTAAATCCTCTCTTCTGAGTTGCTAACTAGAATTTTTTTCACTGCAGTATAAAATCTGAAAAGTGTACTTGAATTAGTCTCAGAAGTATCACCTGGAATATAT
>NW_022900932.1:23111270-23169121 GCF_012274545.1 Fukomys damarensis
ATATACACACACACACACACACACACACACACACACATACATACGTGTATATACACATATATCTAATTTTTTTTTTTGTGGTACCGGGGATTGAACTCGGGTCCTTGTGCTTACGAGGCAGGCCACCGAACCGCTGAGCTAAATCCCCGGCCCCTGGAATAAATATTTTTTAAACTAATTTTTTTCTAGGCATGGCAACTCTTGTAAGTAATCCTAGATATATGAAAAGCTGAGGCAGAAGTATTGCAAATTGGAGTCTAGTCTAGAAAACTTAGTGAGACCCTGTCTCAAAATTTAAAATATGAACTGCTCAGTGATAGAGGGCTTGTCTAGCATGTGTGAGGTCCTGGTTCAATAACCAACACTGCAAAACAACTGTAACAACAACAACGCAATCTGATAAACTAAATTTAATTTTGTACATTTAAGATATACTACATATGATATTATAAGATTCATCCTACATATAATAAAGTGGTTACTACAGTGAACATTTAATCCATCCCCCACAGGTACTCACTTTTTACTCCCTCTGACAAGAGCATCTGTAGTCTACTCATTTGACAAAAATCCTGAGTGTAATTTATTATTACTAACTATAGTCCTCATGCTGAGCATTGTTTTCAACTTGGTTATACTACATATTTGCTGCTCTAAATCCTTTAACCTCCATCTCTTTATTTCCTCCATACATCCTAATCCTGATAACTCTATTTTATTCTCTCTCTCCTATACACTTTACCTAAATATTCTATATAAATCACATTATACAATATTTTTCTTTCTGTATCTGGCTTTTTTCACATATAATATTGTCCTCCAAGTCTACACATATTGTACCAAAAGGTAGAATCTCCTCCTTTATAAGAAGAATAATATTCCATTATATATATATATATATATATAATTTTTTGTGTGTCCGTGTGGCCAATAATGGACCACTTAGATTATTTCTAGTTCTTGTATATTATGAATAACTCTGCATTTGACCTATATATGCAGAACTTTTTATGAGGATGATTTTCATTTCCTTTGGACATGTGCCCAGAAGTGGGATTGCATGATCATATGAAGGTTCTTCTTTAATTACTTTAGGACTTCCATATTATCTTCTATAATGGCTACACCAACCTATATTTCTAATACTGTACCAGAATTCCTTTTCCTCTGCACCCATGTTAACATGACCCCCCTTTCTGTCATTTTGGGACTCAAACCCAGGAACATTCTACCACTGAGCTACATTTTCCCAGCCCCTTTTTAACTTTTGTTTTGTTTTGTTTTTAAACTTTGAGACAGGGTCTCTTTAAGTTGCCCAGGCTGGCTGTGAACATGTGATCCTCCTCCCTCCAACTCCGAGGATCTGGGATTAGAGGCATGTTCCACTGTGTTCAGCTTCTCTTATTTTTTGGTAAAAGTCATTCAAGCAGGGTGAGGTTAGGTATCTAATAATAGTTTTGATTTTCATTTCCCTGTTGATTAGTGATGTTGAACAGCTTTATCAAATACATGTTGACATTTTTACATCCTTTCTGGAGAAATGCTATTCAAGTACTTCACTTTAGAGTTGGAGGGAGATTACCTACAGCTAAGGACTCTCAGGGACCCACAGCAGCTCAGGTTCGGTGAACCAGGTTGTAGCTATGACTCTGACTAGGGAAAAAGCACAGCACTAGCCTGGAACAGAATATAGCTGAAGCTTGTGTACCCAAGCTAGTAGGGCACAATGGGATCTCAGCTTCTGGGGTTGAAGCACCATGTCGTGGTGATTCTGGACCCTAGGATGGTGGGACTCAGAAATATGGGAGACTCTCTGAAATCATGAGTAATCAGAATGGTCTTTGGGCCCTGGAGTGCAGAGCACCAGAATGATCACTATTGCCCAGCAAGAGGATGTCTCAGCAGCTCAGACTAGCGATCCTTAGAAGAGGCTAATATATTAATATAGTTTCAGTAAAGTGGAAAACAACAATTGTTTGAATTTAGGGTGGGGCCTCTTAGCTCAGCGAGTAGTCTGTTTCCTGTAACATTCGGTCTGGTAGGGAGTAGCTGCTCAGGTCAGCCTAGACCCTGATTCTCTGGAAGCAGGGTATCACTAGGGGTACAGTGGGACATGATTGATCCGGGTGGCCAAGGCACCACTTTCCCAGGAGTCAGTGTACTGCTTCCTCAGTCCGTGAGGTGCAAGGAGCAGCAGAGACAGGAAGGAGATGGAACCTCTTATGTCAGCTTGGCCCTGTGGGGTTTGGGTGTGATGGACTACCAGGCAAAGCCTCGGGGATGAAAGGATGCTATGGACAATCACTTCCAGAGCAAGATATACTCTAGAAGTGTCTCCAGCTCTTGGATGGCACAATGTAGTAGCCCTGGGGTCAGGATAGAACGTTGGCTCCTTATCTATACAGGAGTGCTGTATAGATTTCAGGCTTCCCCTTGAGGTGGTCTTAGTGCTGGTGAGGAGGTTTAGAGAGTTCTCAATGGTAAGGGTATAGGTGTTGATGGAGGCTGCTGGTGTCCTCTTGCTTGCCTTTTACATGCAAAAAGAATTCCCACCTGGGTTTCAGTTGATTCCACCTAGAGGATAGGGTGGTGGAGGTAAGATGTGTCCATCTGTTTTTCATGTGGCCATCCGGGCTTGCTGTGCTTTACAGGGCTTCTGGCACTCCTACATATATTTGTTACTCATTGATTTGGCTGTCTTTGTTGGGGGAACAAATGTTAACATGAAGAGCTTTTCTTTGGCTGTCTTGCTGACATCACTCTGAAGATTTTCTTTTGAAGCGATAGTGTGGATTTTACATTTGATTATTCTTTTAGCAGGGTTCTGTGTGAATCTGAGGCAGGCAACTCTGGCTGGACTCAGTGCCTTCTGGTCGTCTGCCTTTGGATGCTCTTCTTTCCCCTTGACTGACTTGAGTACCATTGTCAGGCCCCACTGAGAGTGGCCATTAGTTATGTATTTCATAAGAAACCACTTTCCTCCCACGGTTCTATCCCAATAACATATATTCGACATGTGAGATTCTTGTGCAACTTAAAATCAATTTAAGACATTAACAAAATCAAGTAAAATACAGTAATAATATTTTTCTTTCTCAGGAGAAGAATAAATTCTTCCCCTAACTGAGGTTGAAGAAACAAGCAGAGCCCCAACTAGGTTCTAATCAGCAATTTGAAAGTAATTCATAATGTGGGCATTGATTTAAGTGCTCAAGTACTAAGACTCAAGAACCAGGGGAGTTCAAATGTTTGAGGGCAAGAGAAGATGAATTACCCAGCTAAAAAAGAAGACATAATCCTCTGCCTACTCTGTCAATAGTTTGGTCGATGCCTATCTATTAGGAAAGATTTGTTTTATTCATTCGATGGATGCAAATGCTAATCTCTTGTGGAAACATCCTTGAAGACATACCCAGAAATAATATTTTACCAGTTATCTGGATATGCCTTAATGTAGTCAAACTGATCAGAAATGGATCACAGGTGATTTTAAGGGTTCCTTGGAGGTCCTCATCTCATCTGTAATAGCCATGGTGTGAGTTACCTGTTCTTCTGCAGTTGACTGCTTATGGATAAAATCCAGTTGTTTCTATAATTTAGCTTTCCTGTGTTTTGTGTTTACTAATCTAGACAGCAATCTTAGAAGAATCAAGAAGACTCCAGGCTGACTTTTTTACCCATAGTCACTTATGGGCATAGAAAATGCTCAAACTTTGGAGTTCAGTAACCTCTTTTATTTATTCATAAGCAACTAGCCAGCCACTTCCCACCACCAGTTCAATTTTGTGGAAGACATTATAGTTGCCCTCAGAGCCTTAGCAATCAGAAACGCCAACTATGTGTTTTACATGGCCCCCTTGAAACCTCACCTAACAGACTGGTGAGAGTGAAGAGTAGGAAGGATAGGAATCTCAGATTATCGTTCATTGCAGAAATCCTCTCCAAAAGAATCTTTGCCAAGTTCTAGATATTTTGACCTTCATATCTTCACTATTATGGGTGTGAGGTTCCATTTAGAAACATACAACTGGTTTTCATTATTTCTTTTGAGAATGGTTATCTTGGTCTTGTACACCAGTGTGAAATGCTCTATGTTTATCTTGGTTCTTTACTTAAAGATAACATTTCTTTAATAAAATAGAGATGAATGGAATTTTTTCAATATTGAGTAGGAGAAAAAAGTCAATATTTTTCAAGTAGGAGCCATTGCAATTGCCATCTCCGAAGTTTTACCATATACACAGAATTTATTTTGACTGTCGATTAAATACTGTACATGTGTTTTTCCCGTTACTGATGAATACATAAATCAAATTTTATAGCACATATATTTTTAATAGGATAACAGGACTTGCTATGAAATATATTTATGCATCCTAATGTAAAGAAAATAATTACCTATGAATTATGTTCAAGGAAACTTTTCATATGTGAAATATCTTTGAAGTAGAAACTATCTTTAACTTCTCTGTATGCTGAAAAATCTGTGCCTCTTCAAGTTATAAACCTTAAAAGTGCTAATTGAGGATAGCAGTGATAGAGAATAACTGATTCAGAAAGAATACATTAATTATGCTATACTCTATAGTGTCAAAAATAGTACTGTCTATAATGCACAGAATATAGTTACTGGTGAGAGTGAAAACAGTCACCAGAATGGTGGAAATCTATCTGCTCTAGATTTTATGTTTAGACTATTAAAGTACTTTGTTAGACAGATGATAATTCAAACTTCATAAAAATTACTGTTGGCTAAATTTGATACATTGTCTCTTATTAAACTATGAAAATCTGGATTAGGAATCAAAAAAGTGATGATAAAACTTAAGAAATAGGGAATGAGAGAAGATAAAATTTTAATAAGATTAATGATATTCAATTGTCTATCTCCCAAAGCACTGCAGAAACAGAAAAAAATGTTAGGAAATAAGATTCTGTGTAAATGATGGAAATAATTTAGTTTGTATATGTAGTGTCATATCACTGTTTTTCATATTCTGGTATTGTTTTTTTAATAAAATGTCACATTGATAGGATAAAATGTGGTATTGCTCCACTTTCTTACATTGTCCTTCTATCAGCATCACAGCTATTTTCCTCACAGATGGACCCTCTCCTGAGGCTTGGTGCTGGGTCAGGCATCACAAAAGCAAAAAGACTTATAGAATGAGCCAGATCTCATTTTGAAGTATGCTAAGATCCTCTGATGATGACTCTATAAATGGTTGTTAGAAACTGAAGTGTCAGTAAACATGGAATGTACAATTTTAACTTTAATTGATATTAGATGATTTGGGAACTTTGGCCCAGATATCTATATTTTGCCTACATTGTCATCATTGACAATTATAGTATAAACAAGGGCTTAATATCCCATGTAACAAGATCCATACAATCTTCCAGAACAAGTTCTCTTCCCATAGAGCTGTATCATGTTTTTATGTTCATTCACTCATTCATTCATTCAGCTTTTAATATTTAAAATAAATCATTCAAATTAATTAATCCTGAGCACAAGTTATGGCCAACCATGACTGGAGATACAGCAGTGCATGCAGTAGTTTATATTCTTTGCCCTCAATGATCTTAAATTAGTTTTATTACTAATAAACATATATATATAAATATACATATATATATTTCTTAAATGTGAATTAGAAGGCAATCATAGATCTACATGTTTTGCAGATTATTCATTTAATTCTCACCACAAAAGCACTGTATCTGTAGGAACAGTGTTTTGATCTGTGGGATAGGTATTGGCATCCTTCACCTATAGAGGAAGAGACTGAAATTCAGCATATATAACTGCCAAGTAGTTACTTTGTTAAAAAGTTTAGAAATACTATTATGCCAGCTTTTATAGTGGTTTAAAATGAGTATTCCATCATCTATCTATCTATATATCTATCCATCTATCTATCTATCTATCTATCATCTATTATCATCATCATCATCAGTACTGGGAATTGAATACAGGAGCCTCCTGCATGCTAGACAAAAATATTGAACTCTACACTTAGCCCATAAGTGATGCTATAAATGCTGTGCAATTTACACAAAATGTCTTGAACAAATTGAGACAATATGGTTGTTTTCAAAAGCACGACCATTGAGCCCAGGGATGTAGCTCAGTGGTGCCTGCGTCACAAGCACAAGGTCCCAAGTTTGACCTTCAGTACCAAAAAACATATAAACAAACAACAAATCAAAAGCATCACCATTGTTTTAAGTTCTGTTTGGCAAATACTCCACATGATTGATCAATTAATTTTGGTTTTAAGTTAGGCAGATCTTTCTGTTTGTTTTTATTTTAAGTTGACAAGGTTTATATTATTGTTTTTGACCACTGATCTCCCAAGTTATGCATTCATTTAAACAAGTTAGAAATAACAGCAAGGAACACAGACACACACACACACACACACACACACACACACACTCCATGAGATTGACGGGTTTCCCATTGTTCTGCTCTAATAAGAACATTATAAGCTACCACTAAATAAAGCCATCATTCTATGAAAGGAATGAAAAGACTTTAACCTAAATAATGGGAATGTCCTTAGAAAAAGACAATTTTTATGGCTAAGTAATTTATTTGTTTTTGCATTTTTCTCTGCTTGAGTCTAAAACAAATGTGTGCAGATATCTTTGAAATCTGCCCTGATCCTCCAAAAAGCTTCAGTTTTTGAACCCATTTCGTTTTACTGGTATTCCACAATATGAAATAGTCACTGACCTAGGGACAGGCAAGATTTGAAATCCATAGGAGCAGGGTCAGAGCAAGTTTAGTCTAATCCTGAACCACTGAAATAATAAAGGCCATCTCTTAACTTCCTCCTAAAAACCCTGTTGGTCACAGAGTTTGTTAGATTGAATGGAAAAGAAATTCCAGCAAGAAGAGAGAGAAAAGAGTGAAGGCAAAGATTAAGGCAATTATCACTATATTTAATAGCCTAAAGTGAAACAGTGAAGGAGTCAGTGATGTCAGGAAACACAGTATCAGGTTCCTCCTAACACTTTCAGTCTCTTTCAAAGTTACGTTTGTCACTGGTACGGTTTTTGCATTTCCTGCTGCACGTGTATATGACTCTTCTTAGAAACACCTTTAAGAAAAAACGTTGTGGTTTACATCATTTTTTGGGATTCAGAGAAGATTAGTAACATCTCTAATTAAACAACTTAATATTTTTAATGGTGCAAACATATGAATATCTCTTTCATATTTGACACATACTAATTGAAACCCTACATTTAGCTAAGATAGCTGTGGTCTGGGAATAGCAAACAGTCTGGAGTGTTTTCCTGTCAGTACTTGAGTGTTCCTTACTAGGTTACTTATCAACAGAGTGCAAAAGCACCACACACCATTAGAGCTGGGAGAGATCCTGGAGATCACTCAGGGCAGTAGGCTCTTTTTATACATGCTAAGAAGGTGTGGGATGAAGGACAAGTGAGAATATTCAGCTTAGTTAAGAATGCATACAGACCTTATTTTAAAACTTACATTTTCTGATCCAAAAAATATATTTCATACTTATTCAAGTTCATATTATATCTTTTTGGAAGGAGTTATGATAATAGTTTTTGAATAAAACACTGATCAGATATTTCCTAAGTAATGGGATAGATATTAATTACTTGTATTATAAGCACAAATATTGATTTTGATTATAAAATAGGATCAAATTTACTATTAATAAGTGTGATTGATATTTGACTTACTCATTTTATATCATTACCCGAATGCCAAATACAATAGTACATACCAGTGTTATAGATTTGATCATTTAAAAAGTGAGGCAGAGTATAAATAAAAATAAAGTTTCACGTCTATTATAAATGAAATAAAAAGACTAATGGAAACATAAATGTGAAGATCCATAGTTTCTGTTTTATTGTGGGGTCCAGAAGAGTCAAGAAGCTGATGCAGAGAATGAGACAACTGAGCTGAGCCAAATAGTGAATAAGAATCTTCCTGTTTGGTGAGATGACAGATTCTAGGGTAAGAATCCAGAAATGCAGCTGTTATCAACAATGGTGACACAAATGAGAAGTGTAATAACTGCTAACACTTCTTGAACCTTCTTTGCCAGATCTTCTATATCCTTTATGCCTTTATTCCTTACAATAATCCTATATTATAGTCAGTATAGTATTTACATCTTACAGGCAAAGAAATAGATTTTGAGAGATTAAGTAACTTGCCTAAGGACACAATAGGTGTCAAATGATGAAGCTCTGATTCAAACACAGTGCACAGTGTTAACTGGCTCCATAAACTTATATTCCACTCATTGTATTTTAGAAATACGTTTATGTAATTTAGATGCTAAATATAACAATTTGGACTTAAGTTACACACAACACATTCAACTTGCTACAGCACAGTGAATGTTTTTTCATTCATTAATTTTATTGGTACATTTTAGATAGAAAATATGCTGACAATTCATTATTGGTAATTTTTACCTTTACATAAGAAAATTTTTTTCTCACGTTTTCCCATTCTCCTGCCCTCCCTTCAACACTGCCACCCCTCCCTAATTACAAAGACTTTGTTTCCATTTTTCCCCTTTCTCATATTTATTCCTTTTTCTTCTTCTCTTTCCCCTACCTTGCCACATCCACTTCCCCTCTGGATCTTTTCTTCCTATATACATTTTGATCCTTATTTACACTTCATTTTCTCACATCAGAGAAACTATTTGATATTTACACATATATGTCCTGTTTATTTCACTTAAGAGTATGGCCTCAATATGCATCCATCTAGTTATAAATGTCTCTAGTTTCTCACTCTTAATGGCTGATAAGTATTTCATTTTATTAAAAAAAACCCATATTTTCTTTATGTAGTCTCCAGTTGATGGGCAATTGGGCGGTCTCCCAGTTTTATCTATTACAAACTGTGCTTCTTTGAACATGGATGCAAATATACCACTGTGATATGATGCTTTTGATTCTTTTGGAAAGAAACCCAGCAGGGGAATAGCTGCATCAAATGGGATCTCTAATACTAGTTTTTTGAAGTTCCCATGTACTGATTCCCACAGTGGTTACACCAGTCTGCACTCCCACCAACAATGAAGAAGGTTCCTATTCCCCCACACTCCTGCCAGCATTTGTTATTAGTTGATTTCATCATAACAACCATTCTTTCTGGACTTTCTGGAGTGAGGTGGAATCTCAATGTTGCTTTCATTTGCGTCTCTCTCTCTCTCTGTCTTTTTTTTTTTTTTTGTATCAGGGATCGAACTTGGGTCCCTGCGCTTGCAAGGCTGGTGGTAGAACCACTGAGCTAAATCCCCGGCCCTCATTTGCATCTCTTGAGGTTGAACATTTTTTCATATATTTATTTTCTATTTGTACTTCTTTGTCAGAGAAATGTCCGTTCATTTCAGATGCTCATTTTTAGATTGGTTCTTTAAATTTGGGAGTTCTGATTTTTTTAAGTTCTTTATATATTCTAGATAGTAGATCTTTGTCTGAGGAATGAGTGATAAAATTTTTTTCCCACATTGTGGGTTATCTCTTCACATTTTTGGTAGTTTCTCTTGCTGTGCAGAAGCTTTTTAATAAAAAGAGTCGCCACTTATTGATTCTTTGTGCTGGTTCATGTGAGACTGAGATTTTTTTCATGAAATCTCTTCCTACACCTCTCTTCAAAAGTTCTAACCTCTCTTCTAGCCAGTTTAGTATAGTGAATTTTGACCTGATCTAACTATTTTACTAAATAATCTCCTAAGGCCATATATTTAAGATCACTAAACTTTAGTGTCTTCATATGCAGATGAAGAGTTGCTGTAAATAGCACTTTACACAGTATATGTAAAGTACTGAGATGTAGTAGACTTGTAATAGAGTGATGGCTTCCTCTCAGTGACACTGTCCTACCCTCATGTAGCAGGCAGCTATACAAGTATGACATCCTACTTTCTCAAATGATACAAAAATTTGACACATATAGTCTACAGCCTACTTTCCTTGATAGTATGATTTCTTAAATAATTAAAATATTTATTTTTAGCACACCTGAAAATGAGATTTTTTTCCTATTTATGAGGTACGATATGATGATTTGATGCTATCATTGTGAAGTATATGTAATATATAAATCACAGTAAGTATACCTACTATCTCACATGTTTATCTTTTCATTGTAGTGAAAATGGCCAAAATTTTTTCTTCTTGCTTTTAAAATCTATACTATGTTACCATTATCTATAGCCATGCAGTAGAACATCAGAACTTCTTATTTTCATCTAAGTATACAGTGTGGTCCTTTAACTTATGACTGGCCTCACATATGAGCAACTTGGATTTACTTCCAGAATTTTACTTTTAACTTACAATCAAAGCCTTGAGTTATGACCTGAATGCCAGATGCATGTGCAATTGTAAATAAAGTGTATATAAATGTATATAAATGTCAGTCTGAGCCCAGATGCACATGTTCGTGGGTGTGATTCTGGTTAGTGCTTTATACCATTGCTATTATTATTGCTTTCAAATGGCCCTCCAAAAACTGGAAAAGAAGCTAAGGAAGGAAGAGAAGGAAAAGGAAGAAACCACAAATAAAAAAAGAAGGAAATTGTGGAGAAATATGGGGCTGGTGTTTGTGTGACTAATATCACTAATATGTCCAGCGTGTCAAAATCCGCTGTCTTGAACATCTTACAGAGAAAAGATTTATATAAGGAAGCTAGTGTGGCTAAAGGTGTTACTCAAATTAGTAAGTCAAGATCAACAGTGTCAGATGAGGTAGAAATGTTATTATTAGCATGAATAAACAAAAGGCAGAAGACATGCTATAGCATATCTGAGTCTGTAATTCATGAAAAAGCTAGTGCTATAAATGCAGATCTCATAAAGGATTATTTATCAATGACTGATAGTGGGTGAAAAATTTCATGCCAGTAAGGGTTGGTTTCACAATGTTAAAGTGAAACTGGAATTCATAGCTTAACCAGACATGGTGAAGCATCCAATCCTAATAAAGGGGCTGCTTAAAATTGCATACGCTACTTTGAAACAATGGCACAGAGAAATGGCTTTTGCTCTCATCAAATTTTCTACTGTGATGAAACTGGTCTTTTCTGGAAGAAAATGTTCAGGAGAACATACTTTACCCAGGAAGAGAAGAAAATGCCAGACCACAATCCTATGAAGAATAGGCTAACCTTACTTCTGTGTGCAGTGCAAGTGATGAGTTCAATGTAAATCTTTTTACCACTCTGAGGCCCCTAGAGTGATCAGGAAACATAAAGTCATGAAGAATAAGCTAAGGGTCATGTGCAGATCTATGGCAAAAGCTTGGGTAACAAGAGTACATTTTCTCGAGTGGATCATGGAGACTTTCTGTCCTAGGGTTAATAAATACCTGGAGAATAAAGGTTTCCCGCTCAAGGCTCTCCTCATCATGGACAATGCTCCTGCTCACCTGTGAAATTTGGAAGAAGAATTGGTTTAAGAATTCCCATGAATCTCAATCTAGATCTCATCATTGAGATCCCACCTAATTCAACTCCTCTATTGCAACATAGATCAACAAGTTATAGCTGACTTTAAGAAGCTATGCACCAAGGAACAGTTCCTGAAGTTTTTCCAGATGGTCTCAGATACATATTTGACTCTTAAAGAGTTCTGGAATGAACACTG
This sequence comes from Fukomys damarensis, assembly GCF_012274545.1. Classification (NCBI taxonomy): domain Eukaryota; kingdom Metazoa; phylum Chordata; class Mammalia; order Rodentia; family Bathyergidae; genus Fukomys; species Fukomys damarensis. The sequence goes on from NW_022900932.1 coordinate 23,122,935, forward strand.
CAACACCATTTTCTTTCTTTCTTTCTTTTTTTTACAACACCATTTTCTGTGTGAGGCTAATTAAGAAATCCTGGACGAATGTCTCTCTAAGAACACTGAGATCTGCCTGGAGGAAAATGTGGCCTAAAATGATACAGGAGAGAGACTTTGAAGGCTGTGTAGAGGAGCCTGAGCCTTCAATTGACCCCGTGGTTCATGATATTGTCACTAGAGCAGAGTCCATAGGCTTGCAGGTAGACAGTGGTGATGTTGAAGAACCAGTGAAGAACACTCAGAGGAACTGTCTACAGAGGAACTTCAGCAACTCCTGGCTGAGCAACACAGGATGGCAGCTGAGGAGCTTTCCGAAGAGGAGTGGGAATATCAGTAATCAGTGTGGCAAAGTTCTTCTGAAATAAAGGAAATCCTGAAAAAATGGACAGAGATGCAAATACTTGTAGAGAAGGCTCACACAGAAAGAGAAAATGCCAATCGCTGCATTCACTTGCTTAGTGAAAATGTCGTGTCATATTACAGAACAGTGTTAAGAAAAGACAGAAACAGACCACCTTAGACTAGATTTTAGTTCTGAAAAGATTGAGACCCAGTGAGCCAGAAGCACATCCTAGAAGGCTACAGACTCTCCTAAAGAGAGAAAGGACACTGGAGAGCTAGACTTCTGATGTTCTTGTGGAAGGGGACTCTGCTTCCAAACAATAATCACCTTCCACTTCTTCTTCCCTTCCTGCAAGTCAAAGATGTTAACTTGAATGGTGGAGTGGTCAACTTGAGTTTCACCTTGAAAGGTGAAATTGTTTCTGGTAAACTAGGAGCATTTTGTAACATTCTGGTGAGTACATTCAGAAAATTATTGGTGTTTCTGGTAGACTATACACATTATAAAACCCTTTTATATCATTAAAAGTCAATTAAGGGTGCTTTGGGAGGTTAGGAAAGCATTATGAATATTTCCATTATGTCTTATTGGAAAAATAGACTTACAGTCAACTTGAGTTACAACCAGACCTTGGGAACAAATTGAGTTCATAAGTCAAGGGTCCACTGTATTTTAGTACCTGCTCATCATCTTATCCTATTCTTCCCTCTCATTCTCCCAGTCTTTTGAACTAACATTCTACTCTTTCTTTTCCTCATGAGTTTTTTGGTACATTTTAGGTATACAGTGCAGTTACATTCATTATTGAGAATGTTAGAAGTTGAACTAACATTCTACTCTTAACTTCATCTGTGAAGTTTTTCAGATTCTACACATTAGTGAGATCATCCAGTACTTGTCTTTCTGTCCCTGGCTTATTTTACTTAACATAATGGTCTTCAGTACCATCCATGCTGTTGTTGTATGGATTCTAATGTCTAAATATTATTCATATATATATATATATATTTATATTACACACACACACACACATATATAATTTCCATCCCTCATTTGATGGACTCAGATTTCCTCTATTACTTGGGTGGCTGTTTTATATAGTATTTCAGTAAACATGTGTGTGTAGCTATCTCCTAACATACTGATTTTTTTTCCCTTTGGATAGATACCTAGTACTATAGTGATATTTCTAAATTGTATGGCAATTCTATTTTTAATTTTTTTATGGAAAAACTACTACTCTCCATAATGAATGTATTAATTTATACTCTCACTTAACAGTGTACAAGGGTTTTCTTTTCTCTGTCCACACTATTCACATCTTCACCAACACTTGTTATTGTTTGCATTTTTTTATGATAGCCATTCTTTGGGGTGATGTATTATCATGGTTTTTATTTAAATCTCCTTCATGATGGGCACTTTTTTTTTTGCATATTCGTTTGTCGTTTGTATGCCTTCTTCAGAAGAGTGTCTATTTAGGTTTACCATCCAATTTTTAAGCATATTAATTTTTTGTTGTCGTTGCGCCTATTGAGTTTTTTGAGTTCCTTATATATTCTGAACATTAGCTTCTTATCGAAAGTATAGTTTACAAATACTTTTCCCATTATATATGTTCTCTTTTTACTCTGTCATTTCCTTTACTGTGCAGGGGCATTTTAGTTCAAAGTAACCACCTCTTTTTGGCTTTTTTTCTGTTGCTTTGGAGTCTTACAAAAGTCATTGTACATTCCAATGTCCTGAAGGGCTTCTTTTTTCTGACAGTAGTTTCATATTATTCTTATATGGCTACTTTGTAAAACATTGCTTCAAATGCAGAGTTAATTTTTTTTGTTTTTGTTTTATTTTCATATCAGAACTCCTGATTAGAAAGATTACTTAGCATGCCCTGTTCTGACATGCCACTCAGTGCAACTGCATATTAAAAGAAGGGATTTTATGTTTTATGCTTGTCTATTTGTATATCTTTCATGCCTGAGAAAATGTGGACTAGAATCTGTTGCCTCTGTTATCTGTTAAGCATAAAATATTTTTAAAGCTATTTCTATAGAGAAGAACTCAGTTTAAGGCCATCATATTTCATGTTTAGCATGAAATAAAGTTTTTCCTCTAAAAGGCAAATATTTCATTTTAGGCTTGAATAAAATGGCATATACATAAAAACTAAAATTACATGACAACAAAATAATAACAAAAATATTTCCCTGCTGTTTAAATTGAAAATAGGATCCTCTGCATTTTTTCATTTGATTATGAATTAGATAAACTTTTGCCTTTTCCTTAGTATTTGAGGCTTTATAGTTTTCTGTGTTAAACATCATGGCCTTTCTATTTCAAATGTTTCTTTTTATTTGTACTATTTCAAGTTTATATTATACATACATTTCAATAAATTTTAAATATTTATGCAAGAAATTGAACAATAAAAGTAAAATATTATTGTGTAATTCTTTTTAGAGAAGGTGGCCATTTCCTAGAATTTTAAAGTTAGAGCAGAAAATAAAAACAATTAGGGGAAACACTTTCTTTTACAGGTTTGGAAATTAATGCCGAATAATGATAGGGGATTTGTCAAAATCATATCCCATTTTTTATTTCTCTATTTTTCTATAAATAAGTCTCAAGTTCGTACTATGTACAAAGCACTGTGCTCAATGCTATGAGGGATAAAATGTATGCTAGAGGTTTTTCTTCTCAAGGATATTAGAGACTAGAGAGAGACACACATAGAGGCACACAGTTAACAATAAGGCAAGTAGTAATGAAGTAAGCTTTCCACAGGCCCTTTAATAATTCTAAGAAACTATCATTCCTGTGTTCAACAGGTTCTCCCTGAAAATGATTATTTCGGTTCACAGGAGCTCACCCAGGCCATCGTCACTTCTGGAAACCTGGACAGTAAGCCTAGATCATTCTCTTTCCTTTCCTTGCCAACATTTGCCCATCATTCCCCTACATCTGCCTATGTACTCATACCAGTCCTTAAATCATTGTCCTGATTGTCACTGCATTAGTTTCAACAGTTTTCATCTCTTGTAGACTATTACTGAGATCTTCTAATTTTTCTCCTTATTTTGATTCTTTTTTTTTTCCAGCTTTAATTGAGTTTATTGGTACATTTTAGGGATAAATGTTGGGATCTTGTGCCTCTACATAGCAAGTCTTGATTCTCATTTTTCCCCTTGCCCCTGCCCTCCCTTCACCCCCTCCTCCTCTCCCCATCTACAAACACTTTATTTCCATCTTTTCATTATCTCACATTTTTTTTCTTTTCCCTTATTACCCTTCTTATTTTGATTCTTTTTTTTTCCAGCTTTAATTGAGTTTATTGGTACATTTTAGGGATAAATGTTGGGATCTTGTGCCTCTACATAGCAAGTCTTGATTCTCATTTTTCCCCTTGCCCCTGCCCTCCCTTCACCCCCTCCTCCTCTCCCCATCTACAAACACTTTATTTCCATCTTTTCATTATCTCACATTTTTTTTCTTTTCCCTTATTACCCTTCTTATTTTGATTCTTGATCTCCTCAAATGCATTGTGTAGACCGTAGCCAGTTTGCTGTAATTGTCTGACTGTAACACTCGCTTGATTAAATTGTATGACTCCCAGTCTTCTACAGGATCAATCTCTTCTCTTGGTGTAGCAAAGACCAGCAGGGTCAGGCCTCCCCTCATACTTTTTATATTTGGTATCAAATATTCTGTAAAGACCTTTACCTTTGCTCAGGGTCTCACTGTACCCAGTCAAGATTCTCTTCTAGAAAGTAAGTATCTCAAGACTTAAATGCTTCATTTGTTGGTTTCCTCTCTTTCTATTTTATTCTAATCTAACTGAAAGGTGACTTGCATAAAAGTAAGAACTCTTGCATGTTTGAGAACACCATCCAATAGATGTTTCTGTAATAATGGACATGTTCTATATCTGTAGTGTATAATAAAGTAACCACTGGACATATGGTAATTGAACACTTCCAATTGAGGAACTGAACTTTTAATGTTATTTAATTTTAATTGACTTACATTTGATTTTAAATAGCCACAGTTGACAAGAGACTGCATATTAGATGATGCAATGTTAGAAAGCTCTCGTAGGCAGGGCCTCAACAAGAAACAGATGGAACACTCAGATTAGAGTATTTAAGGAGATTTTATTTATGAAGAGACTTTTTCCAAATGTGTGGGCACATTTAAGGGAACCATGAGAGACTGCAGTTAACTGTGCTTAGTTACATGGGGTCAATGATGAGACAGAATTCATGGAAAGATTCCTAGTTAAAATTGTAGAAGTATAAACCTGGATAACATTGGATCAGTATTTGTGATATGTAATAATAATTTTCATAAAACTTCATTGAATAAACCCACGTTTATTCTTTTAAATAAAGTCTTTCCTTACAGTTTTTTTTTCTGATGAGGAATGTGAATGCTTTCTGTGGGCCATGTTGATGCATGCATGTTTTCTCAGTTCTTTCTCCCTGACTTTCTCTCAAAATTGTCCCTTTTCATTAGCAAGGTTTTCGTGACTTAATGATGGCTCCTTCAAAGATTCCTTGAAGGAGCATTCTCTCCCCTGAGCACTTGGGATATAGGCAGGATCTGACTGTTATCTATGGTTTTATTTTAATATCCTGCTCTTTCCTTCTCTCATCTCAGAACACAGAATTCTCTTTCAGTCCTATCTCATTGCTTGATGATTTGTTAAGCCTTTGAAAACAGAAGGAATGAAGGCTTTTAAACAGGATGGGGATATTTCTCCGTGCTTTATTTATTTTTATGCCATGCAAAAGGAATAAAGAGGTATAAAATGTCTCAAGTGAAGCCAAATAAAACTGGATAGCTAGAGCAAAGACCCATTAAAAAGCTGGAGGTGAAAGAGAAGAAAAGTATTGGTAGTTGGGGGTGGGGCATGGAGGGAGATAAAAGAAAGAAGGGAGAACTTTACTGTGTAGTGTAAGGGTTTACACTAGTGTAAGAGCTTATTATTACTGAAAGATAAAAATGTCTTTGACCCAAAGAGACATTTTAAACTAAGGTTAAACTCTGGGTAGAAATTAGAAAATCACCTTTAAAGTTTTTATTGAAGCTCTCCATGGGTCACCTCCTGTCATCTTTATTTAAGTTGCATATGTTCTGCTGCTAGGTCTGAAAAGGCTGACATCTTTTAGTTGTTTTAGTGAATCACATCACAGAAGCTAGTGAGTTTTTACAGGCAATACAACAGGAGTGTGGGAGGGATGTAGGGGAATAGTTTCTTTGTTCTACTCCTGTCCCCTTTTTGATGGTCTCTGCTTTCATGATGTGTAAAGAAATATAACCATGAGCTAATAAAGCATTAATCTAGAGAATAAAGGTGAAGTTCTTCAAGTAAAACTAGAAACTGTCTCCTAGCCCATTGTATATTTATACCACTCCCTCACGCAGCCCTGAATTGACTCTTCATAATTCCCCACTGGTAGTATGGAGGATGCTGGCAGAAACTGGACAGTAGGCATAGTTTCCACATGGGTGGATACATTGCTAGAATTGCTCTAATATTTAGAATTTAATTTGTTCTCCGGCAAATGACGTACCTCCAATATCATGTATCTCTGCTTTGCTTTTCTCCCATTCCTTCACTAGCCAAAGTTTTCATCATGTACACATTCCCCAATCTCTTTAAAAATGTCATAAAGACTCTGTTGTCTTGTACTATGTCTCCTGATAGGTGGCTGTGAGAAATGTATGGTATCAATTTTTGGTTATGATAGTGGCTGGGAGTTTGGTATTGGAATTTAGTAGATAAGAGTTCACAGTTGTTAAACATACAATGTGTAGGATATTCTCAAAGGATAGTCTGTTTTTCACACTTTAGATATTCTTAACACTCACATAGAAAAATTCTACAATTGAGGTTGAGGTGAGTACCGATGACTTTAGCTAACAGAAGACTTAAACTGTGCCTTGAGGGCTACATACTAAAACTTTCTCCAAAGTCTAGTAGTGTAGCTTTCTGGCATATAGTAGGCCCCCTATTAAACTATTTTGTGGGGCTTTTCCCCCATTATGTTTATTGGTGCATTTAAAGCAAACAAAACAGTTACATTTATCATCAGGATCTTGTACCTTTATATTTTGTGTTTTTAATGAAGTGGTTCACTTATAAATTAGTTAACTCCATTTAATATGTCCTATGTATGATACCATTGGAAATAGAAAAAAAATGTTAAGATATGTTAGTCCATATCAGCATTGTGAAGGGACTCTTACAGTGCTGAGCATGCACAGAAAAATAATGAATAAAATAGGAAATGCTACTGACACAGGAAAGGTGAGTGTTTACTTTTGAGCTGGTTTCTTGGGGGAATTCTTCAGGGAAACCATTGAGGAATAGAAAGGATTTGAGTAGGTGTTGGGAGGTGCTTTCTGAAGTGAGGAACGTTGCTACTATAAGGATAGTGATTGAGAAGTTGTGTCAGGGTATAAGACTGCACAGGTAGTCTAAGGCAGAAAGGTAGGTGGTCTTCAATTTCTTGTTAGAGTCTTCCATTTGAAGGTGTGGGTCTCCATGTGTGTTTAGTGACGAGGACATGTTTGCCGTGCTACCTAATGGTGTGCACTTGCCTCAGTGCCCTTTGTCACAGAGTCCATGCTGTTCGCTCCCTCAGTTATCAGCTCTTAAAACCACCTTCCTGATTTTCAAGGTCTCTCCTTAAGAGCGTTTTTCAGTTTATTAATTTAAAAGCAGCAATATTCCTAGAGGTGAATCACATAATATTTTTTTCCAATTTCTTTTATATGAGACGTCACTGAAAAGTATGATTACATTCAATCCAATTGTCTCCCACAAAAATAATATGTAGAAAGTATCAACCAAGGTGACTCTATGCGCTAACTAGACTAAAGATTTAGGTTAAGGATGTAACTGGGAGAATTGTTCTGATGAAAGAATGAAAAGGTGTTGCACAAATTATCTCTAAAGAGCCAAAAACAGCATCCAGTTCTTACTTAAAACAATTTGTTCTTGGAATGTTGTCAGCTAAAATTGTGGTCAACTTTTGCAAATTGTATGAATTTGCACTGCATATTTTATTTAGTGTTTAGCAAAACTCCAATATGGCTCTGCATAACTTACACAGTACACCATGAAAATGACTTCAGAAACTCCTACAGAAGTTGACAAATTGGGCATCTAATGCTTTTAAGCTAATTGCATGCGTAGTAGTTAAAGAGTTGACTTGTTCAGAATGAAGACAGGAGTTTCATGGAGATAATGCTTTGCCTCCTGCCACATTGAATATAAGCAAGCCCTGTATCAGAAATATTACAGAAGCTTAAAGAAGAAAATAATGTGAGCTTTAATCACCATTCTACTTAGTCTTAAGTGAATGTTCATGAATCATATGCAATATCATAGCAGTTTTGAAAACTATTCTTGAATTTTCAAGCTGTTATTTTCAGGAAATTTAGGGAGCAAATTGCTAAGTGATAAAGTATAATTTGATGCCATTGCTTATGTCATTTTTTTCTTCTTTGCAGGCTGGGAAGAAAGAAAGGAGCAATACCCTGAATATTGCTATAGACAACATGTGCAAGAAAACAAGAGACCTTCGCAGACAGGTGAGAGGACAGGGAGACTGAAATAAACATGCAAATAAACTTTTATTCACTGCCATGACATTTATTTCTTGTTTCCATTCTTTCCAAATTAATTTAGAACAAAGAAGAACATTTATATGTCTCTAATGTTTTTGTGGAAAATATAAAATAGAAGCAATGGTATGTGCCTTAATGTTATATATAATTTCATTTAGACCCTAGCGTTGTCCTTACCAGTTATAAGACCTTTGGCATTGATTTAATCTCTCTGAGCTTCTCTGAACCTATTAAATGGAATTCATAATACACAATAGGGCTTTGAGGGTTAAGTAAAATGAATAATAATGCCTTGTACATAGTAAGATTTTAGGAGATGTTGGTAAATTGATTCTTATCACGTTAAAAATTGAATTTATCTGCTGTCTGCCTTGCAAGCGCAAAGACCCGAGTTCGATTCCCAAATACTTATGGAAAACAGCTAGTTATTCAAACATTCCAATTCTCTTTTTTGGTTATTTTGAAGATGCTTCAAAATTGAATTTCTAATGAAAGAAATACTGCTTTTTATCTTTGGATCATGGGGAACATATTACTTTAAAGGATTTCACTAAACAATTTAAAAGTACGATTTATGTCACCAGTTAATTTTTTCTTGAAATATAACAATGTAACTATTTCCACAGACCTTTGCTTTCTGTTGCTTTCCAATGATTAATAACCAGACTTCTTTCTCACACACAACTTTTACAGGTTACCATTAACTCATAAAAGAAAGGCAAAAAGCTTTCAACGAAAAGCTTTTAATGTAATATATTTTTTTACTTCAATAGGAAGATTTAGTAAAGTGGCTTAGCAATGTTTTAATTCAAAAATAGATTTGGAGATAGAATAAGGATCCACAGACATTGAACTATGCTGTGTAAAAATACAATTTTAATCTGTGAAAATCCCAATTTCTCAACTTTATGACCTTTATATGAACGGAACGTAAGAGTTGAAAATACTTTAGTAGCACAGTTCCTTTTGTTATACGGATGAACAATCAGGCCAATACGGTGAGGCGACTTGCCTAGAGAGGATTCTTTGAGTTTGAATGGAAACTGAAACTCAGATACTCTAACTCTCTTAGTTGTTCACCCTTTTTGCTGTATGATTTTTATTCTTTTTCTTCAGGATTTCATTCCCATCTGTTCGAAGAATCATTCCAATGAACTATCAACAATTATGTACCTTATTCTTATGTCTCCCATCTATGTTACCTTCAACAACATTATGTATAAAAAGCTAATCTACATTTATACCTCCAAAGCTTCTGGAGTCATTACTTTTCTAAAAAAAAAAAAATCAAGAAAAGACAGTTACATGTGTGTTGAATTACTAGATTTAGCAAATAAAAGCACAGTATGCACAGTCAAATTTGAATTTCAGATTAGCAACAAACATGTTTTAATATAATTATGTTCCAAATATTGCACGGGGCATACTTATATAAAAATATAAGCACTTTATCTGAATTTAAAATGTAACCAGGTGTCCTGTATTTATCTTCTAATCATACTTGTTTTTCTACTTTGCTGCCATCAGTGTGATATAGAAATAGCATTGTGGATTACAAATACTTTCCTCATTGGAATTATGTTGAGTTTGTAGTATACTGCTGAAGTATGAAAATTCTATGTGGCACCTGTGGAAGGTCAATATCTCCTTCACTTCAGTTTTCCATTAATGTCTTACAACATGCCACAAACAACAGCAACCATGATTCCATCTTATGCTTTCAGGGTTTAGCTAGGGGTCAACAGGATTTTTTTCTGTAGTTTTCACTTGTGACTCTCCAGGTAGTAGTATTATAGGTAGGTAAGTTAAATAGAAATTAATATACAATTAGGGAGAGACTGAACTCAAGGAAGTCAAATAAAAAAATAAAAATATCAAAACTGGCTGGAGGCGCATTTGAAGAAGGCAAGGGTTCACTTAACTACTTCCTTAAGGAATAAATGGAAACGAGATTATACTCTAACTGATAACACCAAGTCCATTAAGTCCAGATATGAATAATATCCACTTGGGTAACCAGGACAATTTGACTCATCCCTTCCCCAAATTGTTCCTCTTTAGGGTTCATAGATAAGCCGAGGTTAATCATGCTAGTCATATGCCCTTGCTACCTCCTCTACTTCCTTAATGAATCAATATTAGCTAAACAGCTGTACTTGTAATCCTATAGATTGATTATAGTTTGACCCACATTGTGACTTTGAGGTATAAATTACCCCTGACAAAGGGCCCTGGTGGCGACTTACTCAGGACCCCTGCTGTCTCTCAGGAGTGGTTCCTATTCTCCAATAAACATTTACTACTCTTAACCTCCTTTGTCCCTTGACATTCATTCTTTGATTTCAGGGGACATGACCTCAGCATATCTGATATCTAGTAGGTTGGGAATTATAGCTCTCTTAAATCAGTAGTAGTCAAATGATGACCAAAGCTGGACTCAGGTTAGGTGTTGAGGCCTTGGTACTTTTTCCTGTTCTCTCTCTTCATGTAGTGTATAGTCTTCTAAATTCCCTCCATGTATCTTTTCCAGTAAGGAAGCCTGGATTTATGACATGATGGTTTAAGGTGCCAAGAAATGAGAGCTAGAAACTGCCACACTTAATGCCTGACCTTAAAATCTTGTTTGGCTCCAAACTCTATGGATTACCACTGGAATAAGCATCACCTACATCAGCGAGACCAGGCAGAAGCTCGGTTTCTTATAGGAGAAGTGATACGTGTGTGAACAAAAGGGAGGAGCTATTGGGAGCCATCTTTGGAAGCATCCATGTTCTTCAGGGTTGGTGAAATTAGTTGCTGTGATTCTTTCCCCCTGAATTGTTCATCCTGATGTCATACTTATTTTTAATGTTCTTTCTTCTATAGCTTTTAAAAAATCATGTCCTTCTCTTGAGCGCACCAACATATTCTTCCATTTTCTGAGAATTACTGTTCATCAACATTCTGTCACCTACTTCCCAACATGCTTGCTTCAGCATGTTTATGGAAGGTCCGTAGTATGTTCAGCTCGGAACCTTCCTCACCCTCCTTACTTCCACCTCCTAATCCCTGTTCATTAAATTCAAGACTAGTACAAATGCTACTTCTTCCATAATCCCCTTTCTACTTTTAACAGCTGATGTTTATTATTTTCTTCCTGGAGCACTTTCAGGATATGTACTTCTGTTATAAGAATGATCCTATTCCCCTCATACTTCATGTCCTTTTTAAATCTTGAAGTTTCTTTTTCCTTTAGCCTCCTCTCCCATCATTTATTTGAAAACATTCTATCTATTGAAACTCTCAATAAAGGACGGTTTTTAAACACCGGTCACTTTGTTAAGAATTGAAGCAATTAAGCATATTCTATTTTTTGTTGTCCTATAAAGTGCAGAACATATATTTGATTTCACTAAAGGCAGGTTAAAATTTTTATTTGTGTGTATTATGAAAAATTGTCAGTGCCATAGTAAGTCAAACAAAAATGAATTCTTATAAAAACAGATTCTTCAGTTCCTATGTTGCTGAATTTCTGTGTTCATTGTGTTTTCTACATTGGTAGTACAACACTAAGAAAAGGCTTAAGCTCTTGAAAGTCCTAGTTGTCATCGTGGTCATCGTCATTATATCATCATCATCATCATCCAATCATACTATTTCCCCAAGTCCTACTCCACTCAATTGGCATATCAGGCATACATTGAATTGTTAGTTGACTTAGTTCCTACTGGTTAGTTGAGCTTTGTAAGTCATATTTTGCTATTTCACTTAAAATTCCACTGATGTATCTATATATTAGTTTTTGTAGTTCCCCGAGGATTACTTTTCCCTGCAACACTTTTTCTGCTTTCCATTTTCTTCTGCTTATAATTTTATTCTTTCTCTTCTCTTGTTTGGTAATTGTGGTGGGGCTTTCACATAGTTTTCACATATGGCTTTCACTTTTAGGTTTCAATTGTAGAAAAATATATTTTATTTGAGGTCCCGAAACACTTATATCAGTGGGAAATAGAAAAATTGATGTTTCAAAACCTTTTATTAAACTGTAGAGAGGAAGATGAAAATCCCCTCAGTTTGGTTTTGTTCTGACATCTTTCATGTCTGACTACAAGCAGGTATTTATTGAACATGCATAACTCTAACTCCTACTGGCTTCCAGTAATTTAAGATTTTAGCACAGTGGCTTCTTTTTCTGCATTGGCATGTTAGATTCTTCTTTAACTTTTTTTAATGTTTCTAAGTGAAAGGAATGCAAACGCCATTGGTCAGGATAATAATATAGAAATAAATAAGATAAAAGATACAGAAGTATTATACAAATAGATGATTGTGCAATGAAATGAAAAAGTCCTATATGAACAGATTAGAACATACAACGAATGTTGCTTAGCCTGACCCTTTAGTACTTCTGTATCTTGTCTCTATCTGCATATCAAGTTCTCTCTTATCATAATTCCTCTTTTACAATCAGCACAATGTTGGGCATAGCAGACTCATAGTGCTTTTCTAAGCAGAAGTGTCATACTATGATCAACAAAGTTAATGTAAGATGTTGGAATCTCTTACCTGATGAATGATCAAACCTTAACAAGAAACAAAGGCACTTGCTCTAGCATGGATTTCTGTTGAAGTAGCAACCACAGGACCTTAATAAAGGTAATTTGTTTAGGAGGTGATTCCTATGAACAAGTATAAGAGAACATGAAAAGTGAGATGGGGAAAAGAAAGGGTATGTTCTTGAGATTGCTGCTATAGGTAACGGGAAGTTGAGGATTTCCTTCTCTCTAATTTATCTGACTCATGGATGAAGGCTAGGAACTTTATCCAGTAGCTCCTATTCTCATTGGTAATGGTTGCCTCCAGGGCTGTGCACTCTTCTGGATTTCCAAGGTATGTTTGTGCTTTGAGTAAAATTTCACAGAGACTTGGAACTGTTCTCGAGATGGAATAATAAAAGAAGCATGACAGGTTTTCAAAGGACATGAAACTGTTCCCCACAGCTAAAGTCAAAGACAGGTCCAGAAGATGAAAAGTAAGGCATCAAAAGACATCTAATGTAGTACATAATCATAACTATGAAGGTAATGGATCAGGGATCCGTAAGTCAGATAGAAATAGTGAGAAAATTGTGATTTTTATTGAATTAATAATGTGATTTGTCATTTAGGTAGATTAGGATGTTTTCCATGGGAGAAATATCTCATTCCCTGTCTGTTCTGTGCTGTCTCTTAAAAGTTTCATGGATCTCAAGTACATGCCATGATTTCTGGCTCCTTCTGTCATGGAACAAAAATTAAAGAGTTTACAATTTGAGACTATAGTTATTCTCTCTCTCTAGATTTTTTATTTTGGTTACAAATCAATATGTGCTTTTTGGAAAGCTCAAAGCAGTTTGCCTTTTTGGGTGTGCTTACAGATATAAACTTATATCAATGTCTTATATAAAAAACACTCCATCTTTAAAGATATGTTTCAAGGTAGCTAATACGGTTTTGCATCTCTGTGCCATAATCCAATTATTAGAAAAAGGAGCTTACATTCAGTTCACACATTGTTTTTCATTCACTCTTCAAATGATAGCAATAAGAGCCCTGCTCCTACCTTTCCACTGACCCTGATTTTACTAAGTTCATCAATAAACTCTTAGTGCTCAAATCATATTGACAAGTCATTTTTTAAAATTTTCTTTAAGACTTAACCCTGCATCCCTCCCCACCTCTTTATCAGGTTACTTTTCTGTTATGTAATATTTAATAATTCTCATTTCTCTGGGAGGATTATAAGGAATTGTGCATTTCTGAGTTGGCATTACTCGCAGTACTTCCTTGTTTTCAGGAGAAGGATGATGAGGAACCAATATTCAGAAATATTTGTTGATTTGAACGAAAGTAAATAAACAGAAAAGATTCAACAAGTTCATAATATGGACATTATAATTTTATTTTGAGAGAAGTACATTTGGGGATAATGACACATAGATTTATTTGAAGTTTGTCTTTTAGTTGCTGGTAACCTGTTTTGGTTTCTTGGCCATTATCTCAGACTTTTTAATTCTGCTCTCCCACTTGCATGACTGTCATACACGATAGTCTTTCCTAAGCCTCATTCTTGGATATCTCTCCACAGTGAGTCTCCTCTATACCGTTCCATTCACTCTAGGCTTGAGTTACTGCTTGTATGGAGGCTCTCAATAGCTTATCTCTAGTGCAGACATTCTGTGCATGCCCCGGTTACAGATTTCAGTAACAGAAAGAAAAGGATAGAAGAGAGAGCTGGCCATTTAAAACAGTTCCTCTTCTGAAAGTTTACTGTTATTTTTTGCTTATGTATCTGAAGCTCACACATCATGTACTTCCCAGCTACAGTCCTAACTTTCAGGCTCTTACCTGACATCAGCGATCTACTCCCCATCGACAGCAAACTCATTATTCATTCATGTAACCTCTCCTTTCCTTGCAACTTCTCAGCACACTGCACTCTGTCCTAATAAGTGATCAGTAAATACTAATTTGTTGCCTTTAGTGATCAGCCCTTCAGCATACTAAACAGAATCTTTTTTGGGATCTGGCTGGAGCTTTTGTGAAATTGTTGGTAGCCAGAAAATTCCACAGCTCTTTTGAGCAAATGCTACCATCTTGGGCAGATGTATTTCTGCCAGGAACCTATAATTATTATATATTTATTATCTTATAATTACTATAGGGAGGTAATGCTTTTTCAAATATGCAGCTCTATTATCCATCTCCTTTAAAATGTATTACTATTAATTCTTAGTAAATATAACATTATGTTTTCTATTACTTTAAAAATACCCTAAAATATAATTTTCACAAAAGGCAAATTTAATTTTTTTCTAATACCTATATTTTTTCCTCTTTGTTATTGTACAGAAATTATTAAACTAAATGAGAAGGCTGATAGAAAAACCTTTGGGCCCATTCATAATGATTGACATTGTTAATGAGACATTTCAGCCTATTATAATCCATAAAGGCTCAATATCATATAAATGCAAAGAATTAATTTTCTAATGCAGTCTGAAATCTCAAAAAGATGAAGAGAGAGATGAGGGAGGAGAGGGGAAAGGGAAGTACAAAGAGCAAAGTTGTGTTATATAACTATACCAATTCCCCAGGATTAATGGAATTATTATGTGTGGCAAACATATAATAATAAAAATTAAAAATTTTAATAAAGAAAATATCTGCTAAGTAATTATCTAATTGTCATTTATAATCTTACATGTAATCTAATTTAAAAGAACAATTTGTAGCAGAATGTTATAGTTGTTTGATAATTTAAGGTCCGAGGATAAGAACATTTAATGAAAATGAGAAAATTGGACATCAAAATCATTTATTATTCTTCTTGCTCTATTAATTTGTTATCATCTGGTGCAATCGGTGATCTGACTTGTTTTAATTACCATGAAGCCTATAATTTAGCTAATCAAAATTTATCATCAGTTACTCCAGTAAGGTAGAAAACATATTATAATTTTGTAATTATGAAAATACAAGATGTACCATGTTAATTGTACACATGCATAAACATCCTAATACTGTAATTTCTTTAAACAAAAAAATGGAGTATTACCAGTTATAGTCTGATTTATAGGCTTAGTACAATTTAAGAGAAGATTGGTGATTTCTGTGAGTGAGGAAATTATTGCTAACTTTTTTTCTGGATAATTTGTTCATCTGACTTTTGTAAGGGAACTTTCTACTCAGTGTTGAATATTTGAACTTTATGGAATGTTTTAAAATTCATGAAATGAATTTTGTAATCATTGATATTGTAAGACTAGAAAATAATATGAACCTTTTCCTTTAAAAAAAAAAACTTAAATACTTACCTGGCAGGATTGATTTTTATTTTTCTCTTCAGCTCCGCAAGGCTATTATTGATCATGTGTCAGACTCCTTCTTGGATACAACAGTCCCACTTTTGGTTCTCATTGAAGCTGCTAAGAATGGCAGGGAAAAGGAAATAAAGGAATATGCTGCAATATTTCATGAGCATACCAGCAGGCTTGTAGAGGTAAGTGTGCAAGAAATGTAACCACTTTAAATCTAGGTGAAGTAGACTACCATTTTCCATTTACTGCTGAATTGTACTCAAATGAAAACTTTTGACAATGTATTACAAATGTAGCAGAGTCGGGCCTGGGTTATAGGAAGGTGTGTATGTCAGATAGTATAAACCATTCCCCCATAGGCTTGAAACAGAAGCCATTTATTTAGAAAGGGCTATAAAATTATCCCTCCTCTTGTTTTATTTTTAGTGTATATTTTCTTAGAACTTCACAAAAGAACTAGCTAAATACAGGTATTTAAAATTACCCTTACAAATATTTCTTTCCATTCTAACTTAAAAGCATGGAACAGTCTACCTCAGTTTATTGTGTGTATATGTTTTTAATATTTTTTATGACAATGTGACTCCTTCAGGTTTTTAAAACATACTCATCTATATAACATGGAGATAGAACAAGAATATAGGCTTTATAGAGATACAGATACCTGTGAATAATTAAGCATAGTGGGTTAGGCAAGAGATAATACAACTACAATTTCCTATGCTTAGAAACAGGAGACATGGGAAAGACCCATGCTTTTTGGAAGATGGATGGCATAATGTTAAAAGATCTGGGAAGTTCCCAGGCAACAGATAGTAGAACCAATTGTATTATGGGCATCAATAACAGAGCTACAGTATAAAAGGGAACCTGAAAGGGAGAATTTATAACAAGCAAGATAACAGTATGCACAAGAGGGGCCAGGGATTTAGCTCAATGGCACCACACTTGCCTAGCAAGCACAAAGTCCTGAGTTTAATCCCTGGTGCCAAAAAACAAAAACAAATACAAAACAAACAATATGCACAAGAGCAAGAACCAGTGGGAGGAAGGGGTTAATTTACCAGATTGGTAAATCTGGTCTGATACTGGGCTGTCATTTACCAGTGTAGCTGTACCAGTTTTTATGGGTAGGGTCTATTCTGTTAGTGCCTGTGCAATACTGGTAATTTTTCTGACTGCCACACCTTCTAACACCAGCAGTTAATTCTATATGTTTTTGTGGTCTAAATTGCTTGTGAGATTTTTAAGTGAAAAATAGTTACCACCTGAATCGGAAACACAACGTTTTACACAATTTTTACTGAAACTGAGGACTTTCTTAACAGCTTTAAACAATTGAGAAGGAGGTTTCCAATGTAGGCTAACATGTTACAGTTAATATACTGTAAACCTGTAAACTCTTTATTTGGATTTCAATATCCCCAACTAGAAAATGAAATGAATGGTTGAATGCATGATTACTGTTATTATTTCAGCCCTAACAGCCCATATCCAATTTTAAAATTTCATTGAAATCCCCCCAAAACTCTGTAAGACAGGCCCAGTATTACAAATTTAATTGACCTTTCATGAAAATAAAAGTACAAAACCTAAATCAATTTGGTACTGATTTCTAAGTTAAAAATTTTTAATTGATTTAGTAATTTATTATTTAGTTTTATCTATTCCTTACTGTCCTCATTTCTCATATATTCATTTACTATATCCACAGGAGAATATTAAAAGTTCTGATCAGGAACAGGTTGCAAAAGTCATCTAATTTAGTATAGTACCTGATGCTTGTGGCTTTGTAATTAAAAGGTGTTCTCTCACCTACAGTCATATCAAATTATGAAAAAAATTTTTCTGAAATAGTTTTAAAGAAAAATTTGGTTGCTGCTGATAAAATAGCATCTTTTACCTATTTCTTAGTTTTTCTCATAAATCTCACACTGTGCTCATTAAATAAAGGCGATTTGGTCAAATAATTTTTGGAAAAAGTTATCTGAATTGGTCCTCTTGGAGAGTGTACATTCTTGAAAAATCTTAAAGAGATTAAAATAATTTAATTTAGGCCTGTTTCCCCAGTTCAGTTATGCTAAGAAGTCTCTCATGGCATATTACTGAGGCACTGTCTCTAAGAACAGTTGGGGATGCTATTTTTTTATGTCAAATAATGTTTTATTATATAGACAAAATCTCCAGGAATTTTTTTAAATATTTGAGAACTTTGAAAATTCTCTATTCCGTGTGAATACTGAAAGAACAAAAGCATTGGAATTACAAGCAATGAGAAAATGAGAAAAGGTTTATTTAATCTGTACCTTCCCTCTATATATCATGATGAGATTATGTTAGAATAGGTATGCTATCTAAGTTTGGGTTTCACTTTAGTATTTCTGAAATATTTTTGGCTAAGCAACTTTCAGTTACAGTGAGCTTTCACTATGTAAAAGAGCATCCTCAAACTTACTGGTTTAACAGAACTATTTCTATTGCCTCTCACAGATCTGTGCATTCACTGGCCAGAGCTGGGCAGTTCTAGCTTAGGGTTTCTCATGTGATCATTCTCAATTACTGGCTTAGAATGAAGCTTGCCAAAGTTTACCTAGGGCAGACATCCAAGATGCAAATTTACACGCCTTAAAGTGCGGGTTAACTTTGAGCTGAGAGAGTTGCATCTGTTGACTAGAGCACTAATGCATGCCTTTTTACGTGGCTTCAGCCTCTCACAGGAGTTTTTGGATTCAACGTGCTAAATTGTCAGAGCAAGTAAGAAGCAGGAAGTAGAAGCTGCAATTCTCTTAATTTTTCCACCCAGAAATTAGCATAAACCCATTTTTAATATGTTCTGTTGGTCGTAGCAGTGACACAGTCTGGCCAGACTTAAGGGCAGGTAAGAGGTGAAATTCCATCTTTAATGAAAGGAAGAGAAAAGTATTTGTGGCCCCTTTTGATCTACTACACTTCTCTATTTAGGGCTTTATTTACTTTAATCTATATGAAGTTCCAGCAAGATAATGTCTAAGGTCATTCCCAGTCATGGGACTTTGAGTTTCTTTAGACATATAGCAAATATAAATGGTTTTTAAGTTTACTGCTTATATAGCAAGATGGATAGAGGGAGAGATAGGTAGATAGATGATAGATTATACTTATGTATATATATATATATATTTCCACATATAGAGTTTTCCAATAAAAGTCGCAAATAAAATGGTATTTAAGCATACTGCCTATGCACTAGGATATATATCTCTAGGAGAAAAAGAAGAAAAAGGACACTGATTTATCACCAGGATAATCATTTTTTTGAAAGAAGATGTTTCATGAAAGCAATAGAGAAATCATCATTAATTTCCCATGAACACCGAGACAGGAGTGTCTGTGAAAGAGTTCTGAGAAATAGAAGAGCTAAATATGTCAATTTCAGAGGACATTGTGAGTTCTCCTTGTATAGATCGCTTACCAATCCCTCTCTCTCCCCCTGCTTCTAAACTCTGCACAGGCACGTACCTACACCAGTCTTATTCTCAAGCTGGGTAATTTGACATAGCAAGGAAGAAAGTCTTGGATTCTAAATGACTTCAAGATAAAGTTATTTGTAACATATCTCGGATTTGGTGTTACAACTATGTTTGTCACCAAAATTGAAAATCAGTGAACTTGTTGAATTAAGATTTAAGAGGAGTGTGGGAGAGGGAAGTCTATTTTTAAAGAATCCCTATCAGATCTTTCAAGAAAGACTCCATGCCGGTAAGGAAACTCATTAAGTAAGGCAGAACTGGAACTGAACACTCACACAAAATTAAAGTGTTAAAAAATTTTATGGACAATAATTAGTAAGCCAAGTGGATTTGACAATTTGAGAAAATAAATGAAAATGAGGAACAGAGTGGCAAAAATTTGGGCCTGTACATTTGTATTCGCCCGTGGAATCAGGTCTGATGTCCTATTATTATGTACTTTGCTGTAATGTGAACAGATGGATTGAATAATGGTTATAAAATACTGAATAGTTCTAAAAACTAGAAAACTTAGATGTTTGTTGTTGATTTAGTTATGCTGAACAGAGAATTATGTAAATATTTTCCTACTTGTAACATTCAAGTTACTCTGTATTTCTATCCATGGAGCCACAGTGAAAATGACAGCAAGGAGTCAAGAAGTTAGCAAGCTAAAATTCATGTTAACAAACTGATTAGCAATTAATGACAGGTGTAATTGAATTATGCTTTCAAGTACTGTAATTTCATCCTGATGGTGACTTGGAGCACCATTAGCTCTACTGGCTTCCACTAATAATATCTATTAAACAGGAAGTTAAAAATATGATATTTATCTTAAAAATGAGTCATTCTAGAGAGCAAGGTTTTCATCTTTTATTGCTTGTAGTCTTCTCTAATAACAAGGACTGTATAGCTAGTACTCAATTAAGTCCCTCCCCCACAAAAGGAGAAAAATATTATAATGAACTTCCATTCTCTTTTTCTCTAAAAAGTTGATTTTTGGATATTCTAGTAATTGGACTTGAGGTGTCCATCTAGGCCCAGTTATTAAGTAGAGTGCCTTTTTAGTCTGCTTTATGTAGATACTTCAGAATAATTATTTATAAGGATATTTTTTCAGATGTCATTGCCTTTAATTGACCAAAGCAGACACTATGCACACTGCTGCAGATCTTCCTAGGAAGAAATGTGTAAAAATTTAATTGAAAGCACTTGTCCATCTCAGAGATGTATTTGTAACTTTAATTTGGTGATTTAACTATCTTTTAGAAGAGTGCCTTAAATTCAATGAATGTATTGTTTATTTTAATACCTATTATGCAACATCTCTCCAAAATTAACTTTTAAAATCCCACTGTTATTTTTGAATCGTATTACAGTTTGTTCTCAGGAAGTCAGTTCATGCTGAACACTATAGTTGCTACTGACTAAAACTGTAAAATCTCAGGCTTACTTCATGGATTTTACCATATTAATTGTCATTAAATATGACAGTGTTAGTGATCTAGGCTGGAAAATTTTCTGTGAATTGGATAATTTTCTCTATGTGAAAAGCCAGCTTTGTCAGTGCTTTGACTTACTCATCAAAAATTCATCTATCTTGATGTACCTTATTTTAGTAAGTTTCATGGGAGCCTTTCATCAAAAAGGAAAAAGTGGGTGGACATTTAATTATAATACTTTCCTGCAACCTACAAAGCTGATTGTTCCCACTCACAAAACAGTGAGCCATATTTAGCAAAGCCCCAGTGCCAAGACAGAATGCTTTAGAGGGGACTCTTGCTGTTTGCCAGAAGTACTGATTGCTCTCAGATTTACTAACATCTTTGCTTTTTGACAGAATGCTATTTATGTCTTACACTTCAGTTGATTGTCTGTTATCAAATAAGGATATGTTCAATTATAAATAAGTAGAGTTTCTAGAGTTCCATTTCATTCTTCCCCTTCTTGGAAAGGGGAAAATATGAAAAGAGCAACTCACATTTACATTTGTGCAAAAATCATCAACTGTTCTCAGGGAACATCTCTCCAACTCTCTGCTTGTGGTGAAAAAGGGATGTTACAGCTAAGTTGACATGCTTTTGCTTATGCAGAACAAAACACACATGTATGGCCATCATGTGGATTATAAATTGCTCAGCATTTTAATCTCCTTGCAATGTAAAGAGACATGGCTGAGGGCCAAGGATTTAGCTCAGTGGCAGTATGCCTGTTTCATAAGCACAAGGTCCTGAGTTTGATACCCATACTAGAAAAAAAAAAAATAAAAGAAAAGAAAAGAAAAAAAGAAAGGTGACATGGCTGAATATAACTTGTAACCTTGTCCCAAATGCACAATGAATTCCTCCCCATATTTGAAATATTTCTTTATAAACTTTCGACTTATTAGACATGGAATATAGGAAAAGTTCAGTAATTCAATTATGGTAAATCAGAGATTTTCCATTGTAATATTCAAGTGGAACAGTAGTGTTTTGGAATTCAGAGAAGGGAAAAAAAAACCATATGGGATTGGAATAGTTTGGTAATTTAGCATTAAGTAAGTGATTGTTAAGGTGAAACTTGAAGACTGGGAAGGAGTTAATTTTGAACCAAGAGAATCAACATGAATAAAGACACAATGCTCATTCCTGGGTCCTAGAAACACAGTAATAATGAAATCTAGTTGATAAGGTTTGCAGGAGTACAAGGCGATATAAAGGTATTTATGAACAGCCTTGAATATTTGTTTGCAGGGTGAGCAGGAAAGATTTCATCTTAGAAAACTGGGTTCAGGAATGGACTTGGGAAGCTTCAGTGCCTTCTCACTAAGGGGAGGACTAGGGGAGTGGGGGGTGAACATATATATGGCTTGTGTACTGCAGTGGAGTGCAGTGATCTAAAAGTTTCACCATCACTGCCCTAAGGGAAGTCATATTTTAGCAAGGTCTGTGTGTGAACTCCTTTGCCTCTGCATATAAAAATTTCCAAACTCCAGTGATTGATCCTGACATAGACTGACATTTAAAAAGAATTGTACTTAAAACCTAATGTATTGTTATATATCAAAGAGGGAGAATACCACTAGTTTTAATAATGAAATTGAAGTGGAAAAGCAAATGCCCCAGGATTTAAAGGCTCTGGATCGATAATGACTAGTAGAAGGTAAAGGCAATTGTGCATAAAGTCCTACATTTTGTAGAGGCTATACTAAAAATTGGGAAGAAATAAACAGGTTAAAATAAGTTTAATATTTCATTTAGTTCAATATTTCCAAAATATTATCATTTCAATTTCTTAAAAATAAAGGCAAGTTCATTGGTAGAGCTAATAAATACTTAACTATATTGACTTTTTTATTATTGAGTTTATTGGTACATTTTGGGTATATAGTACAATTACATTCATCATTGGGATCTTGTACCTTTACATGACAGGTCTTGGTTCTCATTTTTTCCCCTTGTCCTGTCCTCCCTTCACCTCCTTCTCCCCTCCCCATTTACAAACACTTTGTTTCCATCTTTTCATTTTCTCACATTTTTTTCTTTTCCCTTATTACCTTTCCCCCACCCTTCCCACTTTCCCTACACCTTTAGCCCTTTTCTTCCCATTTCACAATGTCAGTTATCTCACTAGGATCTTATGTACTATTATAGTTTATTCACACCAGAGATATACTCAGTTTTTAATCATGAAAATCCATTCATTAGATATCACCATTTTAAGCTAAAGCTTAGAAATCTGACATGTATTTTACACTTATAGATCATCTTAATCTACTTTAGCCATATTTTAAGTGCTAACTAGCCACATGACTTGTGGCTATAGATTAGATAGTTCAGCTCTGGATAGATCAATAAGTTGAAGGCAGGAGCATCTTCATTCATTCACTTAATAAATATACCTTAAGTGCCTGCTGTGTGCCATATTCTATGCTAGATTCTAGGGATACAGTCACTGAAACCTTTGTTTTGTTCCCCCAGCTTAACATATAGTAATAAATGTTAAAAGAATTGATGACTAAACAAAATAGAATGTCCACTAACCCTAAAAATGAAAATCTTAAAAGGTGATGAACATCATGTTTTTCTTTTTTTTTTTTTTTTTTTTTTTTTTTTTTTTTTTTTTTAGTTTGGTCAAATGTGAAGTAAAAAAAAAAAAAAGACTTAGGTTTGAGTGCTGACTGGATGGTTGTAGAAAAGTTACATAATCTCTTGTATCTGGCCTGTAAAGGAAACACTGTTCTATAACATGAAGATAATAGTAGGATCCTATAGGATAAACTATTAAAGTACCAAATGCTACATCATGTGGACAGCATTGTTCTGTGAAAGTTAGTCTTCTTCTCCTCTTCTGTTTAATTTTTTCTTCAAAACTCTGGATGGAGCTGACTTGAATCTCAAGATGTCTCTAACAATTATCCACCTTCCAAGTACAGATAAGGGCTTTTATCAAAGACATCAATGAGACGAAAGCTGGTGTGGGTAAAATCACCTGCTAAAGTGGTGTAACTAAAGTTGTGCCATACATTAACTGGTGTATGAAACTTCCCCAGAACTGGAAATTTCTCAATATTATTCCTCATGGTGGGATTTGGCCGAGAGTTAACTAGCAAGCATGCTAATGATTAACTGATGAATAATCCAAGATCTTGAAGTGAAATTTTGTTTTAATAAACAACCTTATTATGTAAATTGGGTTTGATCTACTCTTTTTAATCAGTTCACTTATTCCTTTCTCTTAAAAATGAGAACCAAGACCTGTCATGTAAAGGTACAGGATCCCAGTAATGAATGTAACTGTACTGTATACCTAGAATGTACCAATAAACTCAAAGAGGAAAAAAATGTATGTGTAGTGGGTCTTTACAATATGCTCTGCTCTACAAAGCTCATAAATATAGAACCCTACTGCTTAAAACTGGGTTCCATTTTGTCTTCTGTGTTTTAATTAGTTATGTCCTGCCTCACTAACCTCTATAAATCAGTTTTATTATATTTAAATGGAAGATGAGGTGTTAAAATAATCTTAATTCCTGCTATTCAAAGTTTTAGAAACTAGAAAGAAGACTTGTTATATTTGTAATAATGTTAGAGTATGGATCAGCTGTGTTCTGCCAGGAATAATTCTAGCACATAAATCTGAAAGCAGAAAGTAAGTTGAATAGAAGAGGAACTTTTCTGAAAGTTTTTGAACACGAGACCAGCTGCATCAACCTGCAGAAGTCTCAAGAACCAATTGCGTTTTTTTCCTTATTCCATATTAACTAACAAAAGAAGAAAGGTGGAGGTATATATTTATACCTGAGAATTTTGTTAGCATGCAGTCATTCTTTCTAACTCTTAGATAATTGCCTAGCTTGGTGATTAGCTCAGGATGTAAGACCTAAGTGAAATCAGGCATCATCTTCTCATGAGAAAGAACAACTACTCCATTTATAAGTTGATTGTTTGGAACTAGAAATGAATTTTGCCTTTTAATCAGTGTTATGTGTACTATTTAGCTTCCACTCTTAGTACACAAAGGCTTATTGAGTTCTCAATAGAGATTAAGAATTGCAGAACATTTTTTTAAGAGTATTCTTCTTAACATAAAGTACTTAAAAAATTACTTCTTTCCATCACTCAACTATTTTAACTTTGTGTGCAGTGCACTCCTAAGGCAGGAACAGAAAATTAAAATTCCTCACAGAGTCTTTTCCTATGCCAATGTCTTCCAGAGTTCTGCCTAACTTACCTTCCAGCAAGTTTAGTGTTTCTGTTTTAATATTTAGATCTATAATCCACTTGGATTTTAATTTAGTGCATGGTGAAAGATAAGGGTCCAGTTTTAATCTGTTGCAGGTTGAGATCCAGTTTTTCCAACACCATTTATTAAAGAGGTTATCTTTCCTCCACTGAGTATGGTCAGCTCCTTTGTCAAAGAGGAGGTTGATGAGTACATCTGGATTTGTTTTTGTGTCTTCCAGTCTGTTCCACTGATCATCAGGCCTGTTTCTTTGCCAGTACCATGCTGTTTTTATTACAGTGGCTTTGTAGTATAGTTTTAAATTGGGATTTGTTATACCCACTGCCATGTGTCTGTTGCCTAGGATGGCTTTTGCTATTCTAGGTGTCTTATGGTTCCAAATGAATTTTTGGAGTCTTTTTTCTAGTTCTGTGAAATATAGTGTTGGAATTTCTATTGGCATTGCATTGAATCTATATAGCACTTTTGGTAGTATGGCCATTTTCACTATGTTGATTCTTCCTACCCAGGAGCCGGGGATATCTTTCCATTTTTTTATATCCTCTTCGATTTCTTTTTTCAGAGTGCTATAGTTTTCAGTGTAGAGATCTTTTGCTTCTTTTGCTAGATCGATTCCTAGATACTTCATTTTTTTGGATGCTATTGTAAAAGGGTTTTTTTCCCTTATTTCTCTCTCAGTGAGCCTGTTATTTGTGTATAAGAAGGCTATTGATTTTTGGGTGATCACCTTGTATCCAGCTACTCTACTGAATCTGTCAATTAAGTCTAGAAGTCTTTTGGTGGAGTTTTTTGGATCTTAAATGTAGAATATCATGTCATCAGCAAATAATGACAGTTTAACTTCTTCCTTTCCTATCTTTATTGATTTAATTTCTTTCTCTTGTCTAATTGCTGTGGCTAATGTTTCCAGAACTATATCGAAGAGGAGTGGTGATAGTGGGCATCCTTGTCTTGTTCCTGATTTTAACATGAAGGTTTGCAGTTTTTGGCCATTTAATATGGTGTGGGCTGTAGGTTTTTCATAGATAGCCTTTAGAAAGTTGAGGTATAGACCATCTATTCCAATTTTTTGCAGGGTTTTTATCATGAATGGGTGTTGAATTTTATCAAATGCTTTTTCTGCATCTATTGACAGGATCATATGGTTTTTGTCCTTGACTTTGTTAATATAGTGTATTACATTTATTGACCTACGTATGTTGAACCACCCTTGCATTCGTGGAATAAATCCGACTTGGTCAGGATGTATGTTCTTCTTGATGATCCTCTGTATTCTATTTGCTAGTATCTTATTAAGGATTTTTGCATCTATATTCATTAAGGAGATTGGCCTGTAGTTCTCTTTTTTAGTTGATTCTTTCCGTGGTTTGGTAATCAGAGTGATACTTGCTTCCAGGAATGAATTTGAAAGTATAGCTTCCCTTTCAATTTCATTGAAAAGTTTGAAGAGCAATGGCAGTAGTTCTTCTCTAAATGTCTTGTAAAATTCAGCAGTGAATCCATCAACACCTGGGCTTTTCTTTGTTGGTAAATTTTTAATTACATTTTCAATTTCACTGACTGTAATTGGGGTGTTTAAAATGTTTTATCTTCTTTGTTCAACTTTGGTAATTCACAAGTGTCTACGGGAACTAGCAGAAAAATCAACAACTGGGATCTCATCTTATTAAAAAGCTTCTGTACTGCAAAAGAAACTATCAGCAGAACTAAGAGACAACCTACAGTGTGGGAAAAAAACTTTTACCAGCTGCTCCTCAGACAAAGGACTATTATCTAGAATGTATAAAGAACTCAAAATAACCAGCCCCCCCAAAATATAAAGACCTGATTCAAAAATGGGCATCTGAAATGAGCAGACATTTCTCCAACAAAGAAGTAAAAGCAGCAAGTAAATATATGAAAAAAATATTCCACATCACTGGTCATTCGAGAGAGGCAGATGAAAACACCCCTGAAATTTCACCTCACCCCACGAAGAATGGCTGCTATCAAGAAATCACACAATAACAAATGTTGGCGGGGTTGTGGAGAGAAAGGAACCCTTCTCCATTGTTGGTGGGAGTGCAGATTGGTGCAACCACTGTGGAAATCAATATGGAGATACCTCAAAGAGCTTGGACTGGAGGTTCCATTTGACCCAGTCATCCCTCTGCTGGGTGTCTTTCCAAACGAACTAAAAGAATCATATTACAGTGATGTATGTGTACCCATGTTTATAGCAGCACAGTTTGTAATAGGTAAACCTTGGAAACAGCCCATTTGCCCATCAGTTGGAAACTGGATAAAGAAGATGTGGTTTTTCTATAAAATGGAATATTACTCAGACACGAAGAAAGAGAAAATAGATTTATTCTTAGGAAAATGGATACATATTGAAGATATACTCCTCAGTGAAATAAATAAGTCACACATGTGTAAATACTGAATAGTTTCTTTGGTGTTAATAAACTGTAAAAGTACATAAGATTCTAATAAGATTACTGACTTTGTGAAATGGGAAGAAAGGGGCTAAAGGTGTAAGGAAGGTGGGATGGGTAGGGGAAGGGTAATAAGGGAAAAGAAAAAAATGTGAGAGAATGAAAAGATGGAAATAAAGTCTTTGTAGATGGGGAGGGGAGTGGGGGTGAAAGGAGGGCAGGGACAAGGGGAAAAAATGAGAACCAAGACCTGTCATGTAGAGGTACAAGATCCCAACAATGAATGTAACTGTACTGTATCCCTAAAATGTACCAATAAACTCAATTAAAGCTGAAAAAATTAAAAAAATACCTCACATAGGATCTTAAGAAGTAATGAATGAAAAGAAGGAGCTCAGTAAGGGTGCATTTGTGATGAAATGAAGGCCATATTTCTAGTGTAAGGGGTCATTCTCTACTCAGCCCCAGTCAATTATTGCAGAACCTGAATACAGGCTTAGTGTTGTCAGATGTTACAATTTCTTAAATCAACCCAGAAATATAGATTTTTAATGTAAAAGCCTATTGATTTTTAAGTGTAGACAGCTAAATCAATTTAAAGCAAAATTAAGCAAAAGCATAGCCCATCACTGGTGCCAATATACGATGCCAAAGATCACTAGTTCTGCAAATCCTCTTCTAGGGTCAAGTTTTGAAAGAAAGAGGGCAGCAAGATGGATTTTTATCAGAGATGTGTTAAGATCTAGAAGATGTGAGAATCATATATTGCAGCTATATGGCATGATACAGGAAGAGAATTTTGTTTGGAGAAATGTGTCCTCCTACTTTTCTAACAACTTACCTTGAATTAGAAAGTGAATTTGAGAGGGTTGGGAGTGGATTGGGAGTAGAGATGATCAGATATTTCTCTTTATTTCATGTGTTGCTTGAAAGCAGGGTTGATTTAGGGGTCAGGAGAGAGGAAGGAGGCCTTTGCTAAAGGATTATTCATAAGTATATTAAACCTAGTGACAGCAATAGTTGTTTATACCCAGAAAAATCCTTCCATGAGAAATTTTAATTAGGCTTGGTGCTTTCTGCAAGATGGAAGAATTAGATTTTAAATTAAAATTTACTTGCATTTCATTGATCATTTTGTCTAAAATTAAGCAGCATGAAGATACTTGGGTTTTTGAAATTACCTTGACATTTGTGTGAAATTATATATGAAATTCCAAAAGAAAAGTGAAACCTCCTTAGATGATTTGACTTGTGCTTTGTTGAATCACTTGGTAAATGCCTACTACAAGTTCTCTTTCTCTCTGTACTCTTTTACTCCAACTGTTAATACAGTTGAATTATTACTCTTCATGAATTATGTTTTATGGGAACAAGTAAAGTTGGTTTAAATATATTTTTACTAGTAACATGATGATAATTTCATCCAGACTACCAGCTACCCACTCCCAGGGTAGAGCTTCCCATTATACACCCTCAGAACAGCGCTCAACCAATCAGTAGATTAATCAGTTATCACACCCTTAATGTATACTCACACTTGCTTAATCTACATTTCCACACACTAGATCCATTCAGTTCTGAAAAGCCCTACTTATGAGCTTATCAGGCTTATCTAGGTAAGAGCCATAACAAGAAGAAAAATAAATGAAAAGAAATGGCACTAGTGCATGCTTGTGATAAGTGATAAGTTGAATAAACTGTTATGTTAATGGGAACACTTTAGAAACTAAACGATTTTAGGATTAAAAACACTCCACATCAGAGGAATTGGCTTTGAAGCTAGGAAATGATGAGGATTGGGCATTAAATGTTGAATTAGAAAAATAACACAATTTTAGGCATAAGGACTGGCACATTTAAGGCAGAGGAATAAAACTATTTTCTATCTACTAATAAACTGTTTCTCTGTTAGATACATGGGAGTTGATTTGCCACGTGGTACCCGTAAAGAGACCAGATTATTTTTTATTTCCACTAGCATTATAGGAGAATTCTAGTTGTTCCACAACCTTGGTATTGTCAATTATTTTTCTCCCAATCTATTACATATTTAGTGCTCTTTATGCATTTAATTTGCATTTCTTTAATTATTAATGATATTGAACATATCTTAATAATGACCTTATTTAGGTATAATTCATACACCATGAAATTCACCCACTAAAATGTATACTTTAATCATTTTTAGTATACTGAGTTGCATCACTACAATTATAAAACATTTTCATCTCCTCATAAGGCAACTACTAATCTGCATTCTGTCTCTGGGGATTTTCCTATTTTGAACATTACCTATAAGTGAAAGCATAAACTATACGGTCTTTGTAACTGGCTCCATTCATTTAGCATAAAATATTTAAGTCTTACCTGTGTGTAGCATGTATCACTACCTCATTTTTTATTATAGCCTTTTTGATACATGGATATACCACATTTTGTTTATGTGTTCATAAATTGGTAGATGTTTGGATTGTTTATACTTTTGGGCCATAATGAATAATTCTGAAAAGTACTTTGTATGTGTGTGTCTGTGTGTGTAAACAATCTGTTTTCATTTTTTTACTTGGTATAGACCTATGAGTGGAATTTCTGGGTCATATGATACCTTTATGTTTGATTTTGAGAAATTTCCAGACTGCCACTTGTTCCAGACTAGATCTTTTTACATTACCATCACTAATTTATCAGGGCTTTAGTTTACACCCTTACCAATGCTTGTTATTTATTTATTTATTTATTTTATTTATTTATTTATTTTGGTACCGGGGATTGAACTCGGGTCCTTGCACTGCTGAGCTAAATCCCTGGCCCCCAATACTTGTTATTATTTGCCACTGATTATAGCCATCCTAGTGGGACTGAAGTGGTATTGCCTTGCAGTTTTGCCCTGCATTTTCCTGATAGCTAGTTGTGAAACATCTTTTCATGTGCTTGTTGCCCATTGGTGTATCTTTTAATTTTATTTATTCATTTATTTTTATTCATTAAATTTATTGGTACATTTTAGGTATACAGTATGACATTCATCATTGGGAAATTGTACATTTACATAATATATCTTGGTGCTTATTTTCTTCCGCATTCCCCTGCCTTCCCTTCAACCCCTTCACCCTTCCTATTTACAAAGATTTTGTTTCCTAGAGACATTTATAGTTAAATGGATGCACATCAAGGCCACACTTTAAGTGAAGTAAATAAGACATGCATGTGTACATACCCAATAGTTTCTCTGGTATGAGAACCTGAAAGTGTAAATAAGGATCAAAATGTATAATAGATACGTTGAAATAGGAAGAAAAGGTCCATAGGTAAAGGAGAAGTGAGAGGGGTTGGGAAAAGAAAGAAGGGAGGGAATAAATATGAGAAAAGAAAAAAAAAGTCTTTATTTTTTTTTTTGAGGAAAAAATGATGTTTAAATCCTTTGCTTATATGAAAAATTGGGTTGTATTTTTTTACTATTGATATAAAATAGCACATTATATATTCTACTCATATATTCGAATGTGTCATAAAAATTTTTCTTCCATGCTGTGGGATGCTTTTCCAATTTCCTAATGATGTTCATTGAATTATAAAGGTTGTACCTTTTGATGAAGTGCAGTTTATTTTTTTCCTCCTTTCTCTTATGCATTTGGTTTTATATAGAAAAACACCAATGTTTAATCCAGTTATCTCCCATATTTTCAGTTTTGGTTTTATATTTAGGTCAATGGTCCATTTTGAGTTAATTTTTTATACAGTATTAAGGGTTCAAATTCATTTTTTGCATGTAAGTATTCACTTATCCCAGCATCATATATTGAAAAGATCATTATTTTCAAACTGTGCTGCCACAAATCAACTGACTATAAATGTAAGTGTTTGTTTCTGGATTCAATTCTATTCCATCACTGTATATATTTGCCTTCTAGTCCTACTCTGTTTCAGTAATTATAGCTTTTAAGTTTTAAAATCCAGTTTTGTTGCTTTTCAAGTTTTTTTTTTTCTAAAATGGGTCACTTGCATTTGTATATAAATTTTAGAATGAGTTTCTTATTTCTTCAGTGATCACCTGGAATTTGGTTGGGAATGGCATTGAATTTTTAGGTCAAGTTGGGGAATATTTCCATCTTAACAATTTTAAGTCTTCTGATTATGAGCTTGGAACATCTCTCCATGTATTTAAAATTGTTTTAATATCTTTCAATCAGTTTTGTAGTTTGTAGAGTATAAGTTTACCTTTGTTTGTTAAATATTTCCAGTATTTCAGTCTTTTGAGTGTTAAATGAAATTGTTTCTCAATTCAAAGTTTTATTTTGGTGTACTGAAATGCAGTTGTTTGTATATTAGCTGTGTATCTTGCAACCATGCTGAGCTAATTGTTGCTGCTGTTGTTAGTAGTGTGTGTGTGTGTGTGTGTGTGTGTGTGTGTGCATTCATTTCTTAAGATTTCCTGCATGCAGGGTCAAGTTATATGAAAATTTTGTTCTACTTTTTCCTTTCCAGTTTGGGTAACTTTTACCTCACTTTCAAGACCAATTCTAATTCTTTAAACATCTTCCTTGTGTGCTTCCATTTTATTTATATATCTTTTTTCATTGAAGTGCCTGATTACAATTTGTAGTTGTGGTTTTTTTTCAGCTTTTATTGAGTTTATTGGTACATTTTAGGGATACAGTACAGTTACATTCATTGTTGGGATCTTGTATCTCTACATGACAAGTCTTGATTCTCATTTTTTCCCCTTACCCCTGCCCTCCCTTCACCCCCTCTTACAGGTTTTGTTTTGTTTAAAAGTTATTTATATATCTATCAAACAAGTAATTTATTGTTTTATGTGATTTATAAATATTTTCTCTATGTCTATGGCTTATTTTTCTGATATGTTCACAATATTTGGTCCACAGATAGGTTATGCTTTTGTGTTTCATCTTTGACTTATATAGAGTTGCAATAATTTTAGTTTTTGTGATTGTAAAAGTTTTATGATTTTAGCTTTTCAACTTAGGTTTGTTTAGTGTTGATCTATTTTGTCTACATTGTGAAAATGAGCCATCAAAGTTCATTTACATATTTATTGTAAATAGATGTTCTATTGTTGAGAGTCTATCATCTCTTTGTTGAATAATTCTATTTTATCAATTCATGTTCACTAGAGTATTAGTGTTCGCTGGAGTAACAGATTTAGTACATCTATCTATCTGTCTATCTGTCTATCTACAATGTACTATGTATGTATGATTTACAAGGTAGTCTTACGGTGACCACCTGTAAAGTCAGATGTACACTGTATGCGAGAGAATGGAATGATCTATTCAAAAGTAGAAGAACTGTCACTCACTGCAGAGTCTTATTGGAGTCTACATGGGGAAGCCAAAGCATCCTCCTTGAAAGGTTGGAGTCTGAGCTGAAAGGCTAAAGAATCTGCACTGAAAGGGTGAAGAGTCTGCACTGGAATTGTGCAGATGGACATCCAAAGATGGTGGTGAAAACTGGTGCTCCACCAAGGAAGCAGAAGTGAGACTCCCTTCTTCTTTCCCCTTTTATTCTATTCAGGCTACCAGTCTGTTTGTTGATGCCAGCTACTCGCATTGTGGGTCTTCCTTCTTCAGTACGTCCATCCTCTCTACCCAGAGCTATGCTAAACTCATCAGCTGGGCATCTCTTACTCAAACTGATACAGCAGTTATCTACACACCTACATTTGTAAGCATACTTCTGGTCTCTGTTGTATTTCACTGATACGTGTGCCTACTCTTTCACCAATACAAGACTATCTTTTGTACTAGCTTTATAGTAAGTCTTGAAATAAGAAGTTGCTCACTTTAATTTTCTCTTTAAGAGTGTGTATACTTCCATCAAATTATTTTATAAATATTCTCAGACAAATTCTAAAGTTTACATAGAGAGACAAAACCCCCACAATAACCAACTCTGAAACAGAACAAAGTTGGAGAACTGATACTACCTGTCTTCAAGGTCGACAAGTAATAATACAGTGTGAAATTGGAGGAAAAAAAGACAAATAGGTACATAGAAGAGGATAGTTGATAAATTGAGCTACATATAGGCAGCTGATTTTGAAAAGAAGCAAAAACATTATAATAAAATGTTTCTTATTTTCAGCAAATGATGTTGAAATAGACCTGAAAGATAAAAACATGATATACACATAGCCTAGCTTTAACATAAAAATTAATTTCACAATTTCTTGCAGACTTAATTGTAAAATGCAAAATTATTAAACTCCTATAAGATAACAGAGAAAACTTATATGAATTTGGTAGCAGAGATGATATTTTCACATACTCAAGCTATAATTCAGGAAAAAATAACTGGTGAGCTGAAGTTATTAAAATTAGAAATTTCTATACTTCAAAAGACAATGTCAAAAGTGTGAGAAAATGAGCCATGAACTTGAAGAAAATAGTTGCAAAAGATCCATCTAGGATTGCTATTCAAAAATATATAAAGTACTCTTAAAACTCAACAGCGAGAAAAGAATAGCCCAATTGAAATAAAGAGTTGAAGAAAAACTGAACCAAAATGACACACAAATGTCAAATGAATGTATTTTTAGAATGCTCAGCAATCTATGTCATTAAGGAAATGCAATGTATTAAAATAATGAAATGTTACCACGTTTATTAGAGTAACCCAAACCCAGAACACTGACCTTACCAAATGCTGAGGAGGATACAGAACAACAGGAGCTCTCATTCATTATTGGTGGGAGTGCAAAATAATATAGTCAGCTTGGAAGACAGTTTGACAGTTCTTTATGAAACGAAATTAAATACACTCTTACTATAAGATCCAGCATCATGACTTGAGATTTTCCGAAAGGAGCTGAAAACTCATGTACACACATATCTGTAAGCACATTGTTATAGCAGTTTAGTCATAATTGACAAAAATTGGAAGTGATGAAATTCTCCTTCTTTAGGTGAATGGATAGAGAAATTGGGGCACATCCAGGAAATTGAATATTATTTGGTGTTAAAGATGAATGAGCTACCATGTCATGAAAAGACATGGAGGAAATACAAATGCATAGTACTGAGTGAAAGAAACCAACCTGAAAATGCTACATACTGTATGAGTTTAACAATATGACATTATGGAAATGGAAAATTATAGGAGCAATAAAAAGACAAGAGGTTGCCAGGGGTTAGCAGAGAGGGATTAATGAATAAGCAGAGCTTTGGAGATTTCTAAGGCAATAAAACTCTTCTGTGCAATACTGTAATGGCAGATACATGCCATTATACATTTGTAAAAACCCATACAATGCACAGATTGATATCTTATGTAAACTGTGGACTTTGGATTATAAGAATCGAATGTTTATTAATAGTAACAAATGCGCCACTGTAGTGTAAGATACAGGGAATGGAGGAAGATTTGTGTGTTGAGGGAAAGGGAAGGAAGTATATGGATACTCCTTGGTTTTCACTCAATATTGCTGGAACACATACATTTTTTGCTGCAAAACAGATACATTTTATGAATTAATTATTTTATTGAGTATTAAATGATCACTCAACAAAATTCAAAGTAAATTGATAGTCTCATCGTATAAAAGAAGTGCTAAGACAAAGCTCATTAAAAATGTCTTTTATTAGCGAACATTTTAATATATTTCTCCTCAACAGCTGATTAATATTATTTTATGGTATTGTATAAACACAATAGGCAGAATCTTTAGGATATTAATTAGATGGAGACTACAAGTACCTCTGTCACCTGGCAGCATGTTAGATATAAAATACAGCTAGGAAAGCAGCCACAAGAGGATATTTACAGTCAAATTAGCAGATTTATCTGATTTCAAAAATTCAGTAATTCTTAGGCAACATTGGAAAGGACCAGAACATTAAACATCAAAGCAGTTGTATTAAGAAAAATAACCTTGAAGTCAGTTTTTAAAAAATGGCTATGGAAATGTTTCCCATAGTTGGAGAAACTCAAATGGATCTAGGACTTCTGTTTTGAGAACTTTGAAGGTTTATAATCTCTAGATACATTTACTTCATGTTATCAAGTTTTTCTCAGTTTCAAGACCACTTTGTAGTTTAATTCTCTTGTTTAGGTTTGTCATGAGCTAGTGCTGACACCTCTGAAACCAGAGATGAGCAGATGAGACCTAGGGTAAAAGCTGACAGCGGAAAGCACAGTCATCAGCTTAAGGAATAGACTGTCACCAGTTATTCCCTTTAGGAGCAGTCTAGATTGTTGTCAGCATAAGTGTTCCATTTGACCTTTGAGTTCCTGCCATGGGTGGTGCCCCTTATCAGGTACCTAATTTTATTATTTTAATGGTTTTTTAAAAACCTTTTTTTAATAAATCAAGAGGAAGATAAATAGAGATCTATTTCTGTACTCATTTCTTCCACAAGAATAGATCTTTTGCAAAAGGCAGGGGACCAAGAGACGGAGGGAAGGGGAGAGAGGAGAGGAGATAAAAATAATTAAGAGGTGTCATGTATGTATACAAATGCCCCACAGATAATATAATTATTATATACTGCAAACATGTAAGGATAAAAAAGAACTGTGGTTGAACAACTCACCCCAGAGTAGTTTAGTCATCATACTTCCAGGCATATCTGTTTTCTAAATGTCCCAGTAAATGAAAACCACATTTCTATGATGGACCAGCATGTAATTTCTGAAATTTGTGGTCAGTCAGATATTTGAGCAGGGAACTAATAAACAATTAGATCTGAGTTATGACTGGAAGGTACCTAAATGATGATGTATAGATCAGTTTTTCGTGATTCTGTGTTCAGAAAATTCATGGCTATAAAAAAATTTCTTGAATTAAAAAGGGCTATCATGGTGTAGTGACAGTGTGACCTACTTGTGCTTTTACAGGAGCTAGAAAGGTCTCAACACTTCCATGGTGCGATCTTACATCAATGCAGATTTAGTAAACTTATTGCTCACCAATGTGGTTGGTGTTTGCCATTTATTCCTGAATAATTTCAAGTCTTTATCATTCCCTAAGAGTATGAAGGATTATCTTCATTTTGCTGTTTATAGACTGAGTGCTTTTTTTTCTCCAAGATAATGCACAAGATTGAGAAGAAAGCATTAAAATCCAAGGTAGCTTGTAAGCAACATTCAAGCGATACGAAATCAAAATATTTCAATGAGGTTCTGTTCACTGGCTTTGGATATTATGCCTTTGGGTTAGTCACAGTCCATCAGCATTTTATTGCTATTGTACCTTTAATCTCATTTACCTTAATGAAAAGAGCATTTTTTCCTTGAGCAACTTTTTGAGCTCATTGATTAAAAATGCACAAAATATGCAATTAATAATCCCTGTTATGTACAAATCATAATCCTATGACAGTGGTCACTCTTCAGTATATACATACACACCTTCAAACACACACTCACACCACAATACATCCATGTTCTGGATCATGAAAAATAAGATATATAATGTTGTGGGAACAAACTTTTAAGAACTGACTACACTAAACTGAAAACAGTTGTGAAATTTGACGCTCATGGGGAGTAGAGATTCTTAGCTTTTGTATAAATGAACATAGCAGTTCCCCACTATTTCCTTTGTTAGTGAGTGAACCTCTTTGTGATTTAGTTTCTTTAGATGCAGAATAGAAATAATACTGCCCTACAGAGTAGTTGTAAAGACAAAATTACATAGTTAATGTGCAAAGTCTTAGGAAAAAATATTCTAGGCAATAATGCTTATAGTAATAGCTATCCTGTGTAAATGGTTTCGTGTGGCAGACAGTATTACATTCATTGTCTCATTTAGATATTACTTGCTTCATTTCAAAGCAGGTTAAGAACGGCCAATCAGCTAGCCAGTGTTACACAGGTAGAAATGGCAGAGCTAGAATTTGTGCCCAGGCTCGAATGGATTCATAGCCCCCCCTTTTTTCATTTCTACTTTTTATAAAATATTTTTCTTTGCTTTGACTAATGAGTTTGACCTTGAAATCTGTTTTTCTAATATTACCTATTTTGTTAGTGTTGTTCCAAACAACAAAAACAACTTTGCTACATTTGATTAGACAGGAGACAGAAAGATGGGTGAACTTAAGAGACTTTCTAGTCTGTACTTTTCATTTCATAAATAAGAAAGTTTAGAACTACGCTAATGGATGGGATGCAGTTAGCTGATGGAAGGGCCACTACAGTATCCTTTTACAGTAAATACCATGCCTCATCAGAGAGTAATATTGTATGTCTCTTCTCTCCCACTATATTGTTAGAACTTGCAAAACGATCCTTATTATATTCCATTGTTTGCTCCACTTGGAACACACAGTAGCCATTCTAAAACTGTTAATTGAATAATAAAATGAATACATGCATTTATCGAGGATATATCTCTTAGCAAGAGGCCTGGTGTTCAGTAGAATTCATCCATGATCGGCAGGTTCTAAGGTGGAAATGGTATGGTTGAAGAACATGGCAAGAGAAGACTGCTCACTCCATGCCAGTGACAGGAAGCAGAGTGAAAATAAAACTCAGGAACAAAAATTCACTTTTCCAGGTCAAGCCTCCAGTGATCAACCTTGTCTGAACAGGTATTACCTCTCAACATGAGACTTTTGGGAGAGATTTTTAAATACAAACCATAACGTGGACCATTGGATTAAGTAATAATTCTGTTTTATGAAATGATATTTGAAATTTCAAGCTATCCATATTAAGCCATTATTACTAACTTCATCCAGAAATAAAGCTAAATTTTTAAAGCATAAGTGCAGGACATACAGATTTTTGTAACTTAACCTCTGAAGGGTCAGTGACCATTGCATTATTACTAAAAAGATATGATATGGAACAAGGGAGCAATAATGAATCACAAGACACATATTTTGTTCTTACCCTAATTCTCTATTTATTTGGATGAGATTCATGAAATATAAACCAGTTTGTCACATAAATATGTGTAAATGCATTATCTACAAGATGCTTCTATCCTTAAAAAATACTTCTGTGATATAAGAAAGAATAATTCAAAGAAATAAAAATCTGTCCAAGAGTTAAACCTTGATGAATGTACTATATGAGTTCTTTGTGTATTCAAATTATCTGTAAACCTAACAAGTATTATAAAGTTTCCTTTTATAGCACAGAGTCAGACTTTTGTTTGTACTAGGAATGTAACCCAGAGCTTTTTTAGTGAAATACATCCCTTGCCCTGCTTTTATTTATTTATTTATTTTATTTTTGAGACAGAATCTCAGTAAGTTATTATGTTACCCAGACTGGGTTTGAACTTGTAATCCTCCTACTACAGCCTCGCAGACAGCTTGGACTACAGGTCTGCACCACTGTGCCTGGCAATCAGACCATTTTGGAAGAAAGTAAGTCTTAGAGAATAACATTGTCCAATGACAGCAGCCACTTTTCTAGAGTCTGCAGTCCATTAACTTCAATTTACTCTCTCCTGCTGCTTCTTTCCTTTGACAGCTTTTTCTCCTTTCTCTATACAGTCTTCTCTCGTGTCGATATCTAAAAACACTTCATACTAGGCATTTACCTTCTAATCAACTGGATTATAGTTTACCTTACAGCAGAAATGTAGAAGTCCTGTCCGAGTACACACTCTAGTATCTCTCCAGGATGGTTCTGAGTATCAATCTCAGATTGACTACAAAATGTTAGTTTTTTTTTTCCAGAATGTGCTTGCAAAATCTTATAACTGGGGTCAATTTACATACAGGTAAACATCTACATGTGAGTTAAAAGCCGTATCCCGATAATTTTGTTTATTTTTAAGAGTAATTCTTTTAAAGATCTTATTTCCTACTTTTAAAAGTCAAGGGCTGGGGATTAGCTCAGCGGTTCAGTGGCCTGCCTTGCAAGCACAAGGACCCAAGTTCAATCCCCGGTACCAAAAAAAAAAAAAAAAAAAGAGCTTAGTCATTGAGTAATGTATTTAATCACATACAATGATATCAGTCACATTTAGATAGCTAAATGTCTTATGAGATACATTTATTTACAGAGGATACATTCATCTTATGGAACTAGTATAACTGTCTAATTGGAAGGTATTTTGGTTATACTAGTTTTTTTGTTTTGTTTTTGGTGTTCTTAATAGGACTTGTAGATAAATCCATTCATGGCTGTTTTTAGACAATTTTTCAATCTTATGACTCATAATTTAATTTGTCCTCTCATTCCATACCAATAGAAATGAGTTAGAGCTTTGGTATTTTATTATTTTAAACTTATGAGTCAATGGCTGAAAAGTAGGTACAGGGAAAAAAACTATAAAATATAGATTTCTAACTAAGCCTTATAACTAAGGAAAATATTAACATATATAAAAATATATTATAGCCAGAGATACCAACTCATAAAGAGGTAAAAACCTTAAAGAAACAAAAAATTGAAAGCACAGAAGAGATGCTTTTTGTCTTGATAATTAGGCATGTTCTTCATATATGAGAGAATACTGGTACACATGCATTATAACCCCACCAAGGGCATTCAAACATATCCACATGCGTAGAAGGAGCTCAGTCATTGTACAGTGAATTGTATTAGATTACCCTAAAGGTCTCATTCATCTTTGAAAACCTAAATTTGTGTTCTTTCAGTCCTCACTTTACAGGAGCAGCCATTTTCTTCCATGATATCTTCATGCTATGTGAGTGTGTGTGTGTGTGTGTGTGTGTGTGTGCATGTGTGTGTGTGAGTGTGAGTGTGTTTGAGACAGAGCCTTGCTATGTAGTCCAGGCTGGCTTTGAACTCATTATGAGGCCTAGGCTGGCCTTAAAATCAAAATGATTCTCCTGCCTCAGCCTCCTGAGTGCTGGGATTACAGGTGTTTGCCACCATACCCAGCTCACGAGGTACTTTTAACAATGTTTTTGGTCTTTATATTTTGACTTATCTGCTCTCTCTGCAACGAGAGATATAATTTTCTGTCCTTGAGAATTTGCTAATGCAGTTCTTTTGCTTCTACATAGATATTCCTTACAGGATTTGTAAAAAAGCACTTCTTAATATTCAGTACAAGCACCGGAAATGTTCTTTCATCTTCATCAGAAAGCATTGCTTCCACTTTGTAAATTCACTAATATATAATTTTTAGAAAATTTAATCATAATGTATTTTTTTACAGCATCGGCCTCCAAATTTAACATGTTTGAAAGTCACCTGAACAGCTTTATAAAACAGTTTTATTGGAATGTGTTTAAACAAAGATTCTGCTACACTAGACAAGGTTGGTCAGTTAGTGGCAGATAAGCCTGTATATGATGTCTGTGATGTCCATGGACTGTACCTTGCGAATAACAGTACAATCTAGGTAGTAAGTGTCTCAAAGACTGGTTTCTGTATCTTTATTCCTACAGGCTTGCTATTCTAGGAAATGTTCTATGAATAAAAGGCTAAATAAGGTCAAATAGAATTTAATCATGTTTATCTTCTAACTCATGAACTACCCATAGAGATACTTTTTAAGGACAAAAACAAAGGCAATTCATGTGTAAAAGGAGCTTCTGTTTGTGTTTATGTGAACAACATATCTGAAAAAGAAATGTCCTTTTCAGAGAAAAGCAAAGTATAAAAAGGAAAAGAAAAATGAACAACTCCATTTCATTTCATTGAAATGGAACTGCCTTGTGCTGAAACATCCAAATTTGTTAGTTCCTAAGAGAACTGGAAAAAGAGAACAGTTCATTTTAAAAAGAAAAAATAATTTAGTAAAATTAAACACTATAGTATAATAAAATAAAGGTAATCTGAAAGGTCTTTCTTTGGAGTTGAATCATAAAACTTTGCAAATCTAGAAAACATATGACTCTGAGCCCCATGAAGGGTGTGGCATCTCTTTGTTAGGTTTTGAATGGTCATCACTCAGAAAATGTTCTCACAACACTTTCAAGTCTAATTTCCTAATTATTCAAATATACTAAAGTATTTTTACTGATTGAATTGTCTCATCATGCTTAGTCACTCTTAGAAAAATAGGAATTTTAACACAGGAACAAGCCTGAAACAGTAACTCCATTTTCTTTTTTAAAAAATAAAGCTCCCTCTTTAAAAAATTGATAACAAATAGAGAGTCAGTGTTTTACAATTTACTCTGTTGACATAAATTCCCAAAAGATCAGTATTGTAGGTCTTTGTACTCAATTAAAAATATTATTACCATAAAAATCACATTGCCATATACCCCCTCAAAACACTCCCTTTTGTTTTGAATATACTTATTCAATCATTCTTACCACCTTCTGAATCAGTTCAGGAAGTCTGTTTTTGTGTCTTTAGTTGTAATGTCATGACTGCCTCCATATTCTGAAACTGGTCAATATATTTGCCTTTCATAGTCTTTTAGACTTGGTGAAAGGGCCAGAAATTGCTTGGTGCTGAATCTGGTAAATTAGGTAAATAAAGACTCACTCTGTAGTTTTTAAGAGTTTGCCTTTCTGTTGGATGACACTTGCAGCAGAATTCACCATGATTTTGATTACATCCTGTAAAGCCACTTACCCAAGAGGACTCACGGAACTGCTTCAGAAAGTGACAAGAATGATGGGTTAAGTGAACTCAAAGTAAGGGGAAGCATGTCAAGGGGGAATTGGCAATGTGTCTTTTACTGTAATCAATTTTAAAAACTTAAACATTGTCTATATATTTTGATCATGCTGTGTACAGTGAAATATTAGAATTTTTGTGTCTTGCAACTTTCAAATGCATACACAGACATACACACCATCTATATATATACATATATATATATGTGTGTGTGTGTGTGTGTGTGTACATATACCAAAATCCATATGTGAAATATTAGAATTTTTGTGTCTTGCAACTTTCAAATGCATACACAGACATACACACCATCTATCTATATATACATATATATATGTGTGTGTGTGTGTGTGTGTACATATACCAAAATCCATATCCATATATATGTGCATGTACATTAACCCCAGGCTTAATTACATTTTATATTAGATATTTTTATTTAATCTCCATTATAAACAATGTTTCTCCAGATAATTCTGGCTCAGAAGTACATTTCCAAAGTAAATATATAAATAATACACTTTTCATAGTTTTGTTAAAGGATAAAATATATTTCATTTCCAAATAGCCTCTATATGCCTATATTTGATAACAAGGTACATTGAATAATACAATTTTAAACAAAATAAACATGCATAAATATAGTGACACATTTTATGTAAATCACTACATATGGATATTTAACTCACTTTTACTTGCCCATGAGATATTTGTGAAAACAGACAATGACCCAAAGTTTTAAAAATATTCAGTCCATAAGTGTTCACTCCCTTGGAATGATGACTATAAATTAGTGATTCTCAGGTGTGGTGCCTAAAGCACTAAGTCTATGTATCACTTGGGACCTGCTAGAAATTGAAATTATTATACCACACCTTGGTGCTATTAATTCAGATGCTCTGGAATTGTAACAATAATCTTGTTTGTTTCTTTTTTTTTTTGTATTGAGATTGAACTCGGGATCTTGAGCTTGTGAGGCAGGTGCGGTGCCACTGAGCTAAATCCCTGGCTGTTTCTTCCTTCCTTTTTTTTTTTTTTTTTTGATAGACACTTCAGGTGATTTTAATGCACAATAAAATTTGAAAACTATTTCAGAAATGGAATGGACTGAGAAGTTGTTGAAAGGCATAGAAGATGTCTAACATTCTCCCACATTCTGGATCTTTTATTCAGAGATGTATAATCTCTGTATCCATAGAATTAGTGATAATCCTAGGACTAAGGCTGCCTGAAATGACTGAAATATCTCTTTCAGTGTTCAATCAGGAGTTCTGACATGATACAACATGATCAGAGGTGAAAAAGTTTAGGAAAAACACACTTTAGATGAAATGTAAAATAGGACAGTATAATTCCACTGCTGTAGGAGGAAAAGTGAATTTCATAATACTCAAAATTACCTACAAATAAGTTCATTCATTTAGCTTAAAAGGTTAACCTAAGTTAAACGAGATTTCTTTGACCAGATAAGAAAGGAAATATCGGATTTTGCCCAGCTAAATAATGATGAAAATTCCAAAGAGCATATTTACATGCTTTGCATGAGACATTGGGACTTCAGTAGAGAGCTCTATACAAATAGGTTAATCTAAATTACATCAGTACAAAATATTAATAAACAGAAGTATTTATGTTGGAACAGTACTTTGGAATGTACTTTGCTTTGAGCGGAAAGATGATTGTCTTAATTACTTTCTTCATTGCTGAGAAAAAATACCCAACACCTACAACTTAGAGAAGGAGAGATTTGTTTTGGCTAAAGTTTCAGTTAAAAATTGACTGGTTCCAAGACAGGACAGCATGGTGGAGGGCTGCTCAAGGCATGGCAGGCAGGAAGCAGAGAGTGAAAGAAGGGAGAAGGATCTACTTTTCAGGCCGGGCCTCCAGTTATCCATGTTTTTTGAGCAGGTTCCACCTCCCAGCATCACACTTAGCTATAAACTCATCAATGGGCTAATCAACGAGTGAGTATCATGCCCCAGGTTCCGATCAACCCCCAAGAGCCCTACCTATGAGCACATGAAGCTTTAGGAGGTCAAGTAGATATAAAGCATGACAATGACATAAACTGGTATTTTGGAGAGGGGTGAGCGACAGGGAATAGAAGAGTGAAAAATAAGGGCTAAAGAAAAACTAGAAAAATATAAATGAAATGATCAAATTATTTGTTGGAGGCAATAGGCCTCTATTTTGTTCTTTCATTTATTATAATTTATTGTAGTACACAGTTTGATAAATAAATTTAAAGGTTATGCCTTTTAAGTACTATTCCTCCCTTCCCTAGACAGAAGAATATGACTTTATTATTGGAAAGTTTTAAAACCTAGCAGTATGTTCTAGGCATAGGTACATCTCATTAACTTTCCATGAAACACAGTGATTTTTTTAAAACTTACGAAATCAAAGTTTTATTATGTCAGAAAAAAGTTATTTTATTATCAACTTGATTATATTTTTGGTCAGCTTGTTTTGGTTTTATTCCCTGAGGATTGCCAGTCTTTTATAAACTGTATTGTTAAAGAAGATATTTCTATTATTGTAGGCAAAATCCAAAATAAAAGTGAATCAAGAAGATACTTAGGAAATTTCCACCATTGCAAAATGGAAATTTCTACCAGATATGCAAAAGAATAATTAGAAGAACAACTTAGTGTTCTAATATACCAAAAGAAAATATTAACGTTGTATCACTAAAAAGTAAATATAAATCTAAATATTTGATACATACTAAAATGTTGAATAAATGAAGCACCTATTTTTGAATGTAAAATGTTCTACATCAGAAGCACCAATAAAATACTTC
This sequence comes from Fukomys damarensis, assembly GCF_012274545.1. Taxonomy (NCBI): domain Eukaryota; kingdom Metazoa; phylum Chordata; class Mammalia; order Rodentia; family Bathyergidae; genus Fukomys; species Fukomys damarensis. Next base: position 23,167,741 of record NW_022900932.1, read on the forward strand.
TGTCATGAAATGTTATACAGTTCTATACATACTATAGAAATTAACACATACTATAGAAATTTATCAAAATTGAAAAAAGGAAAAAAATGAGTTAAAATCTTGATATGAGAAGTATATCACAATTAGTGGTATAAAGATTATACCTTTTAAAATCAAGTATATCATAAATAAAATTGAAATTCTATTATATCTGGGAAAGTACATATAATAAATGTGGCTTAATAGATTCACAACTTTAGTATGTGCAGCACTATTAAAATTTAATTTTAAAAAATTACTTAGCTGCTTTACCATATTTAAGACTCAGTTTGCCGTTGGAAAGAACGTTCAAAGATAAACAAAAAATTTTTTTGAAGCACCACCATGGTATGATGTTGATGGGAAGTAACTTTTCAGAAAGCACTGTACCTCAGTTGCACACATAGGACAGTCTTGAAACAAGTGCGGCATGCAATCATCTTCATGTCTCATTAGAAAATTATAAATAAAACTGAGTAAACTATATATTATGTATATGCCTGAGTAAGATTAAATGTGCATTCTTCTATCTTGTTAGATGGAGTGTAATTTGTTTCAACACTATAAGAATGCACTTTTACAATATGAATGAAGCAACTAAAATATGTATATGTATGTATCTGTGTGAGAAAGGAAAAACTTGTATAAATATTTTACAGCTAGATTTATTGGACTATCATGAGATTCATACAATTTACCTTTGGCCTCTACAATTACAAGAGGTGCTCAAAGTAGCAGCCATTACTTCCAGACATTTATTAATGCAGGGAACTGCTACTTGGATGACCTTGGACACTGAGATTGCTGCACCTGCATTTTCAGTTTCTTCTGTAAGGGACAGCAGTGTGGTGGGTTTTCTGTGATATACAACATCTTCTAGGGTCCCCCATACTAGAGTATCACCATCTGTTGAAAAAACATCATACTATTTTCTTTTCCTGAAGTGTGTATACGTGTTTGTTTCTCTCTCTCCCCTTTGAGTCAGTATTTCTATTCCTAGGAAAGTAGTATTTATGAGGATAATGATCTTTTATAACCTTCAATGAGACAAATAAGAATAAATCATGGTACTGTATATTATCAGATATGCTATTAAATTTTTAATGAAAAATTTGTAACGATGAAAAAATAAAACGTGTAATTACAACTTCAAAAAATGTACGTACAAGAGAGAAAAGAGATAACGTATAAAAGGAAATAAGAATATGTTAGCAATATATGTTTTGAGAAAGCAGGGGATATTTGGTTATCTTATTCATTTTCTATTTTTCTTTCAAAATATATTTTACTTGAGGCCCAGGGATTTAGCTCTCAGAGGTTCTGCTGCTTGCCTTGCAACCACAAGGACCTGAGTTCAATACCC
>NW_022900932.1:23169338-23179167 GCF_012274545.1 Fukomys damarensis
AATAAATAAACAAACAAACAAACAAACAAATTTTACTTGAATATAATACAAACATTTCAAAAAAGATAAGACTCTGTTCAGGCTACAAATAATGTCTTGTCCAAGCAGAATGTTCTGAGGTGCTGAATTAGAAGGCGATCACTCCTCCTTTGCAAAAACTGTCTTCAAAACACTTTATAGAAAAAGCACACTCTTCTCTGTGTGTTTGGCAGGCTGCAAGCCTACAACAGCCTGCTTGGTGCTCCTGTTGAGTGAATGAACATACACCTAACCTAGGTGACTTAGATCTGTGAGAACTGTTACATTTAAGGAAATAGGATTTTTAGTTGAATTGTTACTGTAGCTTATGAGATCTGGGGATGAGTTTCCAGTATCTCTTATATGACAAAAAACAATACAAAACAAACAAAACAAATTGGAAATAGCACATGACGGCAAGGAAACAGCAGCAATGTTTTTTAAAACCAAAGTACACCCAGAATGAGAGGGCTCAGTCCCACAAAAGGAAAATAGCAGGAGTCCTAAGGTTGCAGGGTGCAGGGGTTTAAGTGTCCTCTCTGCTTTAAGTCACCTCGTCAAGTCCTCCAGAGCATGACTGACAGCACAGTGACTGGGTGCTGAGTCATGTCAGCTGTTTTTACTGCAGGTGCCCTTTTTCATAAATCAGTCTGTTATAATTGTATGTATATTATGCAGTCTATATGCATAAACTTTCAATGAGCTCCAGGGGAAGAAAAATTAATCTAGAGCACCCAGGCGGTGGTCTAATGTGCCTTATTTTGGAAGTTTTGGAATTCTTCCCGGTGACCCAGTGATTCCCTCACGTCCACCACCATGTGGTAAGCCCTGGTACTGGGTCTAGGGTTGACCCCTGGGCATTGTCCAGGCTCTAAGGAGTAGAGTGAGGTGTGTCATACTGCTGTAGTGTCTACATTAAAAAGAGAAAGCTCATAGCTCAGGAAGATATTCTTAAGTATCCTTTAGTTCAGAATGTCATCGTGAAATGCTTCTTTCCTAGTACAAATTAATCTTGATTAACCATTATAAGTAGTGAAGTGCTTAATATGTTCCCTTTCCTCCCTTTTCCCATAGCACAGTAAAGCAGTACATCATCAAGCAATTGGATATTGTAAGGAAAATGGGTTTTATGTTTCACTCTGCTTCAGAAAGCTAAGTTGCACATTTCTTATCAAACTGTTTTATCAACATTCAGATATATTTAAAGAGTTTTACAAAACAAAATCTTTTGTAGACTCTTAGCTGTTAACAGTTTTAGCAGAAATATACAGATAAAGTTCAGATAGATGGAAGACAATTACTAGGGTTATACTTAAACTTGGGAAGAAAGCAAGAGAGAAAGTGAAGAATAGAAAAGAGGAGAAAAGGGAGGGAGAGGAAAAAGAAAAAGGTAAGTCACTGGGAAAGTTACCCGAACATACTGGAGCTTGCTTTGACTTAAATGTGTTAATTGAACTAAGCCAAACTGTCTTGTCTCCCAATTCATTAGCAATATTGTAATTAAAAGAGCACCTTCAGTTCCAGAGGGTAATGACCTTTTTAATTGAACTTGGGAATTCGGATTGCTGCTGAATAGTAGCGAATTTAAATGCTGAATTGTAATGCCAAATTTTCTTCTGGTAAACGTGTAACTGGGAATGAAATGAGAATTGCCTTAGCACTTGCTCTTGTTTCAATACATTGTCTTCCTTGGATTTTAGGAGAAAATGGAATCTATTGAAAAATTGTTGTGTGGTTGACTGGCACTTGACATCCACAATAGTTGCTTGTTCAAGAGAAATTACTAAATATTTGGAAAATAACTTTTATAAAAGATTATCTTAAAACAAGCAACATTTGTACTTCCCTAAGACTTGTCATCTGTTTCATCATATAAAAATACACCCCTTGCACAGTTTTAATCAGAGTAATTACTAAAAGTCAGATGCTAAGCCATTTAAGCAGAAGAAAAAAAAAATCATAGGATTGTGTGGCTCAAACAAGATATACAGACATTTTGTTTTCTTTGTTTGTTTTCTGATGTAACAGTTGTGAATGTATATTCCAGGTCGGTGGTGGCTCTGTTTCACATATTTACTCAGGGCTTCTGTTGAGTAGTTTCTCTGTTTTCTTTACCATGGGGTATATAAGACCACCCTGATTTTCATCATTCCCACTTATAAGAGAGGATGGGGGGATGTAGAAAAAAGCTAGGAAAGAAATATATACTTACTGAATGAAGCAGGGTCTGCTTTGTTTTCTAAATTTCATTGATTCTTTCCCTCTGATCAGTGTAAAATGGTCTAATACATACCTTGAGTTAATAAGAAAGTTGAAATATTTTTTCAAATATTGGTTAAATTGTGCTTACTATATGTGTTACCATTCTTGATCATTTGAACAAGGAAAACTGTTTTAATATTTATAACCCCAAATATGTTAAAGTTTTGAGTTGAGGGAATCCTGAAAGTAATTCCAATTCTGAAGCTTTAGTCTCTCCTTTTTTATATTCATCCAAGTGGTGATTTTCCTTTACACAAACAAAAAACATAACTGTCTCACATAACAGTTAATTTCATATTTAAATATTTTTACATACTACTGTTAATGATTCTTATTGAGTATATAATGAAATGAAAATCCCCATGTGAGAGCTTTTAATTTGTTCTCTTAGTTCTTACACCAAAGAATTTTAGAAAAATGTGGTCCAATTTTTCATTTTCAGGGTCAGATTGAATGTATCCTTTTATGGGAAATGAAATATTCTTCTAGCATTGTTCAGTCACATGTCCAGGTTTTTCCAAGGAGGTCTACCTCCTCCATTTACATACTTAAAACAATGCCTACCCAATAAGCATTACTCTGCTGTTTACAGTTTTTTTCCTGTGACAGTCCTTGAGATATATGAAGTCAGACCTCATATATTCAGTGTGTTTCTGCTCCTTCCAGATAAATGTTTTGGTCCTTTGAGTGCGTACTTTTAGCTTTCATTATCAGAGCTTCTTATAGCTAAAGGCTTTCTAGTTTTTAAGTTTTTTTTTTTGTAATATGGGTCCAAATGATACTAAAAATGGAATTTAGTGTTCTTGGGATGGCCTGATTAGCATACTGTAACAGAAGTCTATTGTCTCAAGTGCATAAGCCCTTCACTAATTTAGCCCAATTGCATTGCCTTCCAAAGTCAGGTTTGGTATTTATTTCTATTCAGCTTCATACTGTATTGGCATATGAATTTATGTATTAATTAATTGCTGAGATATAGGCTTTAGAAATTCAATGATATTTATTCTTCTTTCTAATTTCCTGTTTTATTCTGTGAAAAGAGCCTAGTTGTTTGCTTGTTTGTGACAGGGTCTGTCTATGTAGTCCAGACTGGCTTTGAGCTCCTGCTTCAGCCTCCCAAATGCTGGGGTTACAGATATGTACCAGCACACCTACCTGTGCATTCTTTCTAGTTCTTAACACTACACTGTAATGTCATTATGAATTTATATATTTTACTCATTGAAATTGATTAATGTGTCTAAGTTGATTAAGAAGATTCAAAGAAAGTGTCTGTATTTAATTGTTCTTGTATTGTCAAAAATGATATCAGTAAATATGTTGACCCAAAAGATTAACTAATCAGAAATGAATTATATAACAACTCTGTGATACTTCTGCTTTTAGTTGAACTTTCCAGGGTTTTATGCAAAGCTTTTACCATGTTAAAATGAGAGAGGTGAAAATCATTGGGCGGTATTACAACCTCTCAAATAAATATAGATGGCAAAGCAAATTAAGTTTTCATTTCCATATTAGATTCTGAATGATTGTTTCCACATATCCAAAGGCAGATAGATAACATTATATTATCAGACATTTTATCCACCTCAAAGATGTTAGAATCTTCATATGTTTCAGGCGACCATTTGTCTGGTGTGGTAAAAGTGAATAATTAGGCAACATGATTATGTTAGCATAGCATTGCTATTGGGAAAAGGGAATGGAATTAATATGAGAAAATGAAAAATAATGGAAACAAAGTCTTTGTAGATAGGGAGAGAGGAAGGGTTTGAAGGGAGGAGAAGGTGATGGGGAAAAATAAGAACCAAGATTATGTAAATGTACAAATTTCCAACAATGAATGTCATTATATTGTATACGTTAAATATATCAATGCCATTAATTAAAAACAAAGTAGAATAAAAAAGAATTGCTAGTGGATATTATGCTTGATTTGCTTTACCAAAGAAATTTCGGTTTTTCACTCTCATAGAATTCATTTACCTGAAAATCAGATATCCCCTTCAACTTCCTTGACTCTATTTGAAATAAATCTATTAGTTTGTCTTTCCCACATCAGCAGCAACCCAAGCCTGTGGGAAATGCCTTGTCAGAAGATGATGACCTACAGAAACAGTCATATATGTGATAGTTCTCTTTCATGTTTCTACAGAGTTGTGAATTTTGAGGAAAAAAAAATAGCTTGTATTTCTTCATACGTTGTAGTACTGAGCACAGTCTCCAGCATATAGGAGGTACTCTATGTACAAATCTGTTGATTGAAGGTTCAAATTTCCCAGTTTCTTGGTTTCAAAAAGAATAAGATACACTACGGAGATAAACAATGATGATAGGGATTTGCTAGTAGATAACAGAGATTTTTCACACATAATTTTAACTCCTTATCCAGAAGTTAAGGATATCTTAAATATACAAATAATGTCAATACACACAGATGAAAATTATTCAAAGGCATTTTTAAATTCCAATATGATTTTCCTTTATCATTTATCACATTTCTTCTCTTTGTCATCTAGTATGTGCTAAGGGAATGCAAATTAACTGTATTATTAATTTAAGGAAGAAATAATTAGTAAGGTAAATCTTCTGCCAAAAACCACATAACACATTCCAAAGCCAAATATAAACGAGCTATGATTAGCCTGCTGTTCCCCTTTATTAGTGCAGATTAATGGTGTATTCCCTGTGGGTAGAGAGATGCACAACCATGTTTTTTCTAGGAGTCTTAGGACCATTTGCTACTGCAAAGGAAACGTTCCATCTCACTATTCTGTGACAGTGTCCCAGTATTTAAACAGTGTGAGAAACCAGATTTGACTGGACTGGTGTTGATTGATTAAAAAGCACAAGCAGGATTTGTAAGCAGGACATTTCATGAGCTAACTAAATTGCTACCAGCCAATAGCAAACGTGCTTCTTCATGCAAGCATTTCAGTGTTTCTTCTCCTGCCCTAGACCATTACCCATATTGTGAGTAGTATTGTTGCCAAAGAGCACTCTCAAAAACCTTCTTACTAGAAGAAGTATAGAGAGTAGCAATCCATTAATGACGCAGATTCACATCGATTAATTACATTTCACTTCCTTTGCTCAGGCCTGTAGCACAGCTCCAGGAGGGAAACAAAATAGGATACGAGAAAGAGAAATGCACTCAAATTAAATTTTCAAGTCTGATTTATGAGACTGCTCTCTCTGAAAATCTAGCTTTTTTTGTTGTGGTTGTTTTTTCTATTTTCAATTATTTGTTCTTCTGCTTCTCTGACTAGGCTGTTCTAACATAACCCGGTTTTTGGCTGAAAGCCTGCATCATTCCCTTCTTGCCTTGTTCTCATTACAGCACTTTGCCTAATGGGAGTGAAGACCCTTGAAACTGGAAATCCAGACTATGTAGAGCAAAACCTATCATTGATAATGGGTAGTTAGGAGACAGCAGAGGCTATTAACTTACACTGTTGTTCCCTGATAGCCATGGCAGGACCCTGCGTGCATGCCATTATTTTCAATCAGGGTCACCATTGTAGTCCCTCCTGGGGTTCATTTTTTATCAAAAGCAAGTAAGCAAGATGGCTATAGAATGTCCTGCATAGTGACCTGGCATATAAGATGTTTTTGATAACTTTACTCCTTCCTAATCATGTCTTGTGACTATAAGGCAAAGTTCTTTAGGTTTGCACGTGTATGCAGGGGTGTAATTTAGAGTACTGGCTATAATGCTATGGCTTTCATTTGTAGAAGACTGTAGGATTTAGAAAATGGAACACTGAACAGAATGGAGGGCCTGCCAGCTGTGTGTGTGTGTGTGTGTGTGTGTGTGTGTGTTGTGTGTGTGTGTGCACGTGCGTGGACTACAAACAGCAGTGGAAAGTGCAAAAGTTTATGAGTCTAAATTGTGGATAGTAGCATGTTAACTTTAACTGAGGAAGAAAGTAAATGTAAAATGACGAATACGGCAATTCTACAATAGTATATTATAAGTAAATTTTACAGACACCTTCTAAGGTGTATGGAATAAACTTGATGGGTCATGGAGTCATTAAGCAGCTTTTGAAGGAAGAAAAGTGACAAAAAATCAAATATATATTTTTTGTAAATTAATTTCTCCTAAAGAAAGATGTTGTTTCAGGTTAGTATATTCAAGATATTAAGGCTGTTTCGGTTAAGTATAATTTCAGAATGCAAGAAGAAGGTAACATCAGTGACTTAGAAATCATAGTGATGAGATTACAAGGTATTCGAGAAAGGAAGAAAGCAGAATTCAAGATGAATATGGAATTTCAAAGCTGGGTAATTAGGAGTACCATACATTGACTTCATCATCAGAAATTTAAACAACAGGAGAATGAACAAGTTTATGAAAGCAAGATATTATGTTTGATTTTAGACACTTTTGAGACACAGAACCTGTCAGGCATCCACAATACCCTACAACCTAAAGGAAGAAAGTTTTAATTTAGCTCATGGCTTGGAGGAATTCAGTCCATAGTTAGCTGGTTCCAAGGCAGGAACATAATTATGGAAAGGCGTGTTAGAGCAAAACTGCTGAGTTCAGGGTGGCCAGGGAGTAGAGCAAAGGAAGAGTACTAGAGGGAAACACTCAAAGGATTACATGGAGTACCCAAGACAACACATCAGTGACTCACTCAGACACTCCCAGGAGCAAGCAGCCTCTACAGATCTGCTAGATGTTTGTTTAGCCAATGAACTTGACCTGTCAAGAAGTGATCGTGCCCCATTGTACGTATTCATCTATTTATCTGTATCCTTTTAATCAGTTTTTATAGTACACAACTGAATGTAAATAAATGTTTTTTCTGAGTTTGTGGATCATTGTAACAAATTTATTGAGCCTAAAGAAGGGAATGTGGAACCTTGATTTGCAACTAGTTGGTCAGAAGTTCTGTAGGCCTGAATTTGTGACTTGTGCTGATAGAAGTAGCCCCTCTTGTCGGACTGAACAATCAACCTATGGGATTTGCTGCCTTTTTCTTACAGATAGCATTAGGATTGAATTGAAATAGAGGATACCAAGCTGCGGTCCACTGTAGAATTGACGGCTTGCTTGCTGGTGGAAAAAAATGCCCACCTTTTTAAAGATCACAGATGTCAGTGATTGGTGTTCTGAGTATATAGTGGGAAAGCTGAGTGTGGACTTGTTTTTCCTTGATATTGTCAGAAGATAGAGGAAATAAAGGAGAATAACTGTTCTGGAAAAATACAAAGGGAATTAATGGGCCATCTAGAAAGGGCCAATAGTTTAAATATTTTAGAAGAGAATATAATCACTCTTTGAGAAGTTTGCAGGAGATTCTGTTAACGGGAAATGAGATATTCAATTAGAGCAAGATGTTGAAGGAAGTGTTCAGAAGGTACTTTAGTGATGAGTTTGAGAGGGTAAGGTGGAAGATTGTGACTAATGAGGGGTTCAAGTTGAATCAGATTGGAGAATCTGCAGAGCCTAATGTGTCTTGCGATTCTTGTGGTAGCTAAAGTGCATAGGGATATAGAACTCTAGAGGACTAAGCCTGATGATCCCCCAGGCAGTCTGTATGATGAAGAGTGAGGAACGTGGGGTGGAGAGTGAGGGAGGGAGATTGTGAGCAGGCAGAACTCAGTGGGTTTCCTCTTCGGATGTGTCTCTGGTGATGTATGGAGGGGTCGTGCTCTTACCAACACCAAGAGTCCTCCACCAAGAGTGGCATAGATCTTGATTTAAAATTTCTTGTCTGCATTAGAATATGAAGACAGAAGTCAAGTTAAAAATAAAAATAGTGAGGTGGATGAGAAGAAGCTATCAGAGACCTAAAAGGGGGGCTAAAAACCTAAATTACTTTGACAATAAGATGATAAATATGCTTCTCTATGGAAAAACATGGCGTAAGGTAAAAGGGAATGGTCATGTCTGTTAATCCTTATACAATTCCTAAAGAAATGTTTTTGACAGATCAGGCTTACTGTGTGCTGCTACTGAACTAAAAGACCAGTAATGTCGATAATCGAACATCACTTGATTACTAACTTTGATATAAAAATTGAGTGAGACTTTGACATGAATTTACTGAATAAAATACACATAGGACACTGGTTGACAGCGTGGACAGAATGACAGAAAGATTTTCTCCAAAAAGAGGTGTACTCAGCTTCAGTGCATATTAGAAACAGGTTGTTGTCCCAGATTATGGGGACCTAACATAATTGTGAGAGTCTGGCTGTGACAAAAATAGAGACACCATGTTTAAAGAGAGAAAACAATTTGTCCTGGGTGGTACCACCTGGTCTATGGATAGCACATGGAAATAGTCACACAGTAAACAGGGAAAAAAATAAAACTGTTAAGAGACATGCTGCTTAGTACCAAGACCTCCAGACAATAGAGTTTGTGGAGAACCAGTTCCCATATTCCCTTCTTGGAAACTGAAAGTAGCATAGAATTGCAAAACACACAAGCCCCAAAACAAAGAAGCTTGGTTAAGCCAGATCCCAATTCTTAAATAATATTGGGCTAAGAAGCCTCACAGGAAAGCTGTGGGCAATAGATGAAAGCAGATATTATGGCCTGAAAGCTATACACATATTATAGAGATCTAGAGTATTCCAACCCAAAGGCTCCAAGGAAACTTGGGGGTCATTTCTGGTGCGGTAAATTCCAAACTTAGTTGAAACACACCATAATTTCAAGTTCTGCTGATTCTTTTTCACACTTTCCAAGATGCTTGCTGAACCCATGAGAATTAACTAACAATGTGGAGTAGGCCTGGGTATGTGAAGAGTAGACCAGTAAATCCACCTTGGTAGAAATGGGGAGGAGTGAGATCCAGCAGAGAAGAGGAGATGAATATACGCAGGCAAGAGTTTTGTTGGTTTAAAAATGATCTGCCCATAAAGCTTTTTTATTTTTTTCAAGCCGAGAGAGGGAAAAATATTAGCTGCTCACTGTAACGTTAACTTAACAAATCAGCTTGCCCACATGAAGTCTGCTTCTCACCTAATTTTGTTTTGTGTCATGGGAGGAATGATATTGCAAAGATAAATTGAAGTGTTCACATGGGGCTTAAGGATTTGTAGCTCTGAAGAAACTTACGCAATATTCCATTTGAGTGGACAAAGAGCTACTAAGACATTTCCCTGTGGGTTCAAGTAGAGGAGCTCAGCTGAGTGTTCTTAAGCTAGCGAATCCTCAGACAGGAGATTTCTTTTGATGACCTCTGTGCCTCCTCCTCGAAAAATCAACTTTTGTTACTTTGCCATCAGTGTTTTGGAGCCGTGTGACGCGTGGAATTTGAGCAACAACAGAAAGTAAAAACTGTAACGTTAGTATCTCCCATTAAAAGCCATACAAGCCAAGAATACTTAAAAAAAACTGCCAAAAATGAGAATATGGATATCAATTATGTCATATATGCCATACCTCATATAAAGAAATAAATAATAATTTGACAGCTAATTTTATATCCCAATATTTATAAAGTTATAATCAATGTAATCAGCACCTTCCACTTCCCTTCTCTCCTTTACTTTTTCTTTTTTCCTTTTTTTTTTTTTTTTTTTT
>NW_022900932.1:23179279-23193819 GCF_012274545.1 Fukomys damarensis
TTTTTTTTTTTTTTTTTCTTTTTTTTTTTTTTTTTTTGTGCTAGAGAGGAGTAGGTCAAAGGGGAAATTCATGAAAATGAAAGGGAATGGTGAAAACCTAGAATACTAGAGCAGAAAAAGCTTCAGAAACCACCTGATCTTACATTGTGATTGCATTAAGTGGTACTAACCTTGATAGGATAACGTGGATTCAAACTTGAACAAGAATGCTCATACCAAAGCTGTCTATTAACCAGCCACATATTCCCCTCAGGACAGATCTGACTTTTACTCTTCTGCTGACATTCAAAAGTCCTTTCAACTCCACAATTACCTAAAATTAAAGATAGTCCTGAAAAATACTGTAGGGGTTCACTACTCATATCAGAACCACAGATCTACAGGGAGAGTTTCTGGAAGAGTAAACACAGGTACAAATACTAAAAGTGGTGTGTGTCTGTTGTGTGTGTTTCTTTGTGTTTGTGTATATCCCTGTGTATGGTGGCAGATGTTGATAAAGTTGATTTTCCTTTGTAAAGGAAATAATTACATTTGTTTAAAGACCAGATTCTCCTAGTGCAGTGAGCCTTTCAGAAACCCAGTGCCCAAACTACAAGCCACTTATTTATAACAAAGTGCCAATGCTGGAATTAAACCTGAATACTGAGGTTTTAGTTTAGAAAAAGCAACTTGTACATTAACATCTTTTGTCTTAAAAGGAAAACACAGTAACAGAGCGTTTATGATGCAAAGAGCTAGATGCTTAGGAAGCCAGCCTCAATTCCTTATTTACAAAGGTAATGATCATAGTTTAGCATTTTGATTACTATGTTAAGAGAGGGACCATAATTCATATGTCTTGCGGCTGGGCAGCTCTGGGCCACTGGTGGTAGATGCATAACTGTCCCACCTGGACAGGCTAACTGATGGAACCGTCATGCATGCACCCCTGGTGGTAAAAGCTGATGGGAATGTGTTAGAGGAGAAATACTCTGTTAAGTTCACAACCTTGGTGTGTTGTAATGTGCTTCAAGTGCTCTAATGTGTGTCTGATTCCTGAGTAGTCCCTGTTGTCCCTCATGATCCATATCCCTGAGATAGCAGGGCAGTGTCCAAACATTGGGACTGGAATAGTTTCACTCATTATTTTCAGACTTTTCTTGGTATTCATCTGTATGAAGGATATTTCATACTGAGGATTGATGGTAATCCCTGAAAAGTACTTAGCACAGAATACTTACTGGCGGTTAAATAAGTAGGAGCAGTTATTATACCGGCTTCTCTTGTAGTTTTAACTGTTAAGAGTAGGATGGGGAGAGCCTTGAGCTGCCTTCATCTTCTGCTTTAAAGGACTTATCACCATTCTCCAGTTGAGTAGTCTCCGTTTCCCTTTTCTGCCTTATGTGTTTTCTTAGCAGTCCAGAATATTTGTCATTCTTACCAGAAACCTGGGTGCACAAAGCCTCTGTTTCCTCTCAGGTTTGGCTGGTTACCACAAATTTTCCAATAAAGTCTTCAGTGAGAAGTCAATAGTTTCCAAATATTTTAAATTATTCATACATTTCTGTAAAGCAGTACAAAACATACCCCGAATATATGTGTATTTATTTATGAGTCACATGTAGATACTATTCTGCTAATGTGCATATTTAAAACGAAGAAGGAAATTTAAAAAAACGTGACAGACATAAGTTCAGTCATTTTCTTCTATATGTTATGGGTCACTTTTCACACACTCTGGAGTGCAGACCTTGAAGACTTTTTCTCTCAGGTTTATTATGATTTTTGTAAATCAGACTGCCCCTCATTTATCACTCCATTCTTAAGTTGCCTTCCCAAAACTTCATTCCACACACGTGTATTTCTTTCCATTGGGAAAGCTGATAATCAGACTCTGTCTACAGACTAGAAATATCACTCTAGCTTTTATATTGGCCTTCTGAGTAGTTCTTTAGCCTAGGTATATATTTGATTTATCTAGAGAGCAATAAAAAATATCTGTGACTCAATCTCACAACAAGTAAATCAAGATCTCTGTGGGTCTGGTCCCAGGCTGAGAGGAAGCTCGTTATTTCCTTCAGTTAGCTCATTGAGGTCTTGGATTGGAGCAGGCAACTGTTTCCCATAGGTCCTGGTCAGTGTTCCCACACTGTGAAGTTGGCTACAAGAGAGGTTCTCCTTTTCCTACTTTTCATCTGTCTCCTTCAATTAATTTAGGAAGAGGTGGCCCATTTTCCCATTCTCATTCTGGAAAAGGCGATCTGATTGAATCTAAACCATCTCATCTTTAACAGCAACACTATTGTCTTGCTGCAGGTGAAAGAATGGGCATCTTTGTTCTTCTCTAGGAAGAGGTGGCCCATTTTCCCATTCTCATTCTGGAAAAGGCGATCTGATTGAATCTAAACCAGCTCATCTTTAATAGCAACACTGTCTTGCTGCAGGTGAAAGAATGGGCATCTTTGTTCTTCTACAGCTGAAGTTCCGTTGTGTTCCCCAACTGCTAATAAAAAGCTATGGGAGCCAACTGACTAGAGCGGATGATTGGCGTGAAGAAGGGAGGGTGGGAGGAGGCATACACATGCCTGTCTGATCGTCCCACTTTTAGAAAACTCCCTCCATTTATTTCCACTCCCCAAAATCATGCTGAGGAGCTCATTGTTCCCTCTTTTTCTTTTTCTTTACTTTTTTTTTTCTGAGAGTAGAATAACAAAGGAGAATTGCAGTATTTTTTACAGAATAATGAGATTCTCCCCAAAATCATGCTGAGGAGCTCATTGTTCCCTCTTTTTCTTTTTCTTTACTTTTTTTTTTTCTGAGAGTAGAATAACAAAGGAGAATTGCAGTATTTTTTACAGAATAATGAGACTTCCCTAATCAGGGTAACATAAACATTTAATTACCTGGAAGGCTTGGAAAGGGGTGTTCACATTGAGCTTGTATTTTTATTTTTTTGTATGCCTACTTCACCACCAGGAAATGTTTTTTCCTACCCTTTCACCTGCTTCTTTGGCTCCCCTTGTGAAATAGCTTTCAAAAAGCCTGAGCCCGCCTGCTTGCCTTAGATATGATTTTATAGGTAATCATTTAAAGATGAATGTCATTACACTAGTTCTCAGCTGCTACCATTGAAGCCAAGGAATATCTCCCTTTCCCCACAGCAACTGCTCCCCATCTCAAGACAACCCTGGAGAAGTCACACATTTGTGCAGGAAATAGTTAATTCAAATATGTCCATTTGACCGCTTTACAATGATCTCTTGCTCATGTTAGACCACTGCCAGACATTCCATTTATCTCCCAAGTTCATGCTGCTTTTCGCTATCCTGGTATCTTTACAATGCCTCTGATCATAGAATATTTTTGTTTGTTTGTTTGCGGTGGCACCCAGGATGCCCCATAGGCTGAAGCTGCCACACAATAGTCTGCGTATTAGTCCAAGAGTATTTCCTATAGTATGATTTTGATGATAGAAATATTTGTTGCTTTGTTCAAATACTTTGAGTATACCTTTTGCACATGCAGAGCAGAATAGGTATTATCACATGAAAATTTAGTGTCCGAAAGTTTAAGTGGTTTGTTTAAGAGAACATACCTGGCCTTAATGGGACTAGAAAAATACTACATATGAGAAAGGGATCATGCTAATAATAACAAGTAGTGATCAATAGTCAGTTATACATGCAATACATGACAGATTAACTGGAAGATAGCTACTATGGACGTGAAAAAATGTTCAGAATATTTGACTGTTAGAGAAACACAAATCAAAATAATGCTGAAATTCCATCTTATTCCAGTAAGAATGTTTATCATCCAGGATTCAAACAAAACAAAATAAAACAAAACAAAAAAACATACGCAAAACCAAAACCAAAAACAACAAATGCCAGCTAGGTTGTGTTAAAAAAGACAGCCTATGTTGCTATTGGGCATGTAAACTAGTAAAACCACTGTGAAAATCAGTATGGAGATTGCTCAAAAAAGTTCATATAGAAATTCTATTTGACTCAGATATATCTCTTCTGGGTGAATTCCCAAAATAATTAAAAAGCACAATATTACAATGAAATAAGCATACCTGTGCTACAGCAGCACAATTCATAATAACTACATTATGGAAGAGCCCATCAGCATAAATGAATGAAGAAAAATTTCTCCAAAGCTTCATCTGCTCATAGGTGGGAGTTTTTGGAGGTGTCTGGATCTAGAGTATGTGACTGTGGGATTAAAATGTGTGATGCTGGTAGTAAGGGTTTTGATTACTAAATTAGCCCACTGCCTGGTTTGGCGTAGTTCTTGGGTGTGGATAATGGGAAGGTCCATCCTGTTTGTGGATGGAACCACCCACAAGGTGCTTAGCCTGGAAGGGATGAAAGGGAGTGACCTCTGCTGTTGTGGCCGTTTGCTGCCTTCGGCCCACCACAGACTTCCTCTTCTTCATTGCCCCCCTGCCACGCCACTCTGCCTCAGATCCAACCAATTATGGACTGAAACCTCTGCAAACTGTGAGCTGAAATAAACCTTGCCTCATCTTACTTTGGATGGTAGATATTTTTGTCTCAGCAATCAGAAAAGTAACTAAGACTATATATATCTTAGCCATAAGAAGGATAAAATTTATGCTATATGTAGAAAAATGAATAGATCTTGAAACCATAATGCCGAATACAATAAAATCAGACGTGGGAAGTTAAACATTGCATGATTTCTTTTATATGAGAAATCCAAAATATAAGTAATTTAAAGAACAAAATAAAGGAATTAAGAGTAAAATGGTCAAGACACTATATGTATATATAGCAGTTCCTTAAGATGAATTTAATTATTACATATCAAACATATACCAATAATAAATATTCCAGACACTGCAATATAAAAACAGCTATTAAAAAGACATAGATATTATGCTGAAGAATCTTAGAATCTGATAAGAAAAATGAAGACCCAGAAGAAAATAATGAAATGAAATATAGCAAATATTAAAAATGAAGGAAAAATAAAGTTCTTTGAGAGCACAGGGCAACTAAACTGGTTTGAGGAATCAAAGTACAAAGATAAAGATAGGGATGAAAGCATTACATTTTTGGAGAAAACTGAGTGTTTTGTTTCCCAGAAGCATTAAGTTAAAAAGATCATGTGCAAATAGTACAGATCGTGAAAGACTATATGAAGTGCATAGAAAAATGTTTATAGTTAGTAGTGTTTGCAGATGTAATTTACTTCAGTGGTACATGTGTTGCAAAACAAGAAAAAATAGTTTAAATAGTGTTATTTAAAATCATTTTCCTATTCAGTAAACAAATATTTATTATTTGCACACTCTGGCAATACTATCTTAGCCTTTGGTGCCATAGTGCTATAGTTTGGGTTTGAATCGTCTCCTAAACGGTCTTGTATTAAAGACTTGCTCTCCATCGTGGTCTGTTTGGAGGTGCTGTGTACCTTTGGAAGATGCAGCAATATAGCAGGTCCTTAACTCATTGGGATTTGCTCCTAAAGGAGATTGTGAGATCTTGGCCTGTTCTCTGTTCTAATTCCTGAATCTCGAGGTAAGCAGTTTTGTTCCATCACACATTTCCACCATGCTATGCCACCTTCACTGGGGGCCCAAACTAAATGAGGCTGCTAGATCTTGCATTATGAAGCACAGAACTGTGGGTTAATGAAAAAGCTTTCTTCTCCATAAGTTAAGTATTTTGTTATCTTAACACCAGGCTGACATATATTGCGTTCAATTATCATTGGAGAACTGTTGAAAACAATATTACATGTAAATGAATAATACCTATATTTCAGAAAGAGGACACACATGGTGATGTTGTTCAATAGGTGAAGTCTGAGGCTAATACACAGAGACCTATTAGACTGCCATTGTGTAAGAAAAAATAAATAAATTAGGACAACAGGGCAATTGCCACATCTGGGAATTGTTGATTTTGGGAAAAAGACTATGAGAAAGGCAATATGGGAGAAGGAGGAATTAGAGTCATTTCCAGGATTCTATCTTAGATAAAAAGATAATGAGGGCAGCAAATGTTTAATGTAGATAAAAATACTTTTATATTCATCACTCAACAAACATTTATGAAAACTTTAGTGTGATGTACCAAACTGAGCTGTCACTATTTGTTGGCTTTTGCTTTGGTTCATAACCTGAAAAGACTTTTTGGTTCTGCTTATTTTATATCATCATATCTAAAAGCTGCTTGCAGTCTTCACTGTTAAAAGTGTCACGCTTTGGCTACCTTTTCTTCATTACTCATGGCTGCAGATGGGGTTCATAAGGGCAAAGGTGCAAGCCATGGCTGAGTAACGCAAGAATCTAGAGCTGCTGTCAGCATTCTTTTAAGGGAATCACCTGCTGCCTTATTAAAGTTAATTGCTTGCAAGTACCAAGTTCCTTAGCCAGAGCTATCAGTGTCACTGTGAGAGAGGTGATTAAGACTGTAATGAGATTTACACATAAAGACTTTTTGGTTCTGCTTATTTTATATCATCATATCTAAAAGCTGCTTGCAGTCTTCACTGTTAAAAGTGTCACGCTTTGGCTACCTTTTCTTCATTACTCATGGCTGCAGATGGGGTTCATAAGGGCAAAGGTGCAAGCCATGGCTGAGTAACGCAAGAATCTAGAGCTGCTGTCAGCATTCTTTTAAGGGAATCACCTGCTGCCTTATTAAAGTTAATTGCTTGCAAGTACCAAGTTCCTTAGCCAGAGCTATCAGTGTCACTGTGAGAGAGGTGATTAAGACTGTAATGAGAGCTTGGGAAGGCTAGATGACTACCATCTCATGGGGTTTCTTAGCTTTGGGAAGACTGTTTCCTACCGCTTCATTGTTTCTTTCTTTGTGCTCTTCCACCATCCCTTACTCCTATCCCCTATCACATAGCAGTTTTTCTGAAAATGTGTTATTTTGCTCCAACATTTGGTGAGTATTTATTAAGTGACTGGCAATTTCTAGCCTCAGGAAATATAATAACAAGCAAAAAAACTTCTGCATATTCAGAACATTCAGGGTAGAATAGGAGACAGACTTTTAAACCCATTATTACAATATCATGCTCAAATTCTAAAACACTGGTTTGTACAATACCCTATGGGAAAGCGTACACATCAACTACAAGCATATGTTTACATTTTATCTGTAGTTATTCTGCTTTAGGAGTTTGGATAAGATGATGAAACATTGCTTGTAACAGTCAGGGTCCTCCAAAATGAATTTCCTTATACTACCATGGGGGATGGCTCGTCCGAAATCTGCAGGGCTAGTTGGATAGAAAATCACACAAGAGTTGATATTAGAATCCTGAATACAAAATTTGTAGTTCGGCTGGAAACTAAGTCAATATTTCTATTTGAGGTTTTAGGAAGATTCCTACTTCTCAGAGAAATTTCAGTTTTGTGCTTTTAAGGCCTTGAACTTACTGCATGAAACCCATGCACAATTCCAAGGGTACTTTCTTTTATTGAAGTCAACCAGTTCATCATCTTTTAAACTATGTTCACATAGACAAGTATTTGACTAAACAACTGGGTGTCATAACCTAGTCAAGTTGATAGATACAATTTACTGTCACATCACCTACATGTAGAAACATTCTCCCACACATTATAATTTTCTCTTTCAATTCCCCTTCGCATTTATGTGAAGAAACCGAACTTTATAATAGTGATACTCAGGATGTTTGGCCTACATATTAATTAAGTAACTACACAAAGGAACTCACCCAAAGTATGTTGTTTTATTATTAAACTTAAGTATATTTTATCAAGCATATCACAATAAAAATATTATGTATCTATTGAAGTATAATCAGGTCTTCCTTCTCCACCTTGTTCATAGTAACAAACGAGACTCCCTCTTTTCATATAACAGGAGTGGGGCAGGGAGGAAGTGGAGCATAGTTTACTGGGTAAAAGATAACTTCTTTTTGTTTTGGTGGACCAAGTTGGGTGAGATACTGCAGATGTGTAAAAGTTCCAACTCGTGATGTATTGGGGCATTTCCCTTAGGATTGCACCTTTAAACTGAATTCTACTCCTGTGATTCTAGCGAGGAAGAGAGCCCTGAATAGATAAGTAATAACATGCTTTGATCGAAGACAGTGTCTCTGTCCTGGGTTTCATGAATCAGATGGCCCTACCGGTCATAAACACAATCACAACTACCTCTGTCATTTGGTATCAGTACTGATTTGGTATAATCTGCAATCCTAATTGTCCATTCTCAGGATTAACATTATTCAAGCTCCAGGAAAATGCTTTTCCATATCTTTCTCTACATTTCAGAAGCAAAAGACAACATAACTCAAATAATAAGAGTATGAAGTTTGAGCTACATTCTACATGGGTGATAAACATTTTGCTTTGAAGTATAAGGTTGTGGTAGGTTGGGTCGTGAGTAGTGCAACAGAAAAAAAAAACACATTTTTTTGAAATGCTTCCTTTTGAGATGAGTGTACCACGTCTTGCATTAAACAGTTCATATCGTTCCTGAATTTGTATATATGTGGGACTAATGTTAGAATTTAGATCGAAAATGTGCCCCAAAACTCATGCCCTCAGAAGTGGAGCTTTAGGAAGTTGATTGGATCATGGGGCGCTGTACTCAACAGTGGGTTAGCCCACTAATGAGTCCAGCAGAGGAACGATCTGTCTGGTGGTGGTGGTCTGGTTAGAGGTGGGACAGTGGGCCCTAACCTGGGAGGATACATCTCCTACCAGACATTTTATTTCTCTCTGCTTCCTGGGTGCCATGACAAAGCGTCCCTTTCCTCCAGGGCAGGATCTTTCACCTTGCCTGTGTTTGAGCTTGTCAACCATGAACTAAAGCTACTGCTAACTGTGAGCCAAAATAAACCTCTCTTCCTTTAAGTTGTCTGTGTCTGGTGTTTTGTAGTAGCAACAAAAAAAAGAGTCTAAGACAACTAGAGAAAACATGAATAAGGTGTGCTGTTAATTTTTTATATTGGCAGACAAATGGATACTCAATGTTAAATGAGGCAAAAGTTAAGTGACAAAATAGCAGCTTTAATGAAATACTCTCAAATTAAAATTTGATACATATTATATGCTCATCATTTTTAACTTAATAGGTGATTCTAAATTCTTAACAAAAACTTGAAAACAAAACGATTTTAATTTTGAGTTTTCAATTTAATTTGATTGTAATAAAATATATTTGGATTTCTTATTATTTGAATAAAATTACATTTTATTTTAAATTATTTGGCCATGAATTTCCCCAAATTCAAAATCTTGATAACAACATGATTTGATCAAATAAAGTCATGAAATATAAATTTTAATCAACATATATAATGACATGAAATTGTCTGAAACTCCATTACTCATACATTGTCTTTTAATCAACAAACTATTAAATGTTAACTGTAGTATCTTTGGTATTCTGCCAGCTTTCAATCATGTAAAAACCATTTATTTCATACACTTTTGATTTACCATTAAGATTATATTTTAAGGTAGCAGAGTGATAGAGCGCATTTTATTGTATTTTTAGTTTTATTTATAAATTTTAAATATTTGGACATATGATACCTGGGCTTCTATTTGTACTTGGCTCGGGTCCTGCAAATATAGGCAGAAGCACTGCTAAACAAGTGTGCCAACATCTGCGAGAAGCCATCAACATCCTCAAGGAGCTACAATTACTCCAAGAGAAAGTTGACACTTTTTAACTTTTGAACTAGGGGTAGGAGGATGGAGGGCAGTATATAAAGAGTGGCATTTTTGTCTTTTCTTTAACTCCTTGCACCCAGTAAACAGACTATTTCATTTTAACAACTAAGTACATAAAAGTGTTAATTCAGGAAAATTATGTAGGAGGACCCGGAAGAGCTGGAATAAACTGTAGTTAAATTATTGAAATTAGTCCTCAGAAATCATTCTGCAAAAAGGGACATTGGAGCTGGATCTGGAAAGATGAATAGAATTCCTCCAGGTGGATGCATTTTGTGTGGGAAGAAGTGCACCAGGAAGTTGAATAAAAAAGCATGTTGCGTGCACAATATTTCAAAAATGTTCATATGACTAAAATTCTAGGTGGGAGGAAGGAAATGGAAAGAGAAGGGTTGAAACATCAGAATGGAAAGGGCATTACATGTCTGTCTTCAAAGTTCAGACTTTATCCTTGACCTGGAGCTGAAATTTCATTAAAGAGACTTTCAGCATATTAAGTGACCAAGAGTTTTGCTTTTTAAAAATAGGATGCTAGAGCCTTAGATTTTAAATTTTAGTGTGCATGATAATCACTTGGAGGACTTATTGAAGCACAGATGGCTGGATCCCACCTCCAGAGATTCTGACTCAGTAGTTCTGGGGTAGGACCCAATTCTAACAATATTTCTAACAATTCCTGAGTGATGTGATGTTCCTGATATGAAAACTAAACTCTACAAACTACTGTTCAAAAAAGTAGGGGTGGATGGTTATATATATATATATTTATATACATAGTATTTATAGTACAGGGAGGTTCAACTGCCAGTAATAGACAAGATAGGGGATAATTGTACTAGATCATACATGATACTGAAGGTATTGCAAAAACAATGATGAAGAATCTAGATAGGGATTTTAAGAAAGGACAGAGACAAGGGGGAAAAAATGAGAACCAAGACCTGTCATGTAAAGTATATATATATTTATATACATAGTATTTATAGTACAGGGAGGTTCAACTGCCAGTAATAGACAAGATAGGGGATAATTGTACTAGATCATACATGATACTGAAGGTATTGCAAAAACAATGATGAAGAATCTAGATAGGGATTTTAAGAAAGGACAGAGACAAGGGGGAAAAAATGAGAACCAAGACCTGTCATGTAAAGGTACAAGGTCCCAATGATGAATGTAACTGTACTGTATGTAAACTCAATGGGAAAAAAAAAAAAACAAGTGACTAATGAAATTCTGAGGGCCTAGATAAGGAAGTTATACTGAAAATGTCTCTATGTGTGGCTTATCTTTGGATGTGTGAAAGAGCTCAGGCTTGTAGTCTAGAAATAGGGAATAAATTTCTACTGTAATTCCGGTCATTGATGTGAAGGTGCAGTTTAACTGAATATCACGTAAAAACTTTAGATCATCTAATTTGGGATACTGCAATACAAAGAAGGGGAAATTATTCATTTACAGAATAATGTTAGCTCCATTAACACAAAATGCATTAGCTGTCAGAGTGGAAATTTGAAATAAATATTAGTGATACAGAAATATGTTGCTCATCTATTACAGTCAATACACCACAGTTACATCATTTCAGATTGGTTAAAGGTTATTGTTTTGTTTTGTTTTGTTTAGGGATTGTGTCAAATCTAGACTTAATTCCCGTTTTATAAAGTAAAGTTGTTATAATAGACATTTTTACCTCAGTACACACTACACTGCGATTTTTCTGTCCATTGTATTTTTGTACTTTACAGTTTTATTTTAGATTTAGTCTGATAAACATTACTGTCTTTCACAGGGTGAAGAAAAAAAGTCTCATTCTTAATATTTGAATGAACCAGGAAAATAATATATAAAACTGGAGGTTTCTCATTCCATTTGTGTAAATATGTAAAAATTATGAACCAAGCTAACACATTCTTAAATAAGATATATTCTATTTATCTACCTGCACACATAAATCCACATAGCAGAATTTTTGTGTAAAGCTATGGCTTTGGCTGGAATTGCTTTTTATTCTGCATCTCCAGGATTTTGGTTAATGGGCATATGGTTGTGATCCATAAAATATTGACATAGTTAATACATATTATGTATTAATTTCAACATTTATTTCCTTGATAATTTCAGTGTAATTATTAATTAGATTGTGCTATATTTATCCAGACATGGTGGCATACATGTAATCCCAGAACTCAGAAAGGTGAGGCTGGAGGATCACCATGAGTTCGAGGCTAGCCTAGGATACATTGTGAGTTCAAGGTCAGGCTTAACTACATAGTGAAATCTTGTCTGAAAAAAACAACAAAAAATAAATTATGCGAATTTTATACAGTTTGTATTCTATTTACTAGTACAGTGGTACAGATTGTTTAATATTGCAACCTGTGCCTCAGTCACCATGTGAACTGTTCTGACAGCTGTAGGTGTCTTTGAACAAAGGAATATAACAAGGAAACAAAATGGATACACTGTACACCTGGGACATAATACTGAATGCCAGGATTTGACAAGTTCATTAATTTCTCTTTCTCTTCCCTGAGCACTACCATTGCTCATCCTACCCCCGCACTGGGAAGCAATGTCCTTCTTCAACCCAGACAGCAGCAAACTTTAATATGGTTTGTACACAGACATTTTTGTAAGACATTAAGGAAATAGGCAACACATATGGAGAAACAGTCCTTCAGGACCTGAATTTTATTCATGAAAACTGATAGTTAAGTGCACAGATATGCTATTACATATAGCAAGGGCAGGGTGTAATGGATGGGTTTTAAGTGCCACTATTAATACTAGGACTCTAGATAGTTTAAAAAGAAAAAGTACTAAATTATAGCTTTCTTTGCTTTAGCACCTTTTATTTGCTGTTTTTTTTCCCTCCCTTTGAGTTCTCAGAAATATCTGTTATTTTATGGAACAGGTGCTCTTAGTAGCTACTCGAATAAGAGAAATCAAATAATGGGTATAATTAAAGTATAGAAAGGCCTTAAAAAGTCTGGAGCTAAGGACAGGGGATAAAGTTAGAGACATTGGCCTGAAAGAGGAGAGTGGGACTTTAACTGGGTATCTAGAGGGGGCTGTGACAAGGAAGGCAAGTATCTTAGTCCATTTGGTGTGTTATAAAAAAATGCCACAGACTGAGTGGCTTATCAGAAATAGGAAGTTATTTCTCACAGTTCTGGAAGCTGGAAAGACAAGTTCAAGGCATTAACAGATTGTCTAGTGAGCAATACCTTCCTCAATGACAGCCGTCTCATTGTAACCTCACATGAAGAAAGGGGATGAGAAGATTCTCTGGAGCTTTTCATCAAAGAGCATCCACCCTGTTTATGAGGGCTCAACCCATATCACCTAAGCATTTAGGAGGTGACCTCACCTCCTAATGCCATCCCCATAGGGTTAGCACTTCAAAATGTGAATTTTGAGGGACTCAAGCAGTCATAACAGAGGAAAAAGAAGTAAAACAAAAGTGAATGGATAGAAATGGGCAAAGAAGAACGAAGAGAATACAAGAAAGATAAATAGAGAAGGATGTGGGAGTATTAGTTATTAAAAAATTGTGAAACATGTTTAAGAAAAAGCAAGAAGTTGAGCATTATAGTAATTACAGTGTGATAGTAGTTGAAGACAGAGTGATATCAGAGGAACAGATGAAATAGGGCCTGAATGGTAAGCACACATAATGATATGGGGAGTGATTGGAGGGTTTTACTGAGAAGAGGAACTTGAATGTTAAACAATGATTCGGACCCTGAAGAAAATATAAGTGGAAAAGAGTGACACAAGGAAGATTTTGGATTAGTGTGAGTCAAATCAAGAGAGAACAGTGAGAATAAGACTCTGGGGTGGACCTGGAAGATCTCCTCACAGTTAGTTGCATTGCATAATGACAGTATTACCAAGATATAAGCCATCAGTAGCAGGCCAAAAATCCACTGCTGTAAGGTGAGCTTCCAACCCAGGATGACATTTTTGTTATTTTCTTTAATTAAGGTCTTTGCTGCTCACAGTGAGGGCAAAAACCAAATAACATAAGCCCTGCCAGGTGCTAAGCTTGGAAACACTTAAAATACCAATCTGCTTAATATTGTCAAATGAAAGAGATTTTTGTGTTTGAGTTACTTTTGGAACCAAAACCAAAAACGAAAGAAGTCACTAGTGATTAAGAAGAGAGATGGGAGGTGAGACAATTGCAGGAACCAAGGTGAGATTCCTACTGTTTAATATTGATAGAGACAGCTAATTTAAGAAGACTTTGAAACTCACTTCTGTCTGATGGGGAAGGGAAATAAGCTATGGGCAGACCTGAGTATCAGAGTGACCCAGATCATAGCAGCCTGAGAGCTTTGTGTTTCTCAGGCTTACTGTGCAGAGGTAAAACTGTTATACTGAGGATTTCAGAAGGAGGTTAGTGGTGTTCTTAGGGCATATGGAGGCACCTTAGTTAATGTAGTAGTATGCTCAGAAAAGTTTACTTTGAGTTTTCTTTCACAAGCACCCAACTTTTCCGAGCACTCCTGGGGAGACTACCTGGAGAGTTGTTCCTAGATGGTAAAAGAGAGTAAAGAAAATAGGAAACAAATATATGTATAACTCCACGCTCTCTGTAGTTATAGACACGTTCTGACAATACATGCTAATACAGGCTAGTGTAGGGAGCTGAATGTGAGATGTCTTTTCTATTTGTATCAGAGGAAATGAAAAATAATGTCTTTAAACATGAAAATGTGTTGCTTAATTTTAAGCAAGGTTTGCACTGTGCTAATATAGAACTCCAAAGGAAAGAGACTCATTATATGGTGTCATAGCATTTGTAGGACAAGGAGAATTGACAGTACATTCAGATATCATTTGCTATGGT
>NW_022900932.1:23193845-23204991 GCF_012274545.1 Fukomys damarensis
TTTGCTATGGTGTGTGTGTGTGTGTGTGTGTGTGTGTGTGTGTGTGGTGGGGGGAGACAAAGATTTAGATCACTTGATTAGTCATTTACTAATAATGTCTTTTTTTAAATATTGAAAACAACATTGATAGAGCCTTTATGCTAATTTTAGACATTCCTAAAATTGATCCTACCTTCTTGAAAGACATTGACATGTGACAGCCAAAGGCAGATCTTTGGGTCATGAAACCTTACTAAATATGCAGTTCACATGTTTGTTTCTCATTTAATTCTTTCCTCTTCTCTCATCAAGAATTAGAAAATCTTGTCTGTAAACCTCCTAGGGGAAATCATTGATATAATTTTGAAGTGCATCAGGTTTTGGACATTTTCTGCATTCATTGTGAATCTCAGTTTGTATAACATATTTACTACTTAGTATTTGAGCATCTGCAGGTAACCCCTCACCATCCTACCCCTTCTGAGATTTTTTCAGCACATATGTGGGTGATATATATATCAAGTTGTAGGATATAAAGAGTTGGCTTTATTGTAGCTATACCAGGGCTGCACCTTAACCAGAGGGCGCTAGGGATTTTTTTCTTTTTCTTTTCTTTTTTTTTTTTGTTTTTTGAACCAGGGATCAAACTCAGGACCTTGTGCTTGCAAGGCAGGCAGTGGTACTACTGAGCTAAATCCCAGGCCCTGGGAAATTTGTTTGAGAAAGTTCTAGCCTAACAAGGATGGGCCAGGCCAGAGAAGATGGCCAGACATAGAGTTTTAGGAGAAGCCATGAGAAAAAATGGAATCCTTCAGGTAAATGTATGAGATAAGTAAGCACTACAGGAAGTAAGGTTGATCAAACATTCCTTTCTTATGCTGAATAGAGGAAGCAAAACAGTGCAAGGAACACAAAATTGGTTTGAATGCTGAGAATAAAGGATACTTTGGAAGATACATTATTGCTCAAATCAGTACATTTCTTGAACTTCATGATATATAACTGACTCATTTGTATTATCTCAGTTCTCTCTGAAGTTCCTAAAGCCAAAAGTTAGAATGCTTTTGTGTTTTTTATCTTGCTAAATTTTCTTGAAAAGACTAATTGCATATATACTAATTACTAGTGTGATTGTCCCATGTTACTTGGTTTTACAGAAAATATACAGTTCAAGAGATCAATCTCTTTGAGTATTGTATAGGGTAGTAAAAATCAAGATTTTTTTTTTTTTTTTTGAAACAAGGTCTCACTGTGTATTTCAGGCTGGCCTTGAATTCACCATGTAGCCTAGGCTGGCCTTGAACTCACAGCGATCCTCTTGTTTCAATTGCCTGAGTGCTGGGAGTACAGGCACACACCAACACGCCTGGAAAAAGAGGACTATTTTCACCCATAAGTATCTGTAAGTTTCCACATTATCTTTCTTTGGTGACTATCTCTGAATTTTATATCAACTAGAAGGAAAAAAAAAATTTCAACATGAACTGCTAATACTTTTTAAAAAAATGGTTCTACAACACAGCACTATACAAATGATATATTTAAAAAATATTCTATGGAAAGTAACATACCTGAATTACCTGACTCAAACAATTCCAAAACTTTTAATTGTAAAAAATTTTATTGTAATTTTAAGATTTTTTCTAATCTTGAATTACAAATAATTCAAATAGTTGGTTCTTACCTCAAACTACTTTTAATTATAATTTGAATATATCTTAAAAAGTATTTGTAACATGTGTTCAGGATATTTATTAAACATATATGTTAAATGATTTTACATTTAATTAGGAGCTACATGTAAATGTTTTCTAAATTTAATTACCTTTTCATTGAATATGTTTTTACTAGACAGTTCTTTATACATTAAAGAATCTAGGATATTTTATCATTCTCTTAGTAAGAGCATGCCTTTAGTGATCAGTAAGAGTCAGGAGCCAAACTTGTTGTCAGTTAGAAAAATATTTCATTAAAAGGCAATAAAAATTCAAGTTTTGGAATTTATCCCTCTCGTGGCTCTCAGTTTTCTCACACATATAAATATTTTTACATCTTTAAATACTGTCAGTTACATAATTGCACCATGAAAAGGTGATCCTGCTCTGACCTTGACATAGCATGCAGAGAAAGAAAAGGAATGGGAAGACACCATCTTCCGTTCTAGATCTGCCAGTTGCTGGTATTGCCCTAAACAAATTCTATAATGGATCTTAATTCTTACATCTGTTAATGTATTTACCAGATGGTTTCTAAAACTTTTTCTAATTCTAAACGTCTGTGCTGCTACAATTTTTCTTAATCTCAAAGTATTGGCTCATGGACACATGGACTTTATTTTTACTACTAAACTTTTTGAGAATGAGAGCAACATATTGTGTTACTAACGACTATTTTAATTTCTAATAATTTGACATTTTAGATATCATCATGGCACTTTATTCCTCACTAGCATAGTGAAATTATAGGTTAGGATCCTCATTTGGTTATTATTGAAAACTTTAGTGAGTCTTTTAATTAGTAATGATTGTTGTTACATTCTTAAATCTTATAATGTGGAAGGAACTGGTAAATGACACACAGAGACACAGAAGTGGTTAAAAGAAACAAATAAACAAAAAGACATTTACCTTGCTAGCAAAGGGTCGGCCTGCACCAAAGGGCTATACCAAATGATCAACTCTGGACTGGGTTACAATCTAACTTTTATAGGAGTTTTACAATCATGACCTCGTTTCAGGTGATAAGACATTCTAGTTCCCACAGTTACCATCACAAATCATGGTAAAAAGACAGTTCATTGTTAACCCACAAGCAGCATTCTTTTTTAGGATGTTTATCTTTAGCTATTTCAGCCCACAAGAATAGGAGTCAGGGTTAGGAAACCAGGATTGGTGACATTCTTTTTATCTTAACTCATTTATAGTTATATGATTTACAGAAAGTTTTAGGGCTTAGGGCCTGGAGACTGTTATTTTAGCTTGAACATCATCTAGTCTCATCTGGGATGTGGCTAAGCACCTCTGGCACCTGTTAATTTAAAACTGGGGCTATGTGCCTTTAAGGTTTAATGGTAAAACCTCTGGTATTTTGTTCTGAGAAACAAGCAAGGCAAAGCAAATTACAGAATTGAAAGACAGTGGTTATTCTATATTTCCTTTACATTTTGTAGGTTTCAGACTATTTTAAAAAGTTCTTTCTATCAATAATTTATACAAGCCTAGGAAGCCTGAAAAGGTAAGCAATGTAATGTCTATGCATAAAAACACATGCACTTTTGATATAATTTTAATCCTTATTTGTAATAGTCAACAATAACTTTGGTATCCACACTTTTGTAAACAATATAAAGGAATGTAGAAGTAATCTGAAGGAACCAGGAAGCGACTTTTTGTTTCAATAGTTCTACTCATAAACTCTGATATTTATGTGAGATTTTTTCCTTAACCATTCTCTAATGTGTGAAGATTTCCATATATTCCAGGGATGAGGACCACTAATCTTCCATTTTATCTGACATTTGCTGAGATTCATTAATTTTTCCAGCCCATACTGCTATAAATTATTGCTGAATCAGCACATGTTCCTGTCCGTAGACTCATTTTAGCCGTGTCCAGCCCCCATATGACAAATGGGAATCATATTTATGTGCTACATCCTGCTGTAGAAAATTCAATGACCTGTTGTAGGTCCATCTGAAGAGACAGAGTCCAAACATTTGAGCTTTTCCCAAGTAAATATAAAGCTCTGAAATTGTTGTGCCTGTAGCCTCTTGGATTTGGTCTGGAGAAATGGGGTCTGGGAAAGTGCTTATGCCAGATCCTTTCTGATTTCCATAGGGACTTTTTTTTTCATTAATTTTATTGGTACATTTTAGATATACAACATGCTGATATTTATTATTGGGAATTTGTATCTTTACATAATGTATTTGGTTCTTATTTTTTCCCCATCCCCTTGCCACCCCTCCCACTGCTCTTTCCCCTTTGGGCCTTTTCTTCCTATTTCACATTTTGATCCTTATTTACACTTTCAGTTTCTCACACCAGAGAAAGTAATTGGTATTTACATGTGTGACCTATTTATTTCCCTCAAGAATATGGCTTCAATGGGCAACCATTTAGCTATAAATGTCTCTAGTTTCTCATTCTGTATGGCTGAGTAGCACTCTATTTTATAAGCCACGGCTTCAAATGTATGTCACTTTTGTGAAGTGATAAGTACAGAATGAAAGCTCATTAGAGTTAGGGAAGAAAGACATACAAAAGATGGGAAAAGGAAAAAACCGAAAACAAAAATTCATAGGTTGATATTTCAGAAATGTTATCTTACTGTACAAAGAGTAATTCTATATGTGAGACCTGTTGCTACAGCAGTGGTGAATTCCTGATTAAGGAAGCAGAGGTTAACAATAGTTAGAAAAATTTTAAGAGGGATTTCTGCTTTACTTGGTTGTCAGATTATAATAAAGTGTTAGAGCCCTTCTGGCTCAGAATTCAGTTATACTTGGTCAAAACTTTACATAAAAGATCTTTACCTTTCTTAGAATTTCCTAACAGCCATCTGGTTCCTTGTCATGGAATAAATTACATTTTTTTCTCCCCTTAAAGTTGTATATCGAAGCCCTAACATGTCATTCCTCAGAATGTGACTGTATTTGGACATGGAGCCTTTTAAAGAGGTGATTAAGATGAAACAAGGATGTTAGAGTGGATTTTAATAACATATTACTGATGTCCTTGTAAGAGGGAGAAATTTGGTCACACAAAATGACACTAGAAGTGTGTGCAAACTCATAGAAAAGGCTGCGTGAAGAGAGCGCAAGATGGCAGTCAGATGAAACCCCTGGAGAGAGGCCTTGGAGAAGCTCAATATGCAGCACCTGAGCGGAAAGACTTTCCGCTTCTAGTACTGTGAGGAAATAAATTCATGTTATATGTGGTTATTGCAACCTGAGTAAACTAATAAACATCTGCATAATGGTGTCATCAGGGTATTTCTCAGTTTTAGGCACTGCATAACTTTTTTCATCAGGGAAGGGTGTTGCTAGAATTAATGTTTAATATTACTGTTGAGTGTCTTTTGCAATTAGTGACAATAATTAATTCCAATGTATAATTACTGTTCCTATTTCAACTTTTTATAAAGCTTTTCAGAAAACAGAAAGCTACCAGTACCTTTGGCTGAGTGATCAGCAAACTAAAAATAGGGAACTTCAACTTATTAAGAGGCATCTATAAAAAGCCAAACGTACTGGATCGTTTTCCTCCCAGACTATGGACAAGGCAAGGATGTCTACTTTTACCAATTCTTTTCAACATTATACCTGATGTTCTAGCCAACACAATAAAGTATGAAAAAAGAAATAAAAGACATTCAGAATGAAAAGGAAGAAATAAAACTTTACAGGAGATGTGACCTAGTAAATTATTGCAAAGATTTAGTTCATGAAGCCAATATACAAAAATAAGTAGTATTTATATATACCACTAAAGATAATCAGAAATAGATAACCATTTATGATAGAATAAAAATATAAAGTACAAATCTGTACAATACCAAGAGGACCACTTATACACAGAACACTATAAAACATTACTGAGAAATTAAAGAATTATAAATGGAAACATTCAGTGGGCAGAAGACTCACTAGTGTTAAAATGTTTGTTCTTCCCAAAGGATCTTTATACTTAATGCCATTCTAATCAAATCCTAGTAAATATTTTTCTAAAAATTGAAAAACTATTTCTTTGAATGCATAGGATCCAGAATAGTAAATGTTTGAAAATGAACAAAAATAGAGCAATTACATGACAAGCTTTCAAGAATTTATTATGAAACTATAGTAACCAAGACAATATAATATGAAAGGAAACTTAAATAAATAGATAATAAAAGAGAATAGGGTCCATACAGAGTCAACACGTATGCAGACAACTGATTTTTTTTTAAAAAGTGCAAAGGTAATTCAATAGGCAAAAGATGATAAATTCAACAAATGGTGCTGATAAATTTGGTTATTCACATACAACTAAAGAGTTTAAATCTATGCCTCACACCAAAATTGTACATTCACTTTAAGTATGGGCAGTTTATTTTATATCAGTTATGCTTCAATATAGCTTTTTAAATAGTAGGAAGTCTACAGCCATACCACCCTGAATGTGCCTGATCTTATCTGATCTCGGAAGCTAAATACAGTAGGAAAATATGAAGGAGATGTGGGGGAAAGAAAAATGACAAAACGTAGAGTACAATTAATTATCTGTATCATGTATTATATAAGAAGATGTTACTGCTTTCTCCATACCTGAGGTATATAAATTTTTCTCTAAAACAAACTGATGTATTCTTTTTTATAGGAGTAGAATTAGGTGCATATTATTTCCAGCTTCTAATATTTATTTTGCATGCCAAAATAAAAATGCATATTGAAAAATGAATGACTTATAGTAGGAAAGATCTTTTTACTGTTATTAATTTAGAAACACTTACATATTTAAAATAAATTGTATTTGTTACAGAAATGGGAAAAAAGCCCTATAATCAAATGGAACAACAAAAGACGATGAATAGCCAGCATAATTTTGATAAGCAAAAACAAAGTTGAAGGCATCACACTCCCTGATTTCAAATTATACTGCAATGCCATGGTGATCAAACAGTATATTGGTGGCATAAAAACAGACACATAGAGGGGCTGGGGATTTGGCTCAGTAATTCTGCCATCTGAGTAGCAAGCGCAAGGTCCCAAGTTCAATCCCTGGTACCAAAAAAAAAAGCAAAACAAACCCAAAAAACAAACAACAACAGCAACAAAAAAAAAACCTAAACCCAGTGAACCAGTGTAAAATAGACACATAGACCAATGGAACTGAATAGAAGACCTCCAAATAAACTCGTGTATATATCAACATCCAATTTGGGGAAGGTTATCAAAAAGATACATTAGTGAAAAGGATAGTCTCTTCAATAAATGATGGGGCAATTGGATATCCACATGAAAAAGAAGGAAACCTAACTTTTATTCTTCAATAGTCACAAAATATACTTAAAGACCCAAAGAGAAGACTTGAAACTAAAGTTGCTAGAAAAATGTAGAGCAAAAACATCTTTGTATTGACCGTTCAGTGATTTTTTTGGACATAGGATCAAAATCATGGCCAGTAGGAGCAAACAGAAATGAGAAGAGTCACAATGAACGATAAGTTTCTGTTCACAAAAATAAGCCAATGAAATCAAAAGGCAAATTATGAATTGGATAAAATATTTGTGTAACACCCACTTGCTACAGGGTTCATGATCTCCAAAATAGGCAAGGAACTCATACAACTTAATAGTAAAAAAAACCTCCTATGTATATATTTTAACAAAGAATTCATAAAATATACAACAGAGGTATGAAATATCCTCAGCATCACTGAACAATGAAATGTAAATCAACACAACATGAGATACCATTTTCCACCTGTTAGAGTAGTTCTTAAAAGCAGAAAAAAAATGTCAGGAAAGTTTTGGAGCAAAGGAATTCCTTGTATGTTGTTGTTGAAGTGGAAATCGAAATAGTCATTAATTAAAAGTATAGAGAGGATTAAAAAGAAATTAGAAATCCAATCACCATGTGACTTTGATACCTTGAAACTATATCTACATTCCCATGTTCAGTGTAGCATAATTCCAGTAACCACAAAAAGGAATTAACCAAAGTGTCTATCAATGGATAAAGAAATTTTGATACAAATATACAGAGGAATATTTTTCATCTTTAAAAATGGAGAGCCTTCCATTTTTGACAATATAGTTGAGCCTCATATGCTAAATCAAATAATTGCAAGGCAATTATAGCATGATCTCATTTGTGTTGAATCTATAAGAAACAAAAGAAATTCAAGTACATAGAAACAGAGAAGAGAATTGTAGTTGTCAAAGCAAGGGGAACATGAAGAATTGAGCAAATGGGTTAAAGACCACAGTTATATTACATAATATGAGTGAATTTGCAACTCTATAATACATGTATAATGAAATTTGCTAAGGCAGTAAACTTTAGGTGCTCTTAACTTTACCCCTTCCCCCAAAGGGTAATTATGTGAGATGATGATTAAATTAATTTGGTTGACTATAATAACCATTTTATTATAAATATCAGAATATCATGCTGTACATCTTAAATATATAAATGAGATCATTTTTAATAAAAGCTCACGTGACACAGCCATCAACATCAGAAACAGTATAAATCATATTCCTGACCAGGTCCTTACCTTTGAATATTCAATCTGAGATATTATTCCCAACTTGGAAGTGAAACAATGTATTCTTAGTCTTTTATGTATAGTGCTTATTTCTCCTTATTCATCAATATGATTTTGCAGATAACTTCATACTATTTTACCCAAAGTTATCAACTTTATAAAAGTTATCCATGAGACATTGTTCATAGTTTCCGAGACTGAAGTTGCCTAGTTTCTTTGTATTGCGCTCAAATGTTTTCTGATTTGCTTCTGACATGATTACCCTCAAGCTGGCCTGACAACCAAGATGACTCAGTCTTCACTCCCTGCTCCTTCTAACGCATAGCTGAAGGTAATAGCTTTCATTGTGGACTACTACGACTTGGGTCTTAGTTTAACAAGGATTTTGAATAGAAGTAGTCTGGAATATTATTCCATTCAGAGACCAAATTAAAGCCCACAATCTTCATTTGATTCTTACTCTGTTGTTCAAAGTGGTTTAGGAGAGTGGCTGGTGTTTTCAAATGGATTTCGGAATATGTTTTTATCATGATCCTGTCTAAATTCCTGTTAGGCCACGATGGCAGAATAACTGTTCGATCAGTGCCTGAGATTCTTATTTGTTGAATAAAAGAAAGCCATCTACCAGAGGTTTAACATTTCTGGTATTGTCTATGTGTATGTTTGCTCACAAAATTTCAAAATTTTTCTTTGATTTTATAAGCTTGAGAAGAATATTGGGAACTAGTCTAATTTTCTCTACCTTCAAATACTTCTGAAAATATTCTTCCTTCTGCCTTTTCTAATTCCTGCTGCTTCCTGCATCTTCCACTTTCATTAAGAGGCCATGCAATATGGGGTAAAGGACAGAGAATCCAGTCACACTGCTGATATTGTGATAGTTGTTCTGCCTGTGATGAACTGTAAAATACCATGTTACTGAATTTCTTTGACTTCTATTCTTTTATCTGTAGGATGAGAATAATAAGATCCTACCTCAAATCTTGATGGAAGGATTGAATGAACATTGATAAAGTCCTTTGGCTAATTCCTGACACCTAGTGAACATGAACAAATATTGATGAAGAACAGGTCTCAGTTTTATTTTTTAAAAGATAATCTTAGAACTACCAGCATAAAGTTTAGCTGTGCTAGAGACATATATAGTGTGCAAATGCATATATGTATATATATATATATATATATATTTATAGGATGTGTGAACTATATGTTATCCTAGTATTAGAGTCAGTATAGTTAATTTTTGTTTAATTTCCAAACAAAAGATTATTTAAATGATAACAATATTTATTAATATTTTCAAATATAGACAATCTCTAATATCAGTACGTTCTTTGCAGTGTAAATCTTAATGAATTTCTAGGATTCTTTTCTTTATCTCTTGTTCTTTTTATTTTTAGCTAATGAAATCATGAGTTTAATGCCATGGTCCTATTTCTCAGTTCTTGTCTCCCACATTTTATCTCTTAGTTATATAGGCTTCAGGTCCTGATATCAGTATATGTCTGCTGGTTGGTTCAGAATTTCATTTTCTTGAAGATTTTGCATTTAAAGTGCACTATTTTTTTCTGTTTTTGTACAATTTCTTCTATTACATTAGTATAATATATTGTAAAAATAGTACACTTTTGCTACCCAAGAAAATCATGAATTTTAAGCATCTGCCCATCGTATAAAATGTTACTTGACATTTTTTGTAGTTGATGCCACAAGCATTTCAGATCTCTCTTCTGATACCACCTCCAGGTATCTTGTGTAGTCCACAGAATGAAGGGATAAGAATACATATACATTGTAAGATTGAACCAAATTTCTGGCTAAGAATGTGATTCCTATCAGCACTAGGTTGGCCATCTGAATAGAAGATCTGCCATGTCTTAGCGTAACTACCATAGCACTCATGGAGAAAAGTGCTTCACCAGTTTTGGAAAACAGTTCTTGAAAGATTACTTTTCCTCCACCTTCCACAATGCTTACTTGTAGAGGATTTTACATTAGGAACATATTGTGTCTGCTTATGGGACTGTTTGTCCATTGGCTTCTAGTTCTTAAAACCAATTGTTATTAAGATGTCATTCTGTCATGGGTAAAAAGCGGAGTTGACTTCCCAAAGATTTTGAAAAGAAAAAACTCCTGTTTTCAGATGTTCAAAGTTCAGAAGTCCCATTGCCTTGGAATGAGAGTCAAAATAATCATCCATTATTTATGCTCAAAAAGAATAAATTGGTTTTAGAGATAACAAAACAAAACAAAAACATGGTGGTGAACCAGTCATTGGCCTGAGCTGCTGTAGTAATGCTTGTGATTATGAGTGGAACCAAAGATGTGTGATAAGTTAGCAGATCTTGTACACCGCAGCTATCTTGTACAGCTTTAATTTTTTGCTCACAGCCTTCATTCACAAATCCTTGAAACCTGCTTCAAAGAGGCAGTCTCAGGACAATATCTTTTCATGTATTGAGAATGCAACTTTTAAAAAAGTTTAATGTTTTAATTTACAACCACATTAAAATTCATAGAAAATTCATTGAGCATTTTTAAAGCTTTTGATCATCGAAAGTGTTGTAATTCTAAACTATCACTTATGTAAGATGGTCTGGAAGCCACTCTTTTGAAGTGGTTTTCCAGTGAACAAAACTATGTCTTATGTTGTGTGTGTATACCTAAATGCCACTCAGCATATTTAGAGTCTATGAGTGTTTTTGTACATCTTTTAAAGATTAATTTATCTGGGGAGGTGTGCACATGTATATATTATATAAAATGGCTTTCTGTAACATTATCCATTTTTCCAAACCCCAATATATTTTCTCCTGATCTTCATTAGAAGGTCTTGCTTTCTGATGTCAAATATGCATATAAACACATGAATATGTATATGTATGGGTATATATACATATATATATATATATATA
>NW_022900932.1:23205226-23245224 GCF_012274545.1 Fukomys damarensis
AAATGGTGAAATCACAAGAGACTCTGCAGAAATCCAGACAAGTACTGGCATTAGCTCTTCTCTAAATTTCATGTAAAATTTAGCAGTGAAACCTTCAGGTCCTGGGTTTTTCTTTGTTTGCAGGTTTTAAATTACAATAAATGGAAATAAAATAAATTTCAATTTCATCAACTGATATTGGGTTGTGTAGAATTTTTATATCTTCTTGATTCAGCTTGGGTAATTTATATGTATCTAGGAATCTGTCCATTTCTTCTGTATTTTCCATCTTATTAGAGTACAGGTTCTCAAAGTAGGTATTGATAATAAAACAAGTTGAGAGACAGATTACTAACTGAAAATATATTCTTTTTGATGTACAGTGTATATACCACTGCTATTCTCTAATTATTTGTTATGAAAAATTGTTTTTTCATAGAACTGTTTCTATACTTTATTAATATCTACTTGTATCACACTAAAATGAAAAATAAGAAGTGAAAGAAATAAAGTTTAAAAGACCCAAAAAAAAAAAAAAATGATTTGAATGAAATCCTAGGTTCTTGAGTCTTGAGTATGAACAATTTTTAAAAATTCAATGTAGACATCTTAAAAGTTTGAACATGCAAAAATCACAAAGAGGGCTGGGGATTTAGTTCAGTGGTTCTGCTGCCTGCCTCACAAGCTCAAGGACCTGAGTTTGATCCCAGGTACCAACAAAACAAGCAAACAAACAAACAAACAAAAAACACACACACACAAACAAAAAATAAAAAATCACAAAGAATTTGTAGTTGAATTGATCCATGCAATCAAAAATCTGGCCTACAAAGAATATTTTAGGTGACTGAAAGATATTCTCATTCTAATTAGAATCAATTACTTTTTTCCCTCATCGCTATTTCTTTTTCCCAGGAGAATATTCCTAAAATTTATTTGGTGATGAGATCATAGCAGGGAGTAACCTAACAATTGAAAAATAAGTTATTAAGCCTTAGATTTTTACCATATTTATTAAATTATTATATACTGAGAGGCTTTATGACATTTTATTTAAATACATACTGCCAGCCTGAAGGTTCAAAAAGTGAGATGTTGTATTTCCAGTTTTGTATCTCCTTTTCACATGAGCATGTGCCTATGAGGAAAGCAAAAAAGTGCTATAGTAGATAACATTTCTTTATTATAAAATTTTAAAAAATCTGTTCTTAAAATATTGTTAACATCTAAATAAATTAAGAAATTATTACTAAATTATTATAAAATATTACTAATTAAACTTTTAAAATTACAGTAAAATTCTTGGATCTGTTGATATTTTTGTTAAAAAAACACTTTTATTTGATAAAATTATTTTCTTTGTTGTTCCACACATTTTAAATATGTTGCATATCTGTTATCCATGGATCATAGTTCATATGTGGCCATAATTTATATAACCGAGGTGTAGTATGAACTTCTGAATGACCTGAAGTTCTGGCAAAGAAAGATGCTACTCTATATTAGATTATAGATACTTGAAAACTAGTTGGCAAAGATATCTTAACTTCCCCCTCCACTTCTCCTTCATCCTGTTTTTAGGTGAGTCAGGTTGACCCCATGATCTTTGAGTCTCACTAAAAGACCCCAGGATTTGCACTGCACTGACTCTCTTAAATTCTGGAAACTTTCCATGTCATACTCTGAATCAGTTATAAATTTCTGAACAAGACTCAAGTTTCTAAGATGAGGTGGACTGATAATAATGTAAAAGAAAACTTTTAGAAAATTTTCCAGCTTTGCCTTCTCATATCTTTTTCAGAACTGTAGCAGGATAAATTTTTCCTAGCAACTAATTCTAGGAGTGAATTTTGTTATGGATATATCAGAGCCTTTTCAACAGGCAGCTAGCCTGCCAGGTCAAGCTGTGCCTATTCTTGTGTGTGCCACCAAAAGTATTTAATGAATAATAGATTCTTCAATTAGTGCTAGAGATATGAACATTACATGTAGTTTTTTGTTTCATTTAACCTTACTTAAACCTCTTATTTCCTCTGGGAAGTAGAAATTTCTGTTTCTAACGTAATGTGAGGAAACTAAGGGTCCAATTTTCTTTAAAGAGAAAACGAACTTTTGTTTTGTCCAAGAAAACTCATACTTCCTGAGCAGCAGAACCTGGGTTTGTCTGACTCTAAAGATCCAGCCCTTACTTGTTTTATTTCCCAGCAACGGGGCCAGGGAGACAGGTCCCAAACAACGTACTTGTATTTCTCTTTTGGAGAAGAACCGATGATATGTCCAGCTTCACATAGCAATCTAATTAATGTGCTTCTTTGGAAAGGAAAAGAAATCTCTTGAAATATTTCTGGCATTTTTTCAATGACATTGAGGTGTCGGAACATTTCAGGATAATAAAGTACTCAATTCCTTCAGGTGCTGTAGGCCTTTCAGCAGTTATATATTTTGTAGTTAGTAAATTGCCAAATATATCTCTTTGTTTCAGTTAAAAATGGAATCACTTTAATGAAGAAAGTTCATACCAAAACAACCTGTGCACATTAATAATAAATGAATTCTAAAAGAAATTTAAAATAATTTCAGAGAGGCACAGGAGGAAATACCAAATTTAAAAGTGGCATTTCCCATTTGTTGGCAATAGCAATAAGGACTTACTCTTTCCTATTACGCTCAGATGCCACTGTGCTTTCTCCATTTGCGATCCCTTGGAATTCGCAGAGGTAGATTGTACTGCACTATTATTTTGTGGCAGGGGCAAATTATGGTTTTGAAGTCCCAATTTACCTCTTTTTATATGTCTTGCAACTTAAGAATGATTTCATATATTTTTGAATGGTTGAAAAATAAAAAGAAATGATGTGAAAATTGTATGAAATTCAACTTTTAACATAGAGTCCATTGGAACGCAACCCGTATATAAGTTCTTCCCTTGATCTATTTCCAGACTCACTATAGTAATTCAACATAATTCAACATCTAATCACATGCACACGTGCACACATACACATTCACACTCATACACAAACCTCTTATTCCTTATTTTGCAAGAATGTTTCACAAATTTTTAAGACTCATTTGTCCAATTTTCCTTTTACAATTTTTCATGGGCTTAAATCTTATCAGCTTTGCCCTTTTATCCTGGTAGCCTCATTGGTATACTTATTTATTTATTTCCTAAAATTTAAAGTAATGGTAGAGAAATGCAGGTCTGTAAGACTTCTTCCCCTGTATCCTTTAAATTTTGTTTGTGTGAATAGGTCACAGTTCTGGAAATCCTGTGAAGCTCCAATTGAATTTTTCTATATTTATGTTTCCAATAACAATAGTTATTGTCTTATTTAGTGGAATCCACTTGTTATTTATGATGTAGAAAGTTATAGGACTCCTCATAAGGTGATATTCGATATTCACTAATGTGTCAAAGAGCTTTAGAATGTCAGAACGATCAATCTATTAAACTGCTTCATGGACAATGCCTCTAGAAAGCTGACGACAGTATTTTAATACGATCTAATTAATATCAGACCTTTACATTTCCTTTTGCTTATATTAGTTGTAACTGACTTTAACACATCATTGGGATGAGTATTCTAAGAATCTATTTAAATCTCATTCAGGTCAAAATGATTTACCTGAACATGATTCAGTAAAATACTTGAAATGGAGCCAACACATGCCAACTTCTGAGGATTAATACCATCCTTTGATGTCCCAGTTTTGGGGAGAGCTTCATGGGAAAAACGTTTAGGCCAACACACTTTTTGAAAGGACCTAGTTTCTCCATATAAAAGTCTTGATATGCAGTTCTGTTTCAATCCATTTTACTTTTGAAAATTTCTATATTGTTTTTAGTTCTGCCCATTTCTGTTGCAACTCTAACCTCCATCAGTTCTCTCCCTGAGCATCTAATACACTCACCTAAAGAAGCTTTCCTGACTTTTGATGAATGACTGATATATTTAATATATAATTTATAAATAATATATGTATAAATAATATATATTAAATCTATATACAGAGATCATTATACTATACTAATCTCTATATATAATATACATACATATATTATATATTATGACTGATATATATCATATATATCATATATATGTGATATTGACACACACATATGTATAATATTGTGATAATAATTCTCCTACTCTATGTGCTAGATACCTCTCTAGGTATTGGAATTTTTACAAAAAAATAAAAACTTAGCACCTCTTGCAAAGTTTTCATTTTAGAAAAAATATTTATGACAGGAAAGTGAAAAATAAATCAACAAGAAAGCTTCTGATAGGATAGGCAAAATAAATCAGTATAGCTGATGGAAAGTGACTAGTGAAGGGCATCCTGTAGAAGGCGTCAGAGAAGGCTTCTTGGAGAAGACATTATTTGCTCTTCCACTGGACTGAAGAGAAGGAGGTCTCCCCATACCCTGTGTGTAGTTGGAGGGTGTGAGTTAGATCATTCTGGAGAGGACTAACCTGTGTTAAAACTCCTGGAAGATGAAAACATGTGTGACTTCAAGTAAGAAAGGTCAGTGTGGCTAGAGTAAGATGGGAGCAAGTGGGTAATGAACAGACAGTAGCTTAGGAAATATTTGCATTTAATTTTAATACCTCTGAG
Organism: Fukomys damarensis; assembly: GCF_012274545.1. Classification (NCBI taxonomy): domain Eukaryota; kingdom Metazoa; phylum Chordata; class Mammalia; order Rodentia; family Bathyergidae; genus Fukomys; species Fukomys damarensis. The sequence continues at coordinate 23,209,829 of NW_022900932.1, forward strand.
AACCTCTTCTTTGATCACAAGGGGACACAACTTGATGCACCCAAATACACGGTCTCTGATTTTCTTCATATAAATGTCTAAGAAGCATCCCTTGGGACCTCCTATCATTTTATTCCCACTCTTCTGAGATTTTCTACTATGAAGATTGAAAAGAAAAAAAACCAAAATTTGTAAGATTCTTCTTGTAATCCTATATATTTGACTTTAATTCTTTCACTATTTTTTTCCTTTCTAATGTCTTCTATCCTTAGAACAGCTTATCTTTTTTTACATAATCTCTCTTCTTTTTTCTCTTCAAGCTCAACAAATCTAAAAAGTTGACACAGGTAAATTATCTCACAAATATTATAATATTATTGAATTCAATTTAATTTTTATAAATCTATTAAATTATAAAAAGACTATAATATTCTAGAAGATACTATATGTTTTAAACAATGGAATGTGACACAATGTTTTGCATATATACATATATATATATGTTGTTGTTTTTTGAGACAGGGTATGTAGTTGAGGCAGGTGGTGGAACCACTGAGCTAACTCCCCAGCCCTCACTATGTAGTTGAGACTGAACTGTAACTCATTATGTAGCCCAGGCTGGTCTTGAACTCATAGCGATCCTCCTGCCTCAGCCCCAAGTATAGCCCAGGCTGGTCTTGAACTCATAGCGATCCTCCTGCCTCAGCCTCCCAAGTACTGGGATTATAGGCATGTGCCACCACACCCGGCAATGTTTTGTATATATTTCATAAAATTTTCTGATAAGAAATGAGAATGACCAGAGCTTTTAGTATAAAAGAGAAGGTAGAATAATTGAGAGTAATTTATGTTCTCCTTGACCACCTCATTTGTCAATTTTTTATAAAATCATTCAATAATAATTTTACTATGTTTTTTTAAATTCTAGAGTCCAATGTAATGTAGAATATATATTAATAAACAAAATAATAGTCTGTAGTCATGGAACTTGCATTTTGTAGGAGTAGTGTAAAAATTGACTATGAGACATTTTTTGAAATGTTGCTATGACTGTAGATGATCATGTGCCCAACCGTTTCACTGTGAGACAATGTAGAACCTGGGAAAGGTAAAGCAGAGTCTTTAATGATTCAATCTTCTGTATTTTTCATGGTGAAGGACAAAATGTATACTTTGAGTTTTTCACCTTTGAAGTATATCATTTATCTCCAACATCATTTATTTATGTCTTTTTCCTTCCCCCAATACTAAAGATTGGAAAGTGCTCCTCTCTCTTGTTGTATATATTCATTTGGTATATACAAATTTCTTTTATCTTCATTACATTCTATAAAAACACATTCATTCCGTTTGTATTATACAAGACGTATTGTAAATGTCAAAGTTTTAAAGTTTTTTGAGCTAAAGTTCTTTTCATTGATTTGAATATAGGAAAAACTTTTTTAGTTTTGTAAATTTAACCATGTTGTCATTGAATACATTGTGATAGAAATATAGTTTGAATTATCTTATCAAGTAAACAGACACCATTAGTTTGTCTTCCATAATGTTTCGTCTTCATTTACGTATTGTTCCAGGGATTCACATGATGTTGTTATTTTTTGGTGAATCTCCGTCTTTCTGTTCTGCTTTCTTCTGTGGGTTTGTTTTTCAGTATGAACATCATAATTTTCTGTTGCACAAGAACATCCCCTCCCTATTATTTCGTCTGTGGTCCAAGGAACATATCATTTACCACTGTACTTCCCGGACCGAGAAGCCTTTGTTTAAATCAGAGAAAAATAGAAAGAAGCTGACTTTTTCTAGGATAGCAGGAGAGGAGCAACATAGGCTTGTGTTCTCTGTCTCTGTCTCTTTCCAATTTGAAAATATGAAGGATCTTAGAATGTCAAGGAATTACTCTGTATGATGTGAGCATTAAATTGGCATGGCATAAAACAGAGTTAAGAGAAAGAAAGAAACCAAATACCGAGGATACTGAGGAGCAGGACTGCATGATGACTGTGGCTTCACGGAAGATACCCACGAGTCTCCTTAGGCCGTTGACTCTGAGTTAGCTTTTCTAATTAGTTTGTGATGGTTTTCTATCACTTATTGAAATACAGATATGAGAATAGTGGAATGTTATCTTACTACCCATATGAAAATCAAAGGACTTTCAAGTCAAAGTTTCATAAAAAGTCATAAAAATTTGGAGATGGGAGGAATTTTTTAACATCGTTTCACTTAATCCTTTCTATTTATAGTTAAACACATAAAGAATTAGTGAAGTCAAATAACTTGTTAACAGTTTAGGAATACCAAGTTCAGGAGCCTAAGCCAAGTGTATGATACTCCACACTTTAATTTGCAAAGCAGAGAGACATATGAATATACTATTTAATATACTATTGGTCCAGTTTTTCATCTTGTTTACAGTGATATATTTCAATCATAATTTTTAAAAATTTTTTTCCTGAGGCAGGGTCTTGCTATGTAGTTCAGGCTGGCTTTAAACTCAATATCTTATAGCCTGGGCTGGCCTCACACTCATGGCAATCTTCCTGCCTCAGCCTCTCAAGTGCTGAGATTACAGGCATTCACCACCATACCCTCAAACATGATTCTTGTAAGAATTCCATCTTCATATTTAATTTTGTTCATTTTCTATTATAAACCTTTTCTTTTTATATTTAGTAAATATGATAATTCAAACATGCAGTAAATGTAGTAATTCAAATCAACAGTTTGCAAAATATGAACTATTAGCCATGATAAAAAAAATCTATGAGTTGCACATAAGTTACTGGAAATTTTAAACTTATCCTTTTTGTAAATCTCAACAATTGTAAAATAAATTTTGTAGTATTGTCACAAAATATTTACTCCCAAATAATTACCAATAAATGACAATTCGTTTTTAAAATTCTTTCCCCTTGCTGGACAAAATATCCAATAACCACAATTTAGGAGAGGTTTAATTTGGTTTATAGTTTAGAGGATTCAGTCTATGGTAGGCTGGCTCCAAGATGGAAATATCATCCAGAAGGTTGTGACAGAGAAAAATTGTTCATCACACTCAGAAAACAGACCCGGGGAAAATGCTGGTAAGGGCTAGAGACCATACATAACGTCCAAGGCATTTCTTAATCCAGTGAAGTTAACAAACCAGGACTAACAGTCACAAATTCTGTGAGGCAAATCAGATCATTTTTAATAACAAGGCGGTGTTTGTAGTAATGAACCTTAATTTTTACTTTGTTCATGTAATATTGTTCTAAGATTTATAGAATAAAAACTCAATTGTTTTACAATGAGTCATTAGTCATGTAGGCTGTTTTTATGTTTTAATGAATACAATTTAGCAACTGAGAATGAGGACACCTGAAATTTAGATCTGAGTCATTGGATTACCTGACTTTTATAGCTGCCATATCTTCATCCACTAAAAAGCAAGGACTTCTCCAGAACTAATGTTCTGTTTTCAGCATTGATAATATATGTTGCCTTCAGAATTGTGCATACTTGTGCATGTATATTTTTAATATCATTTTACATTTCCAAGAAATGTTTATAAATAAAATCCTTGAGAAAGAATATTTCCAAGAAACACTTACAAATAAAATGCTGGAGGGGAAAAAAAGTTTCCTAAATCTATACTATACACATGTTTTTATCCATAAATTTCAGTATTCTCATTGAGTTTTGTAACTTTTGGGAAGTTTAGAGAGACGGTACTTTTTTTTTCCTTCCTTATAAGAAAGCAGCTAAATGTTAATTAATTGAAGAAAAAGGCTGCAGAAAAAGCCACGAAGCCTATTACAGAAATGAATCTTGTGTTTCTGCCAAATGCTTTATAATTAAAAGAAAACTTGGGTGGAAAAGAAGGTTAAACAAAACAATAATATTAATTTAGAAAGTCTGTTTACTTTTAACATTGCCTTTATGCTGGGAGTGATGCGGTCCATATTTACTCCACAGTATAGGTAGTTTCAGTTTAGAGCACGGTTTCTTAACCTAGGTTTTATTGAGAATTGGACCAGGAGTCTGTCTTTGGCACTGTAGGATATTTAGCAGCATTTGTGGCCTTCATTCATGGATGCCAGTAGAACAAACCTCCACTTTGGTTACAAGACAAATAAGAACATCTGTCTTAACACCTGAATGAGAACATCTGCCTTAAAAAAAAAGCAAAGTATAAAACAAATCATAGAGATGACAACCTACTGCAAATCAGATGATCAGACATCAAAGCACCATCTTTTAACAACCACATCTCAGATCTTCAGTCCCTAAATCAAGTTGACCATTGACCAAACTCCATCTTGTGTGTGTGTCACCTTACCATGCAAGTGTGGTCCTTTATTTCAAAACATCAGTGCCTTCTACTTACCCAATGTTTTCAGTGTAGCAAGGGGTTTATCATCTTCTCAATTTCCATGCTGATCTCACATTTCCTATTTTTCTTTGAACCAGCCCAAAATACGAAATGATTGCTTTTGTTTAGGTCCAACTGTCATTCATGATTTTGTCAAGTGAGACAATTTAGCAGTTCCCCTAAACTCAAATGAATTGTACTTGAAAGGGAAAATGTGCACTTATAGCATGATTCTTATTAAATAGTATTCAAACTTCGGTTGAGTAATCCTGTGATGATGATTTTCACTGAATATTACTGCATTAATGCACAGAGTTTTAGCTGTCAAACATTAAGAATGGAAGAGATTTGCGGTGTCATTTGGTTCACTGTGCTACCACTGAAGCCCTACTTCTCAGCAAAGCATGTTCGCTTACTGTTCCCCATCCAATTTAAACTCGAAGCAATGCTGGTATATTTCTACTTCCTTTGGGGAAACATTACAAAATTTAATTTACTGTTTCCTAACCACTTGCAATAGTTAATGTTCTAGAATTTCTATAGCAGAAGTTTCTGCTAATCCACATTTTCCCATTAGAGTTGAAAATTTGAATAGTATTAGCAGTTTTTCATACATATCAACTTTGTTTCCTAAGCTGACAGAATGAATCTAAACCTTTGCCATTTCTGCCAACCATAGTCTTTCCTTCCACAATATTATTGGAATAGGTTTGAAGTCTAATGCTTGATAGCATCGTTTACTTCAAAGCACACTGCTGGTACCAACTTACTTGCTTTTTAGAAGATCATTTTGAAGGTAGCCACCAGCATCGGAGATTTATACAACAGGTAAATACATGGAGGTTCATGGAATTAAAAACATTTCTAACTCACAAACATTTGGGCCGGGAATTTAGCTCAGCAGTTCTGTGGCCTGCCTTGCAAGCGCAAGGACCCGAGTTCAATCCCCAGTACCAAACCAAACCAAACCAAACAAACTCCCCCCAAAACCAAAACCAAACAAACATTTAAATAGCTCTTTGAGAACTGTTTAAATGATTGACCCAAAAACTCATTTTCACATTTTCTGTACATCCACATGAACGAAGGGGGCCAGGTATTATCATGATTTCTGTTTCAGAAGGAAACACTGAGGGACAGAAAAATAAAGTGATAGAGAAAATAAGGATACTGGTCTTACCTTAAGCATTTTGACTCATATTTCAATGTATTCTTTTATTTTCCTTTTCCTTCATTGCTTACATGTTTATTTACTTCCTTTTATTTTTGAAAGTGATTTACCATGTATATTTTGGGGGATGGGAATTTCACTTGGATTTATATACAGTCAAACAGTAATTTGATCAGATAGTTTTATGAGAAAATACTTTACTCAACTTTAGTTATGTGACAAGCATATAGGGAGAGACTCACTCTTGCTCTCTTCTCTTTCTCCCCACCCCAAAATCTATAACACCCAGAAGCTCAGTGTGGGGGAGACAGCTTATATACTTAATCCTCACACTATAACATTTCTTTATTTTAACACTAATATTTAATTCTTAAGCATATACATTGTACAACCCCCAAATAAAAAGACCAGTTGGTTTAGAAAAAAAACTCAGCTAATCATAGTCATGATGGAGCCTGGGTTCATCCCAAAGCTGTCCCTACACAATGATAAGGCCTCTTAGATTTTGTACACATTTCACAAAGTCTCCTAACACAAATGAGCAGTAGGTAATTCTGGGGGAATGTGCATCTGAACTGTCTGAATCATAGGATCAAACCCCCTCCCAGACCTTACTGAGCTGAGCTTGTGGAAATTGTGGGTGTCCTGAGGGATCCAGCATACCTGCTGGCCGCTAGCATCAGGGCCTTGCACTCCTGTGCTGTGGAGCTACTGTGGAGAGAACTGCTGTTTTGATTGTGATTGAAACAAGCTTCTTTTGGCTGTCAAACTCACGGCAGTAATTTCCATTAGAATTTAAAATCTCTGAAAAGTGTTTTCCAGGGGAAATAAACAAACAAACAAGTAAGCAAACAAGAAACACAAAAGATACTTTGTACATATGAAAAGAAAAATCCCTTTTAGGTTAAAATAAGTCTTAGGAGAGTAAGGACAGAGGAAATATTTTCAGAATTCTCTGAGGTCCCTACTCTAATTATTGGCAAACTTGCAATCTGATTTTGACTGTTGGGCTGTCTCATTAAATAAAAGTTATGGTGCATTGTGTCCTTATTAAATATTTCAGTGGCTGAAGGTGGTAAAAATCCTCATACTACAAGAGCCTGAGCCTGAGGTGGCTGAGAAGAGATGTAGTAACAAACCACTTCATTTAGTCTGGGACACCAATATTGTTTCCTTTCCTTTTTTATTTTCTTTCGAATATGGTTTGCTCGGCAAATTCATTTTCAGAGCAACCTTTCTAATCTGATTTTTTTTTTTGTAAGAGTCAGTAAAGGCATGTTAGATTTCATTTTCTAGACACTATACTCCTATTTGGAATATAATGATTAGTTTCTAGTTTGGATCCTCAGGCACATTCTGTAAGGTTGTTGGAATTCAGAGCTGACAAATTTAGATTCAAGTGACTCGAAGCAGTTCTAGATTGGAGACTTCAACACACTAGTAGCAGAAAGTCAGCATAACCTTCACTCTCCACACCAAGCCACGTATTGGAGAACCAAAAGCAATTTCTTTCTCATTTAGTTTTTGTTTTGCTCATTACAAATAAGTAATTCTTCTAGAAAGCACTCATCATATGTTTCGGACATAACATCTGCCACGTTGGCCAAAAAGTATGCACCCGAATACTCCTCTCCAGCCATGGTGTAAACCGTTTCATTAATGAAATTGCACAAAGTTTGTGAAGCCACTGCAGATTGACTCTTTTCTATATGCACATAGCTTATGCTGCATAAAAGCTGCCTATGATCCCTATTCTCAAGAGTATTATCTGTAAAGACTATGGATAAGAAAAAAATCTTTCAATGCTTTACTGCCTACCTCTTTAGCCTCACCTTTCATCTGCCTCTCTGTCTTGCAGTTAGCCTTTCTGTTACACTAAATTGCTTCAGTTTGGGGCACATTAAACTTTGTTTTCTTTTACCCTAGTGTCTTTCTTTCAGTACGTATGCTAATTGTTTTAGAAGGTTTCCTCTTCCCAGCCTGTGTCCTATGTCTAGATAAATCACAAGTATCCTTTCAGACTCAGTCTTCCACACTTCTTCCTTTCTGTTCGTAGAATATATGAGATAAACGTATCACTATCACTGTACTTACTGTCAGGACAAATTAGTTCACTCACTAACTCAAAGCTTTGTTATAATTTCCATGAAGCGAAAAAAACTATAATAACTATAGCAGATTACAAATTTGACATTTACCACTTATCCCCACTATTAGGACTGACTTTATTAGAATAAATTTCATTCTTTCTTTGTCACAAGACCTTTTCTTTTGTCCTTCTTCTTACCTAAATCAATCTTGCTCCCAAATCTTACCTTCATTTCCTTCAAGTTTTCTGCTCAGCTGTGGCCTTCTTAGTAAAGATGTCTTTGAACTCTTTGCTTAAGATCACACTCCTAATTTTCCAAAATACTTTCTCCTTTAGTTTCCTATTCTTCCTGGTGCTATAACCACCTAATGATCATATATTTACATATATACATATGATTTTTTTGTTTTCCCACTGTGGAATATAAGCTTACTATATTGAATCTGCTTTTCCCTTCTCTATTAACAATGTTTACAAGAATGCCTGCTCCTGAATAGTCACTTAATCAATACTGAAATATTGAAAGAAATATTATCTCTTATGTCTGGTATGTAGCTTAATAGTTACTGGAGACCAGAAACAGTATCTTATTTATTTAACATTACTAGTCTCTATCATATTATCCAGGTTATTTAATTATTTGTGACATTAACTTATTCAAAATTCTTGTTGAACAATTTTTAACTTCAAGACACTGGATTGTTACCATTCAAACCATTGGATTTAGGGTACTTATCAAAATAGTGTCTCTCATTTCATAGCCTTGGATTTTAGGTGAGAAAATCATAACTATTTAGGGTACAAATAGTATACATTAAAGCAATTTAGGGATATTGAATAGTGAGAAGTTGGGTTAGGAAATACCATTCTAGTTTGGGAAATAAAATATATTCAAGGTATTGTAGATAAATACTTGAGGGAAATATGTCTGTTCTTTGATACATCACAATCTACCTGGGCTCTACTTATGCATAACACTATCGTACCTTTCTTCCTCCTTTTAATTGTCTTTACTCCTCTTTCTTATTTTATCATCAATCTGATGACAGTTGCAAAAATAATTGTATAATTTTTGTTAACTGTGGAGTTGTTATTAATAATATCATGTACTAAGCATGTGGGAGGCCTTGGGTTCCATCCCAGTACAACAAAAAACAAAAAACAAAATCACAAAATAGAATACAGCTGACTATTTTACAGAGCTCTTCTTATGAGCACCCTCAGCTCCCAGTAGCATAAATAGTTGTGTTTTGGGGAAGTCACTTAATTTTTTGAGTATAAAATGTGTACCTTTTAATTTGCATTGCTGCTCAAAGATCTGGAGCCAAACTGTCACTCTACCTATTAAAGTAAACAGTGTTAAGTGCTTACACATCATGTGTGAAGCACAGTCCAACTTTATCTTCATTGTTCTCCATCAGTTATCTTTTACCTTATTTTGCTCACTTTTTTATTTACTGAAAGAGGGAGCTTTAGGGAAGAAAATACAGAGGATAAAACCCAACCATGCTTATGGGGTCAAATAAATTACATTGAAGTGATCTGAAGTCTTTCAGGCAAGGCTTGTTGAAAGGGTCACCCCATTTATGCCTTCAGTTACTGCTGGCCACCTTTTCCTTGTCCATCCCAGACCCTAGGTACATCTCTTCCTAGGTACAGACCTAGTTCTAATTTCCTACAGACATTTCTATTTAAAAGTTCTCCAGACACCTTGAGTGTAATATAGTCAAATTGAATTTTTTGTTTTCCCACTCTCACTGCAAATTTGCACTAGCTGCTCCTGTCTCTTCTGCCTCTTCCTCCTCCTCTTCTTTTTGTCCCTCTCCCTCTCCTCTCCCCCTCCCCCTCCTCATTCTGCTCCTTTTCTCTCTTTTCTACTTTCCCTTTCTCTCTTTCCCTTCCTCTCCTCCTCCTCCTCCATTCTTTTCAGGGAATGAAATCTCCAATCTCAGAGTTGCCAAAGGCAGTATCCTGAAAATTAATCATGATTCTTTCCATGCCTCTATTCCTGCAACCTACAGTAATTCTGTCTGCCCGATGTCTTTCATGCCTTTCCCATTTTTTGCATTCCTAAGTGTTACTGACTTAGTCTGGGATTTCATCATTTCCTCCTTGAATCAGTAGATTAGCATCCTGCTCACCTCATGAATCACCTTCATAAACTTTCCGGAGTCATATTTTCAAAACAAAATATTGATCATATCAGTACTTTACATAAATCTTTTTAATGAATCAACTATGTCCTCAGAAAGACTCCATATTCTCCAGCATCATCTCTCACCCTTTATATTGCATTCTCTAGAGCCATGTCTTTGATACATTTCTCTACTCACATCACGCACTATTCTTTCTGATTCTTTCCTTTTCTCCCACCAAACACAAAACTACTGTATAGGCTGATACACTTTTTTTCTTGGTCAGTTAAAACACCTTTGATCAATGAGAGTTCTACTCTTTTGGAAGAACATACTTTTTACCCATGCATGCAGCAATTTTAAATAGTAAGGAACTGCAAATAATCCAGGCGGTAACTCAACCTCTCATCAGGTAGCCACAACGGAAGACATGATCTCAAGAGAGTTCTGAAGGACTTATGTGACTATGACCCTCCAGGACAACTTGTACACCCTTTTAAAATCCTTCCCACTGAAAATTCCCAATGTGATTCTTCAAAAAATACATCTACAAGAACTAATTTATAAACATTCCAAACAACTATATATTTCTTTTTGCCCCATTCTATTGGTAACTACTGAATGCAGTATTATGCTTTGCATACATGAAAAATGCAGTGAAGTATCCTGTAAAGGGCATGGACAGAAAACAAGTGGTGCCATGGCTGGTCAAGGCATTTGGTGTCTGGGGATTAAGTGAGCAGAGCAGCTCATATAAGCAAACTTGTATGTCAGCTAGCAGATGGCCTAGAGTCTAATTCTAATTAGTCTTACATGGTTTCCCTCTTCTCTATATTTGTTGTTTAGGGAATGAAAATCACAAGTGACAAGGGAAAACATATTTTGTCATTGTCATTATTACTTACAATCTTATGTTGTTTTCCAAGAAACCAGAACTTTATCTTGATTTCTCCTTGCAATCAGAATGCAATGATGCGATGCATTATGCAATTTAGATGGGAGAAGTTGAGGCAGAATGGATGTAGGGATACAAAACCTTTTCTGGGGGGTGGAGTCCTGGGGAAAGAACTCAGGCTTGTGCATGTCAAGCACCTGATTACTACTGAGCTGGACCCCCAGCCTGTCACATAGAAACTTGAAATGTAAGGCCTACAAAGAACCTTAGAGCAGCTTCTTTCCACAGTGTGATCTGTGGAACCATGCTGGTCAATCCATAATAATGATGCATGTTGATAAGAAAAATTTTGAAATTTTTGTAGCACCTTGAAAAAGCAATTTTATACCTAATGAATTTAATAGAAAAAAATTGACTTCTACTTTGTATGTATTCATTTTGTGCATGGTTTTTAAAAATTATACTTTTGTAAAAATTTAAAAATTAAAACAAAACTAGTTCTTCTCTACAGATAAATTTATGTATATATTTATTTATTTTTGGGTCCTGGGGATGGAACTCAGGTCCTTGTTCTTGCAAGGCAAGTGGTGGAACCACTGAGCCCAGACGTTATTTTTAGACAAGACTAGGTGCTAGAAAGTAATCAATCTAACATTTCATAGCAAACTTGAAATCAATACCTGGGTTTCTTCCACTCTGCTAAATTCATTTCTTCGTCTTGATTCCAAACACCTCATGTATACCACTCATTATCACCAGAGGTGTGGATTGTGTCGCCACTTTTCAAGCTTTGTTATATACAGCAGTGTGCCATGCATCTTTGGGTGGGAAATCCACCTGGGCATCCATTTGCTAAGGGGATGTGTGCATCATACTTATTATGACATTAAAGAAAAATGAGAGTGTGGGCCAACTTGTGCTGCCATTGTGATTATTAACTGTCAATTCTAAACTCCACTTTCACTGTAGCTTACTTGAACATTTATTGAGTGCGTCATTAGTTTTGACTGATATTTTTGTTTGTGTAAATTGACAGTTTCAACTAAACCTGGCAATATGAGAAATGCATTTTATTTATTTTTCTATTTGTTATTTTATTTATTTATTTATTATTTATTTTTGGTACTGGGGATTGAACTTGAGACCTTGCGTTTGCGAGGCAGGTGGTGGAACCACTGGCTAAATCCCCGACTCTATTTGTTATTTTAATTGTTATACAGACTAATGGTCTTCATTTTGGCGTAGAGATGCATGCACCTAACATACTGAGATATTTTCACCCCTCTCATCACCTCTCACCGCCCCCACTTTCACATTTTTGAGAGGGAAGTTTAATTTTACTTTTGTCATTTATGTGGGTCCTAGGACCTTAGTTATTTGTGTGTGTGTGTGTGTGTGTGTGTGTGTGTGTGTGAGAGAGAGAGAGAGAGAGAGAGAGAGAGAGCGAGAGAGAGAGACCATGAAAACGAATGTCTCTGCAAAGTCACAAGTGAAAGTATCCCAGGCAGAGGAGCGAGGATGCCTTTGCCTCTCCTGTTGGGCATGATTGATGCTCTCTCCCTTTATCATCATACTTCAATTGTCCTAGTATATTTTTTCTCTCATGCTGCCACTATCATAATTAATGAATGAGGTACAATAACTAGCATAACACCTGCCTATTAATTTCAGGGAGTAAATTGAGGTACAAAGCAGTTGACCTCACAGACACTCAGGAGGAGATGGTGGAGTTTCCTTCCCTGTGTATAGTTGAATACTCCACCTTTCTTCATCCCGACTGCAGTTTGACAATCTGCCTAGACCATAAGGTCAGTCTAATCTCTTTCTCAACCACTGATTTTTTACAGTACATTTTACAAGCAGTAAAGAAAAAGATAAAGTTGAAATCATGTATAGTCTAATAAGTTCTAAGTAAACATTGAAAATGTAAATATGTGTTAAAAAGTCTAAAAAATTGCAATACATGTTACTTCTAATGATTTAGGCATGAATGGTTTATGGAAACAAGTCTGAAATCTTGTACCTGTCTTTGGCCTGTTTTTCTTTACATATGATCAAGTAAAACTATAGATTTTAATCTCTGGCTGCCTTGGCCTTTTTTTTCTGCAGGTATCTCTCCATGATGTTCAGCTGCTTAAACATAAGAATTTAAATTATATTTTATATTAATTTTAAAATAATATAGCTGGGAAAAATCAGGATCTCAAATGGTCACATAATAGAAATTAATGACAGTAAAAATTATTCAGGTTAAAGTTCTCTTTTCAGTTATCTACAATAATACTGTTGACCATGAGCACAGGAATTTTAGATGTGTACTAAAAGCCTTTATAATTAAATGGTCAAAAAGTTTAAAAAGTCAGAAAATAAACACAGTTCACACATTAATTAAAATCAGGTTGCCAATAATTTTAATCATGTTGACCACTTTCCTCATTTTAGCTAAATAACATCACATTATTTTCTTTTCTTCAACTCAACTACCATAAAAAATGAGTATCTCAGTTATTTTTTTTTCATTAAATTTATTGCTACATTTAAAGCAAACAGTACAGTTACATTTATTGTTGGGATCTTGTACCTTTACGTGATATGACTTGGTTCTTGTTTTTTCCCCCATAATCCTGTCCTCCCTTCACCCCCTTCACCCCTATTTACAAAGACTTTGTTTTCATTTGTTCACATTTTTTCTTTTCCCTTATTTCCTTTCCCCTTCCCTTCCCACTTCCCCTTTAGCCATTTTCCTCCTATTTCATACTCTCAATTATACCATTTGAACTTTAGTTACACTTTTAGTTTTTCACACCAGAGAAACTATTCGGTATTTACTCAAGTGTGCCGTATTTATTTCACTTAAAAGTATAACCTCAATGTGCATCCATTTAGCTATAAATGTTTCTAGTTTCCTCATTCTTTATTGTTGCATAGTACTCCATTTTACAGAAAAAACACATCTTTATCCAATCTCCAGTTGATCGGAATTTGGTTGTTTCGAAGTTTTAGCTATTACAAACTGTGCCGCTATGAACATGGGTGTGCATATGTCCCTGTGGTATGATTTTTAAAATTATTTTGGAAAGGTACCCAGCAGAGGGATAGCAGGGTCAAAGGAAGCCTCTAATCCTAGTTCTTTGAGTTATCTCCATATTGATTTCCACAGTGGTTGTACCAGTCTGCACTCCCGTCAATAATGGAGAAGGGATCCTTTCTCCCTGCAGCCCTGCCAGCATTTGTTGGTTGATTTCTTGATAGCAGCCATTCTTTGTGGGGTGAGGTGAAATCTCAGTTTTGTTTTCATTTGCATCTCTTCAATGAGCAGTGATGTTGAGCATTTTTTCATATATTTATTTGCTGCTTTTACTTGTTTGTCTGAGAAATGTCTGTTCATTTCAGATGCCCATTTTTGAATTGGGTCTTTGTATTTGGGGTTCTGATATTTTTGACTCCTTTATATATTTTAGATAGTAGCCCTTTGTCTGAGGAGTAGCGGGTAAAATTTTTTTCCCACATTGTAGGTTGTTCCTTAGCTCTGTTGGTGATTTCTCTTGCAATGCAAAAACTTTTTAATACAATGAGATCCCAGTTGTTATTGAACTTTGTGCAAGTTCTCATGCTGCTGAGGATTTGTTCATAAAGTCTTCTCGTATGCCAATGTCTTTGGGAGTTCTACCTAATTTACTTTCTAGTAAGTTTAGTGTTTCTGTTTTTATATTTAGATCTTTAATCCACTTAGATTTTAGTTTAGTGCATGGTGAAAGGTAAGGATCTCATTTTAATCTTCGGCAAGTTGAAACCCAGTTTTTCTACTACCATTTATTAAAGATGCTATCTTTCCTCCAGTGCGGATGGTTAGCTCCTTTGTCAAGGATGAGGTATCTGAGTCTGTCTGGTGATGTTTCTGCATCTTCTAATCTATTCCATTGATCTTTAGATCTGTTTCTTTGCCCATACCATGCTGTTTTTATCCCAGTGGCCTTGGAGTGTATTTTCAAATTTGGAATTGTGATACCCCCTGCCATGTCTCTGTTGCCTAGAATTTCTTTTGCTATTTTAGGTCTCTTTGTGTTCCAAATGAATTTTTGGATTGTTTTCTCAAGTTCTGTGAAATATACTGTTGGGATTTCAATAAGGATTGCATTAAATTTTTGTAGAAGTTTTAGAAGTATGTCCATTTCATGATATTGATTCTTCCTACCCAGGAGCATGGGATGTCTTTCCATTTTCTTGTATCCTCTTTTATCTCTTTTTTCAGAGTGCTGTAGTTTTCAGTGTAGAGTTCTTTTGTCTTCTTCCTTAGATTGATTCCTAGATATTTCTTTTTTTTAAGGTTACTGTGAAAGGAATTGTTTCCCTAATTTCTCTCAGTGAGTCTGTTATTTGTGTACAAGAAGGATATTGAGTTTTGAGTGTTGACCTTGTATTCAGCTACTCTACTGAATCTGTCAATTAAGTCTAGCAGTCTTTTGGCAGAGTATGTTGGATCTTCTATATAGAGCATCATATCATCAGCAAATAGTGACAGTTTAACTTCTTCCTTTCCTGTCTTTATTACTTTTACTTCTTTCTCTTGTCTAATTGCTATACCTAATGTTTCTAGAACTATATTGAACAGGACTGGTGATAGTGGACATCCTTGTCTTGTTCCTGATTTTAGCATGAAGGTTTTCAGTTTTTGAACATTTAGAATGATAATAGCTATTGTTTTTTCATACATAGTCTTTATCAGATTGAGATAAAGACCATCTATTCCAATTTTCTGTAGGGTTTTTATCATGAATGTGTGTTTAATTTTGTCTAATGCATTTTCTGCATCCATTCAGATGGTCATATGGTTTTTGTCCTTAACTTTAATATAGTGTTTTACAAAAGCTGGGTATGGTGGTACATGCTTGTAATCCCAGCACTTGGGAGGCTGAAGCAGGAGGATAGCTGTGAGTTTGAGACCAGCCTCGGCTACATAGTGAGTTCCAGGTCAGTTTCAACTACATAGTTAGAACCTGTCTCAAAAAACAAAAAAGAAACAAAGAAACAAATATAGGGTATTACATTTATTGATTTACATATGTTGAATCATCCTTGCATCCCTGAGATAAATCTGACTTTGTCAGGGTGGATGATCTTCTTGATGGTCTTTATTCTGTTTGCCAGTATCTTATTGAGGACTTTTGCATCTATGCTCATTACAGAGATTGGCTTGTAGTTCTCTTTTTTGGTTAGGTCTTTCCCTGGTTTTGGAATCAAAGTAATATTTACTTCCAGAAATGAATTTGGAAGTATTATTTCTCTTTCATTTTCATTGAAGAGTTTAAAGAGTAGTGGCAATAGTTCTTCTCTAAATATCTTGTAGAATTCAGCAGCGAATCCATCAGGATCTGGGCTTTTCTTTGTTGGTAATGTTTTCATTACATTTTCAATTTCAGTGAATGTAATTAGAGTGTTTAGACTTTTTATATCATCTTTGTTCAACTTTGAAAGTTCATATGTATCTAGGAATCTGTCCATTTCTTCTGTATTTTCCATTTTATTAGAGTACAGTTTTTTGAAGTAGGTATTGATGATCCTCTGGATTTCTGCTGGATCTCTTGTGAGTTCACCCTTTTCATTCCTAATTGCATGAATTTGAGCCTTTTCTTTCCTTTTCTTGATAAGATTGGCCAAGGACTTGACAATTTTAGTTATTCTTTTGAAAAACCAACTCTTTGATTCATTAATTTTTTTTGTATAGTTCTCTTAGTCTCCACTGCATTAATTTCTGCTCTGATCTTTATAATTTCCTCCCTTCTATGAGCTTTTGATTTGACTTGCTCTTTTTTTTCCCAGAAGCATAAGGTTAAGCATTAGGTTGTTTATTTGAGCTCTCCCTGTTTTCCTATTATGGACATTTGCTGCTATGAATTTCCTTCATAGGAAATTTTCATTGTGTCCCATATATTCCTGTATGTTGTACTGGCATTATCATTTAATTGTAGAAACTGTCTAGTTTCTTCTTTAATTTCCTCTGTGACCCAATGGTTGTTCAGCAGCATGTTATTTAATTTCCATGTGTTTGTGTAGTTCTTGCAGTTTCTTAGGCTATTGATCTCCAGTTTAGTTGCACTATGGTCTGTCAATATACAAGGGACAACTTCAGTCCCTTTGCATTTACTTAAGCATGTTTTATGAGCTAGCATGTGGTCTGTTTTTGAGAATGACCCATGTGCAGCTGAAAAGAATGTACATTCTGATTTTGTGGGTCGGAACACTCTGTAGATATCTCCTAAACCTTTTTCTTCTAAGAATTGGTTCAGTTCTGTTATATCATTGTTGATTTTTTTTTGTCTAGATGATCTCTCTATTTATGTAAGTGGAGTATTGAGATCCCCCACTACAGTTGTATTAGTGCTTAGTTTATTTTCCATATCCAGTAATATTTGTTTTGTATAGTTGAGGACATTAATATTAGTCTCTATATACATTTTTGTTTTGAAATCTATTCTATCTGCAAATAAGATAGCTCCCCACTTTTTTTCCAAGCTCCTGTCACATGGAGAACTGTTTTCCATCCTTTACTTTCAGTCTACGAACTTCTTTGTGGATTAAGTGGTTTTTATGTGTACAGCATATTGTTGGGTTTTGCTTCTTAATCCATTCTGCTAGCCTGTTTCTTTTGATTGGTCAATTAAGGCCATTAACATTGGTGGTTATAACTGTTATGTATTGACTTGTCACCATCATGTTATTGTCCTGTTTTGGGTTCTTTTATTTTTTTATTTTTCTCTCTTTCCCTTTAATTTCTTGCCTTGCCTGGTATATTTGCTCTGTTGGCCCTTATGGAGTTGTGGTCTTCATTTTATTTTCCCAGGATATTGTCTAGAAGTATTTGGAGTGCTGGTTTGATGTTCATGAAATTTCTATGGTGTTCTTTGTCATGGAAGTATCTTATTTCCCCATCAATTTTGAAAGATGGTTTTTGCAAAATGCATCAGTCTAGGTTGGAAGTCATTTTCTTTTAAGACTTGAAATACCTCACTCCAGGCTTTCCTGACTTGAGGGTTTGTATTGAAAAGTCTGCTGTGATTCTGATCATTTTTCTTTGCATGTGATTTTTTTTTTCTTTTCTCTAACTACTTGTAGAACTTTGTTTTTCTGTTGGGTTTCCGGGATCTTGATTATTATATGTCTAGGTGTATAGTTTTTTTTTATCATGGTTGGTTGGAGTCCTATATGCCTCACTTATATGTCAAATTCTTCCCCACTATTTGAGAAGTTTTCTGTCATTAATTCTCTGAACATATTTTTAATGTCATTTGAAGTTTCTCCTGATACTTCATGGATTCCTATCAATGCTTTATTATTTTTCTTTGCATCACCTAAGAGTTGTTGGATTGATTTCTCATGGTCCCTTACTCTTTTTAAAAGATCTCTTTTTTCATGGTCACCGATTGCAATCCTATCTTCTGTATCCAAAATTCTAGCTTCAAATTCATTCATTATGCTGCAAAGGTTTTCTATACTTTTTAATCTCCTGGATATCTGTTTGAATCTGTTTTGTGGATTCCATTTCTTTCCTCTGTTCGGCATTCATGGTTTCCATTTCTTTCCTATGCTGGGCATTCATGGTTTCCGTCATGTTCCTGAGCTCATTTACTTATTTATTTATTTATCTGTTTCTGTTCTAGAGTCTCTAATCATGTCTTTCATTCTTCTCACCATCTCTGTGGTTATCTGGGAAATTATTTCTGCTTTAAATTTTTCTAGAGCCTCATTTATCTGTTCTTTTACTTCCTGTGCTGTTGGTTCAGGGTGTCCAGTTGGTTGACTGTCAGATGTTTCCGCCTCATTTCCCCCAGAATTTACCTTTGGTGGGGTAGAAGTCTGTGTTTGTGCCTTGTTTAAATGCCTTCTTATTTCTATTTTTGTCAGTGGTACTGTCCTTGGTTTAATTACTGGGTTAATACTTTGATCTTCCGGATATAGCTGGTCTTTAGGTTTTGAGTCTCTAATTTCTCTGAGGCAATCTCATTTTCATTATACCAGGGAGGACAACTGATTAAATCAATCACAACACCTTAGCCCAAGTCATACAATCAGCAACACAATAGCATCAAGCACAGTTTAAAAAATGACAATTTGTAGTTATCAATCTATCACCTTCAACTGTGTGAATTAAATCAAAATTGAGGACCAGCCCAAAATATGTTTATAGTGAATAAACTCTGCAATATAGCAACTTTACACTTCAGGATGGGTGTTTAGAAGGAGCTGGGGAGGAAGGGATAGCTAGATAGGATAGAGAAGGTTGGAAGTGAGGTCAGAGGACACAGGAAGATCACAAAACTCTAGGGAGCTGTTGAGAAGAGGAGAAGAGTACAGAACAAACTAATAGCAAAAGGGGAGCTAGAGACTGTAATCACTTCCTTTTAAAACTAATGGCAATTGAGAGAAAGGAAAAGAGAAGAAAAGGAAAAGAAAAAATAAATTTGAATTAGGATAGGAACAGGAACAAGAAGGCAGAGTAATGGAGATTAAGGAATTAGAGAGAGAGAGAGAGAGAGAGAGAGAGAGAGAGAGAAGAAATAAAGATACAAAGGAAAAAAATTAAGAAAAAAGATAAAAATTTTAATGATTATAGATAAGAGAAAAATGTTACTTTGAATATTAAAAAAATAGAAATAGAAATAGAGGGCCTTCTTCAGGGTATGCCTCTATTGACACAATAGACAACATAGGCAGGAGTGTGCAGATCTAATGTAATTAGCCTGAGCAAGCCAGCAGCTGTCGCCTGAGGTTCAGGCTGATTTTTGGCTGCAAGGCCCAAGTTGAGATCTCTGACCTCTTGTTGAGTTGAACTCTGCAAGGTTCTATTGTAGGTTCTAGCTCTTTCCCCTGAAGTTAGAAAAGGTTCTGATGTGAGGTACTGGTCCCTCCAACTTGCCAATAGTGGTGTGGTGTGCCTTTATTGCAGATTTTCTGCACTTTTCCAGTGGGCTTCAATTTTCATCTAGGAGCCTCAGAGAGGCCCTTTCTCTTGTTCACCAGTGTTAAGGGTGGGTACCAATACCTCTGTGTTGGCCCCTGAGCTCCTCTGGCAAGCTGGATCAAAGGGGTGGGCCTCCCAGAGGTTCTTGAGCTGCTGCTGTGCTCCTTTCCATAAAAGTTATTTTAAAGATTCAAAATAGGATTTCCCTCTACAGAGTGGTAAATTAATCAACATTTAATTTCTTTCTCTACACTACAATCCTATTAAATGACTTAAGAAGAACAAAAGGAGTAAAAATAACTTGTAACATTGCCAGAAAACAGAAAAGAGTCACATCAATAAAGCAGACTATTTTAGATTTTTTTGTATACATAAAAGAAGAAAAAAAAAATAAAGAAAGAAACAGTTGGAGTTAACCTAAGGAGTTGTGAAGGGCTTCTGTCATGTCTGATGTAAGCCAAGTAAGACCACCCTGAGAGGCCAGGAGCCAAGTCTCTAGAAAGCTGAGGCGATCTCATGCTTGGAAAGCTGCAGCATCATTTATCCTACATGGAGGAGTGGGTGTGTCAAAGAAAAATCATATAATGGGGCTTGTAAAGTTGGTCAGAATTCTGTAGCTCCAGACCAAAAAAATACTTGCTCTGGTGCTTCTTCCAGTTACTGCCAAAAACATTCTAAATCCAGTTGGAGTTTTTCCTACCCGTTTTTATTTACCTCTTTAAAACAAATATGTTAGGTTCATCCTCTAGGGTGAACATGCACCGGAAAGGAAATCAGCCTTTCTGCTCCTCTGTGGCATGAAGTCTGGAGCTATATCAAAAAATGGTCCAAGTATAGAGGACTTGTACCACCTACCAAGTGAGAAATTTAAACCTGCACATATAAATACGAGCTGATAAAGCATTCTTACCTGGCACTTGGAGAGTAAATGGAAAGCCAGGTATCAGAGAAAATGTTCCCAGTGATATTTCAGGTAACTAGATGATACATAAAATTCTAATTTGTGTCATTATTGGTATTTGGGAAGGTTTGTGGTTTTACCCACTACTGCTATGTAGTTTCCCAGATAATCTTGTCAACTTTAGTGGATTAAGAGTCCCCTGGAGAAGTGATTAGAACATGGCGTGCCATGTGCATCAGTGGATTAATCCAGTAATGTTCCTGTCTGAATGTGCTGTTAGGAGCCCTCTTGAAGGAGGTAAGGCTTACCTTGATGTCTGGCATTGTCCCTACTTCTCTGTACTCTGCTTCCATGATGCTATAAACTGAATGGTTTCACTTTCCTGTTTCCTTCCATGAAGTTTCTGCTTTGGCGTCATCTGACTATGAAATTAAACTTTTGAAACAACAAGCCAAATTGAGCTTCTCATTTTGTAAGCTGTAGATTTCAAGTCTTTTATCCTAGAAATGGGAGATTCGGCCAATACAAGGAGCAAAAGTGAAATACTGCTGAAAGTTTATGGTGTAACACATTGTTTTCTGATCCTTCAGTACATTAACTTATTCAATCCTTAGAAAAACCCTAGGAAGTTTATGTTATTATTATTTCTGTATGGCAAGAAAACTAAAGCACAATTAATATACCTTGCCCAAGTTTAAACATCTACTATAGTAAGTTTGCTAAACAAAGACTCCAGTAGGGTTGAGAATTTAGCTCAGTGGTGCCACTGCCCTCCTCGCAAGTGCACGGTCCTGAGTTCGATCCCCAGTACAGAATAGATAAATAAATAAATAATGTAATAAACTCAGACTCCAGAAAAACTTATGTACAGATCCAAGAACCTTAATTATTAAGCAATATACTGGGTACTAAGGACTATGGATTTCTAAACTTTAATAATAGAGAGAAAACCATATATATTTCCTAATAAGATTCAAAAATGTTTACAAGAGCAATATCCAAGATTCTAATCTGACACTCAAAATAATCCAGTTAGTTTTCAGGAAAATGCTAAAAATAAGCAGAGAATGCTTATTTACATGTTTGTTGTAATTTCCTTTGAAATGGTGGATATAATAAAGTCCACATGTAGTCTGCAGCTGTCTTAATGACCCTATCGTATATCCTTTGAGGATATAGCTATGATACCACGTGATGGATCTGAGAGATGGATTCTAGGTACTTGTGTGTGGCAAGCAAAGAATTGCAATGCTATATCCAATGGTAAAATAAAATACAGCTACATGTATTGAGAATAAACTTGCTAAGTTGCCCAGGCTGACTCTGCTTCTGTACCAAAAGAAAAGGGATGTCAGGGTGACAGGGAAATAAGAAGTACACAGATAAGTCAGACTTTTGAATTTTAAAATAAATACACTCACCTCAGGTCCCCCTTACTGGGTCTCTGGAAAAGATTGACAGGGTGCTTAGTCATCTTAGGGGCATGGAATGGACATGTCTGCCCCCAAATTCGCTCTGATTTAATCACATACATGAGGTGCAGTCTCTGTGCATGAACCTTTAACAAGGGTCACGTGGGGAAAATGTTGCATAAGGTCAGGCTGTCTGGCCTGGAGTTTTAGAGGTTTCCTTTTTTTTTCTTTTTCTTTTTTCTTTTGTGCTTCTCTTAGGAGTGATGAAAAGACTTTTGGCCTCAGGATAGTGCTCAAATTCAGGTAGATTGAAAGGGATTGATTTCCCAGCCCTCCATTGTGCTACCTGTACTAGCTGTATTTGGTACATCTAATTATAGAAATATAATTATTGAGAAATTGGAATCTTACTGTATAATCCCTTGTCCCCAGTACTGGGGATCCAACCCAGAGGCATTGTACCACTGAGAAATAACTCTAGGTTTTTTTTTTTTTAACTTTTGAGAGTCTTGTTAAGTTTTCCAAGCTGACACTGAACTTGTAATCTTCTTGCCCCAGCCTCCTGAATAGCTAGTATTAGAAACATATCACAAGGTACCCACTTTAACATATCATACCAATAGAGGGATTCCAAATAAAACAAGTGTCTAGGGATTTTTTTAAATCTAAAATTAAAAGAGATTACAGTATCAAGGAAAACCTGCCTTATTTTGTCATTATATTTATAATGCTGTAATATAAATTGTTTCTTTGGGGTTTTTGTTGGAAATAACATAGAACCACTTGCAATTTAGCAACATTTAATGAAGTTTTTATTGTTTTTCCAATAATTTTTAGCTACATCAACCCCAAAGTCAAGATTATAATTTCATTAATGTATGTAATTTGTCTATATGAATGATTCAGTGAGCAAAAATCTTTAACAAAGGGATACACATGAGGAAATACATAAACAAAGGTTATTATGCAGTCTGATTAAAGTAGTGCTGAGTGATGATAAATTCAGTTTTCAAATATTTTTCAAGCTATTTGTTTTCAGCTGTGACATTTAATGCCTAATTAGTCCTGAATTAAATCACTAGTTCAGAGTCTATCCTTTACAGTATTAAATGACTATTACATCCAATTAGAAGACAGGCTGATATAGAAGGAAGTTGAAATAAGATTGAAATTCAAGTTCTAGTTTTGGCTTTGTAATTAACTACTCATGTTTTCTTGAAAAAAATATACAACTCTCCAAAGACAATACCTGTAGTAGAGATTAACTTTTCTTTCAAGTCTGACATTCTGAGATCCTCAGAATATAGACTACATGAGAGATGGCTGATCAATCTTAAGAAACTCTACCCCTAAACTTATGCAATATTCTTAAAGGATCTTTCTGAACTTTCCAGAACCTAAATTGAACATAATATAACTGAGTTGACACGACCTGGTGTTGAGATGGTTAAGTGTGAGTAAGGTGAGGAATATCAGACATGATGGAGAGTCTTTTGGGTACGTGGCAGCAAAACATTAACTAATTTAATCAAATAAATGTATAGTTGGTCCTGGGAGACCACTTCTTCTCTCCACAGTTTTACTCTGAATCTTTTTGTTTTAATAAAAATGTGAGTGATTTTGTAATAAAGGTGTTTTGGGAAACTGACACATGATCCCGAAAAGCATCGATAACTTCCCAGGTTCTATGTCTTATGGTGTAATATCAATATTTTCCTTGTTTTTCACTACTTCAAAATAAGAAAGTGGATTTCTTGTTAAATTCAAATTAGTCAAAAGTGAGGATGGCTTAAGTCTGCCTTTGTGTGTTATAAAACCTTGAATCCCATAAGGATGGAAGATTTCATATTCATCACTTTATCTTCATCATTCAGAGTCTGTAACAAGTGCTCATTGATGTTTTGATGAAAAAGTGAATGGCAAAGATGAAGGCTAGAATGAGGGTTAACACGGATAGTGTCTTTGCAGCAAGCAGGCCAGCCAGGAGTACAGGACTGGTTGTTGCAGTCTTTTTCAGAGCTTCCTCTAAGCTGTCTATTATCAGCTAAGCTGACCACAGGACACTTCTACTAAGGCCAAGGCTCTTAAATTTGTGTTCTAAAGCCCATAAATTTCAAGAGTGGAGGACTCTGTTACAGTGTGAATTGTAACATTAGAATCCTTTTAAGAACAGTAACTGTCATTTATTGATATTTATTTATAGTAAGTGCTTAGCACTTTCAGGGTTTTGTGTGTGTGTGTGTGTGTGTGTGTGTGTGTGTGTGTGTGTATTTTTTTTTTCTTAGGTTACCTTAAGCTCACAGCAACCCTGGGAGCCATGCGCACTGTTCTTATCCCCATTTTACAGATGGAAGCTGATGCAATGAAAGGTTGAAAGCGACAAAACAATATGGAAATTCAAGCAGTCTCACATCAGTTCTGTGTTCTCAATTATTTCTGTTTATCAGCAGAATATGTGCAACTATAAAGCATATCCTTGTTGTCCTCCGGTGGAATCAATGACAAAGTACAGTTTCCTCGCAGTTATTACACCTCGTTAGATTTTAAAAAGAGAAGAAAGGGAATGCAAATCACTTTTAAATTCGATCATTGTCATCCTTGTAAAAATGCTTTGATTCCACAACATGTAAACTTATAGCAAAAATTTTGACAAAAGGAAGATATTTAAAAATGTAAGTGAATATCTTTAATTGATATTTCAAAAATTGGTTTGCCCTTTCTTGGATAATATGTCTTAAGATAAGCCGCTTAATGGACTCCAATTCAAATATTAGTAAGATAATTTAAATAAATTGTTTTCAGCAATTCTACAAAATAAATGTGGGTCAAATGGGTTTTGCAATCTTGCTATTGCATTATATGTTTAACAATAATAATGCAATTCATATTTTCACAATGTTTCTTACGGGGTTAATTTCCAGAAGAATTACAGTTAAATTAATGTTTCTCTAGTAAGTACTAAGGAATAGTGTAATTACAATTTGGAACTTAACTTATACTGATAATTGCTTCTTATAAACAGACATCTCTAATTGCAATCAAAGAATATCTTCTTTCTCATGTGCAAATAGAGTCTCTCAAGAAATCCAGGACCTGTTTAAAAACAAAAACAACAAAAATAAAAGCATTGTCAACTGAAAATTTTAACAAAAAGTCTTATTAGCCATGAAGTTATCCACTCAAGCAATCAAATAATATTTCAAAATGCTTTGTTTAGAGAAACCTATGTTTTACAGATTGTAAAAATATAAATAAGACTGCCATTTTCTAATTGGATGTGTGTTGAAAATAATAAGAGAATAAATGCTATGTTGTGCGAGGGTTCATTAGTTATAAACAGGTTATTAGAGTCATTCCTCCAGTAAAATATCTTCATGTGGCATCCATCACTTGTAATTCCAGTCTCTTAACCTGGTGGGCGCAGTCTGTAACAGGCAGAATTCAGAAGATGTTCCCTTAGGATTCTCATTCCTGTTGACAAGCAAACACTACTGTACTGCTCTGAAGGAATTTTACACATGGAATTACTATTATTAATCTGTTGGCCTTTTGAAATAAAGAAATTAGCCTGCATTATATTCAGGTGAGATCAATTTAATTGCTTGAGCTTGTAGGAGCAGAATTTGGAAGCAGAAGAATCAGTCAGAAAGGAACATAGAACAGATGAAACAGGGAAGGTGAGAGAGATTCAACATGTGAAAAGAATTCAGCCCATTGTTGTTACCTTTGAAGATGGAAGTATGGGCCCCGAGTCAAGGAACATAGGTGATCTGTGGATATTAAGAGTAATCACTGTCTGAAAGGCCCAAGAAATATGCATCTCCATTCAACAAGTGCACAGAATCCTATCCTATTCTGTCCGTTTTACATGTGACCAGCAACCTGATGAGTGTGGAAGTGGATTTCCCCCCAAGCCTGCAAATAAGGGTACAGGCTGCTCAATATCAGATACTGACCTTTTAAATCCCAAAGCCAAAGAATCAAGACTTCTGACCTTTATTGTTTAAAGGTTTTAAATTTGTTATAGCAGCAACTGTAACTGCATAAATCCCAAAACTGATGGCCATTATACTCTCAGGAAGTTATTCTTGGCAATTCTCAGGAACTACTGAAGGAAAACCTTTATACGTTTAGGTAAAAAGGAATCTATACTGTATAGTCAAATGTTTCTTTTTAATTTCTCAATTTTTGATGCTGTGTCATCCTTCTTTTAATTTTTAAGAAATCACAGAATTTATTTTCCATAACATTTCTTTCTTCCACCTTTCTGTTCTTCACCTTATGGTCCTCTACATTTATGAAACTTAGCATTCTATTCCTCTAAGGAATTGAGGAATAATAAACTCCTTTTAATTAACTATGTACTGACAATAATTTAAAGATTACACTTCTCTTTACCTCTTCAATTGCTTTTATCAAGATTGTAAAGGGTACATGCTCAAGCCAAGCACCGTGGAAGGATGTGTCTGTCTATACAACACTGAACTCACTGATGTCTTCCTGGATTTAAAATAGCTCCCAGAAGACAAGCGCTGTGCCTAAACATAGCAGTTGAATGAGGAATGGAAATGTTAGATTGATTTTGCTTTGTTTTTGTAGTTTAGTTTTAATTTAACAGGTGATATTACAAATCACCTGAAATAATATTATACATAACATATTTTAGCTATAGTGAAAGACTTTGAGAGTAATGTTAAAAACACAAGTCATCAAGGCCTGGGGATTTAGCTCCATGGTTCTGCCGCCTGTCTCGTAAGCACAAGGTCCAGAGTTCGATCCCTGGAAATCACCAAGTGCTTTAAGAAAGAAAATAATTTTTAAAATAACTGAGGTTGTATTTATTACCGTGCCTCTCAAGTTATTTGACAACATTTTTTCAGATAATTAAATTGCAATGCACATTTAGAGTATCAGAGCATCTATATCCAGAATATATTTGAGATAGAAAATGTTCTACCATAAAATAGCAAATAGCTCATTTAGATAATTCTTTAAGCCAGTTTTCATCCAAGCAATGTGTTTTTAATGTAAGCAAAATGTCTAATTTGAGAACCTTGCACACAGAGTTATATGGAAATTTGATTAAATTATACATATCTATTTAATTTTAGTTTGAAAAAAATACCAGGATCATATCTTATTCTGTCTGTTTTACATGATTTGTCTAAATGTAATGAAACATTTTGTAATCCTATATATTTATGTTATAATCTCTGTAATCATATGGAAACAGTCTAATATACTGAAGTCACTTGGTTATTATCTTTGCTCTATGAAAATGACATAATTTATCTGAGGCTTATCTGTACAATAGAAACTGTAATACCTATTTCACAGAGTTTTTGTATGAATTAATTGAGATATAGATTCACTATTTTAGGTACACTCTATCCTATGATTTTCTTCATTTCTTAGAATATATACTTAGTGAATATATACATAAGTATACACACAAATAATCGCATCTACACAAAAACATATATTTAAAGAGGGTTAAAAAAGTCTTTTGAACATATCTTGATGGGTATGTCTTTTTAAATGGTTTTCATTTGGAGAAAATCCCTCATACTAAGGAAATATAACCTTGTAATCCTACTTATTTACAGATATGTTTCCTTTCATAATTTCTACTGCATTACTCTATACGGAATCTGCCAAAATATGTACACACTTCGGGAAAAGGAAACTTTGCATAAATATTTTCATACTAAAATTATTGAGACATAATGTGAATAAAAGTTACTTTTGGCCTATACAATTACAAAAGTTGCTCAACATGGTAAGCTTTAACTTCCAGACATTTCTTAGTATGGCAAGCTGCTGGTTGGGTAACTGGTCACGTAGATTGCTGCGTGTGCATTTTTCATTTCTTCTCTAAGGGTCAGAGGTGTAGTGGGTTTTCTGCGGTAGACGGTGTTCTGTTTGATCCTCCAAATACCATTTGTTGAAAAAGCATCATACTGTTTTTTTTTTTTCCTGTAGTGTGTATACAGTTTTTGGCAGACTTCGTATAATTCATATTTCCATAATGAGTTCTTGATTTCCTATCACATAGTGAAAACCCTATTCCTTAGTGAGAAATTGCTAAATGGAGAATTAGAAATAAACATTTTCCTACATAACTTTATTAGAGTAAGCCTTTAAAACAATCTGTAAGCTTGGTCTAAAGTATGAGCAAATAATTCATGGTCCTTTTATGAATCTGATTTCATAGTGATAGCAATGAAATATTATTATTTAATTGTAGAGTATATCTAAATTATCTTCTGTGAGGCCTTGATAGGCTACACTGGGGGGATATAAAAGTATAGGTTTCAAGTCTAGTAGTTTACATTTCTGTTTGGAGAGTTGACATATCTATGGAAACATAAGCAACCAGAGCAAAGTTAACTGAATGTAACTCTCCAAACTGTTAAAAGAAGAAATACAATCAACAGAATATTTAGGCTGGGAAGCAACAAGAAGGAATTACACATTGTTTTCTGTATATTTAACTGGGTTCTTTTTACCCAAGAAGTAATCAAAGTGAGCCCTCAAAGTGAGTCAGCACAGAATTATTAAAGAAAAACAAATTATTTTGGCAGGGGGTGGGGATTGGATTGCCAGGTAGAAAGTGTTATAGAGCCAGGGTATCTTGATTTCCATGAGATTTTTAAAAGAGTCAAATAACAAAGTTACACACTGTGGATTGTATGCAAGGAAATATTTAGCTATCTTAATAATTGGATAAATTATCATCAGTCAAGGTGCAGTGATTATAGTTTATCACAAAATGGAAGAAGTATGTGCAGGGCCTTATTCTTAGCCCTGTTCTCATCAACATTGTTTTGCAAATTCCTGACAGAGACACTTTAGATCAGTGGTGCCCACCCTTTTGCCACTAGGAAACTGTGTGGAAGACAACTTTTCCATGAGCTGGGAAGGCTAGAGTGGTGGTGTAGGGATGATTCAAGAGCATTACATTTATTATGCACTTTAATTCTAAATTCAGTCTTACTTTTTCTTATTGCTGAGGCAAAATATCCAATGTCCCAAATTAAAGGAGGGAAATTTTATTTCAGCTGACAGTTTGAAGAGGTTTCAGTCCATAATCAGTCCAAGGCAGGGTAGCATGGCAGAGGGGTATTGTAGAGGAGGAACAGTTCATGGAAGGAAGAAAGTAGCAAAAGCAAGCAAGCAAGGAACAAGTGGCAAGCTATTCTCTGTTCTTTATATTTTATACAGATGATCCATCCTTAGGGTGAGTAGCATCACCCTAAATCCTAGCACCCTCGATCCTAGCATTGCACTATAAATCAATTCCAGTGTCACATACTCTACATCCAGTCACCTCCAAAAAGCCCCATCTGTGACTGCATAAGGCTTTGGTGGCACATCTAGATATAAGCTATAACAATTATTATTACACTACAATACATGAAATGATGACACAACTCACCACAATACAGAATTATTGAGAGCCCTGAGTCTATTTTCTTGTAATTAGACAGTCCCAGCTGGGGGTGACAGAAGAGACTGAAACCCAGTGTGCTGTTAAATCCAGTCTACTTCATAATTTCATTTTGGTTGCTGTCACTGCAGAAACTTTGCTTCACAAATTCACTTCACTAAACACCTCCATAATTCCATTTTGGCTTGGAATGAAGTTGCTTTATCTGTTGAATTGAACACAGTTGTTATTCTCCCCTGAAGTGAGAGATTGATTTCACTGGATAGGTTGAATATGTCACATGAACGAGCAAGTTTTTTGACCCATTCTGAGAGGTGGCTATTTATATAAAAGAAATCTCTTGAGTGGCTCTCATAACTCAAAAATATCTGATCTACCTTTGTAAAGCCATCACTTCTGTGTATTAAAAGAGATGTGCATGTTCTATGTCCATATCCTCACAGAGATGGGCAAACAGATGTGAGTTAAGGGCATGTACATTAGTGAAGTTGATATTTTTAATCACTTCATGTAAAATGTTGCTAAGGTCAGATGACAATTTTTGGCTAACTAGCAGTTCTTTATGGATTAAATGGTACCTAGATTCACATTCACAGGCCACGTTTTCAACCTGAGTAGTGAAAGTAGAAAGTTGTTCAATCATGGCAGCTGCCCTGTCCATGCATATACAACACAAAATAACTAATTGAGTTTAACTTATATGTCATAATTTAGAGACTTGAATAGTTCTGCAGTTGTGGTGTTGGTTGACAACAAAACTTGCATGTGGTACATCCTTATACACATCTTCCCGAAAAACATAGGCCACAGAACCAAGCATTGTGGCTTTGTTGTCAGTATCAGAATTGTCAGCCTGTATTGTATACCATCGTGGGTCATTAATCTTCTCTGATAAGGTGTGTCAATATATTCTGCTTTATCATCAGTTTGTTTAGTTATGGTGCTAAACAGAGAGGAACATGTGCCACCATTTGGACTGCAGCCTCTCCTAGAAGTTCATAAAAAACA
Organism: Fukomys damarensis; assembly: GCF_012274545.1. Lineage (NCBI taxonomy): Eukaryota > Metazoa > Chordata > Mammalia > Rodentia > Bathyergidae > Fukomys > Fukomys damarensis. Next base: position 23,240,185 of record NW_022900932.1, read on the forward strand.
TCCTTAGCAGAAGAAGGATCAACTCTACACTAGAACTAAATGGCCTCATAGCTGTAGCAATGTGCTTAGCAGCTAAAAATTATGCTCTCAGTGCAGAGACATTTGATGAAATGATGTCCTTCAATAATTTCTTCTGTTCTTCATTTTTTTGTTTGTTTGTTTTGAAAAGCTCCAAAGGCTTGTCTTTTAATGAACGGTGCTTGGTGTTCATGTGGTGAAGCAGTTTAGAAAGTTTCACAGCATTTTTAGATAACAGGTTGCTGTATATTATACAAAAGGGGTTTGGAGGATGTGAATTACCTGATGCAATGAATCCATAGTTTAAGTAGGACTCTAGGTATTTTCTTTATGTTAACAGTCTTGGAGTCTTCAGCTGTGTCAGCATTTGATCTTTCTTCTGTAAAGAAGTGCTGTAGGGATCTTTGTTTTTTTATTCATTTTGGCTATGATTAGCTTTGGGAATTACTGAAACTGTGACTGAGACAAGTGCATATTATGAGAAAAAGACATGGATAAAAGTGGCAACTAAAGTAAAGGGCAGGCCATGTATGGATTAAAACAATTACCAGATTCCAATTTAAACCTTTCACCAGAGGCAGCTGTATAAATCTCTCACCAATTATAAAGCCTGCCATCAGATGCAGCTTAATTAATTAATTAATTGCACTCATTGATAGGGTTTTTATGAGTCTAAAATCAATTGATTTATTATTATCTCTGTGCAACTGATTTTCTTTGCTAATGTTAATTTAAATTTGTAGCCACTCCCCAGTGTTAGCATCACTGCCTCAGCTCCACTTCAGAGCATCAGGCATTAACTTCTCATAAGAAGCACAAAACCTAGATGTTTTGCACACTCAATTCACAGTAGGCTTCTTAATTCTATGAGAATCTAATGCTACTGGTGTTCTGTCAGCAGTCAGAGCTCAGGCAGCAATTCTAGTGATGAAGATTTGCTGTAAATGCAGATTAAGCTTTGGTCAGTGGCCTGCCATTCACCTCCCATTGTGTGACTCAGCTCCTAACAGATACATGGCATGGGGAGTGCAGGTTCCCTGGTCTATATAATAAGAGATAGCATTTGCAAATAGAACTTCAAAATATGATGGAGATAATATTACATATTATCTGGGCAGGCAGGAATAGACAGAGCTTAAAAAGAACAATTTTGTTTGACTACACCCTCAACAAGATTTAATAGTATAAGGCTGTTGACAAAATAGCTAGTGTGCTAATATATTCCTAGATTTTATCCGAAGATAGATATTTTTTTTCTATGAGAGTTTTTCTTCATGGAAATGGTGCCATCTTGGCTGAATGTTTTGGCTTATCTCTACCAGGAGCATCCGAAGAGACAGAATACAAATAGGTGATTCTGCTCACTGAAGAATCATGTTTCCAGATTTCAGTCTTGTTGTACTTAAGACACCAAAGATGACCAGCTTACATCTCTGGTTTCCCAAAGGGCCAGGCAAAACTCAAAGCTACTAGCCTAGCTGCATCCCAACCCACAACTAAATCAGAGGTCAAGAGCTTGTCATCTTTGCACAGAAATGAGGCCAAGATCTATAAAGGGCTCCAAGAGTGACTTTCCAAGTTCCAAACATTCTTTAAGATTATCCTTTTATTTTTGGTAAATTTAGGGTCTTCAATCTATGCTCAAATTATATGATTTGGATAGTGCTAAAAAGTTTATTAATACTTTTTAAAAAACGATTTGAGATGTGACAGGGCAAGAGTATCAGGGAATTTCATTATATTAGTCAGTGTCAACCCTATAAATATTCATAGAAAAGTGTCTGGGGGAGATTAAACTTCTGATAAGTATTCCACAGGACAGAGAATAAAGATTAACCTTTTGTATAAAAGATTAACCTTTTATATATGATTAAAAATTAATATAAAGTATAAAATTAGTATCAAAGACATTTGACAGAAGAAATATAGGTTAAATTTGTACTTTAAAATTGCTACATAGTTTCTCCCCATATTAAGGGGAGCAAAAAATTAACTAGACATCTCAAGGTGACAGGAAAAATGTATAAGTAATAGGAGTCTCCATCCAACCAAAAATATTCTTGGAGTCTAATGTTAATTTTAAAAAGTACATTTAGTACATATAACATAATGTAAAGGATTACATATAAGAATTCATAAATATTTATAACTTTCTGGATCTTAGAGAAAAATTTTATTTATTTTGCATTATTTAAGTACTGACTGCTCACAATATTGAACTTGGTAAATAGAATTGAGCTCTGATTAATTTTTGATAGTTTTTTTCTATGAGCAATTCATTGAGTTCTCATGTTTAACACTGATAGTAGAAAAAAAATAGGTAAAAATCTCCATATTCTTAGACCTTAGTTTTTAGTATAGAAATAGAGAAAGACAACAAAGCAGAAGAACAGAAAATAACACTTTTTATTTATTCACAATATATTATAGAGTGATACCTGTAAAAAATAAACGTTTTATTGAAGCAGTTCTCACTTCTAAGTGGATATTTTTTCCTTGAACTAGGGAAGTAAATGACAGAGCCATGAATGTATCTGGGATAATTTTTTTTTCTTTTTTTTTTTTTATTGAGTTTATTGGTACATTTAGGGATACAGTACAGTTACATTCATTGTTGGGATCATGTACCTTTACATGGCAAGTCTTGATTCTCATTTTTTTCCCCTTACCTCTGCCCTCCCTTCACCCCCTCCTCCCCTCCCCATCTACAAACACTTTATTTTCATCTTTTCATTCTCTCACATTTTTTTCTTTTCCCTTTTTGTTCTTCCCCTACGTATCACACCTTCCCTACACCTTTAGCTCCTTTCCTCCCATTTCTAAATGTCAGTAATCTTATTAGAATCTTATGCATTGTTGCAGAATATTCACACCAGGGAAACTATTCGGTATTTACACATGTGGGACTTATTTATTTCACTTAGGAGTATATCTTCAATATGTATCCATTTTCCTATGAATGAATCTATTCTCTCGCTCTTTATGGCTGAGTAATATTCCATTTTATAGAAAAACCACAACTTCTTTATCCAGTTTCCAACGGATGGGCAAATAGGTTGTTTCCAAGATTTAGCTATTACAAACTGTGCCGCTATAAACATGGGTGCACATACTTCTCTGTGATATGATTCTTTCAGTTCTCTTGGAAAGATACCCAACAGAGGGATGGCTGGGTCAAATGGAACCTCCAGTCCAAGCTCTTTGAGGTATCTCCATATTGATTTCCATAGTGGTTGCACTAGTCTGCACTCCCACCAACAATGGAGGAGGGTTCCTTTCTCCCCACAACCCCGCCAACATTTGTTATTGTGTGATTTCTTGATAGCAGCCATTCTTTGTGGGGTGAGGTGGAATCTTAGTGTTGTTTTCATCTGCATCTCTCGAATGACCAGTGATGTGGAACATTTTTTCATATATTTTCTTGCTGCTTTCACTTCTTTGTATGAGAAATGTCTGTTCATTTCGGATGCCCATTTTTGGATCGGGTCTTTATATTTGGGGGGACTGATTGTTTTGAGTTCTTTATATATCCTTGATAATAGTCCTTTGTCTGAGGTGCAGCTGGTAAAAATTTTTTCCCACATTGTAGATTGTCTCTTAGTTCTGCTAATGGTTTCTTTTGAAGTACAGAAGCTTTTTAGTAAGATGAGATCCCAGTTGTTGATTCTTTCTGCTAGTTCTGTATCTGGGATAATTTTGGAGGAGAGTTTTAAACAGTGGGAAGAATAAGTTCTAAGGTTTGGAAGAAGATCATACTGGGATACTGCTTGTTTGGGAGTTGATGGGTATGCTAGGGACGAGAAGGATTTTAGGTCACTATAAGGACAATACCAATTATTGTGATGTAAAGGTGATTCATTCAAGCAATGTAGTTTGAGAAGTAATGTAATGGTGCCTTTTAGCCTAGCTGTTGTGCTAAGAATAGATTATAATAAAATAATATTGGGTACATGGAGACCGGTCAGAAGTTGTGCTAATAGTTTAGAGGAGATAAAAGATGGACCTAAACAGCACTGCGTGGAAGAGTGAGAAGTGATGAGCTGAAATGATTTTCCAATGGATCTAATATAAAACAAATAGAGAAGAGAGTGAGCAATGATTTCTCCATGGATTTATTATTTATATGGACAATTGGTAGGATGAAGAAGCCATTTTTGAGATATATAAGATTTTGGAAGCAGTACATTTGTTGGCTTTATCAGGTGTTTGGATTTGGATATGCTGAATTTGAGGTGACTATTCCACATTCAAATAGAGATATTGAAAAGAAACTGGACAAACATAGTGTTTAAGGGAAAGGGCCTGATCAGAATGAGAGATATAAAAATGGATGAAGTCAACTAGACAGTGAATACAGATAGAAAATAAAAATGGTTGGGTTTTTCGCCCCATTATTCAGACGTTGGAGACATGAATGAAACCAGTGAAGGAAATAGAGACTTTGCTAGTAAAACAGGAAAAACAAAAGAGAATAGGATATCTTGATGTCTCAAAAGGAATATATTTCAAGTAGGAATAAGTGGCCAGCTATGTCAAATACTGTTGATAACCAAGGGTTATGGGTTGAATTTTGTTGCCTGCCCTACAGAAAAGTATGTGGAGTTTCTAACTCCTGGTACCTCAGAATTAATTCATTTGGAAATTAACTCATTGTAGATGCAATCAGATAAAATGAGGAAATACTGAAGTAAGGTGGGCCCCTAGTTCAATATCATTTGGTGTCCTTACAATGAAATAACAAAATAAGGGTCAAATGCCATTGATGAGGAAGGCTAGCAAAACACGTGGATCTAGGAAGAGAGAGAGGATTCCTCATTGTTTTCAGAGGAGGCCTGCTCCTGCCAACACATTGATTTTGGACTATTGCATCCATATCTGAATACTTTTGTGTTGCTTATTGCATTTAGTGAGTGGTACTTTATTATAGAAGTCCTAAGAAATGAATATAATATTCTCCCATTATCCATAGGGTACATGTTCTAAGATGCCCCCATGGATGCCCAAATTGACAGATAGTACCGG